>NC_138088.1:59894400-60281900 GCF_964212035.1 Myotis nattereri | reverse complement strand
AGCCAGCCTGACCCCAGCCAGACTCTAGCCTGACCCCAGCCGGACCCCAACCTGACCCCAGCCTGACCCCAGCCAGACCCCAGCCTGACCCCAGCCTGACCCCAGCCTGACCCATCCTGACCCCAGCCAGACCCCAGCCAGACCCTAGCCTGACCCAGCCTGACCCCAGCCTGACCCATCCTGACCCCAGCCTGACCCCAGTCTGACCCAGCCAGACCCCAGCCAGACCCCAGCCTGACCCCAGCCTGACCCTAGCCTGACCCCAGTCTGACCCAGCCTGACCCCAGCCTGACCCCAGCCTGACCCCAGCCTGACCTATCCTGACCCCAGCCTGACCCAAGCCCTCCACAGCGCCCACCAAAGGCCTCGGAGCGCAGCTGTGTGCCTAGCCCTCTGCACAGATGGAGAAACAGCCCAGAGAGTGAAGCAACCAGCGAGGACAACGAACCAGGATCCCAGGTGTCCCTCGGGTCCTGGCCTATGGGTGTCCGCGCAAGAGAATATGCAGAAGTCATGCATCCCACCCCCACCCAAGGAACATACATGAAAACTGCATGTGCAAGGTCAGGGGCTCAGAGACACCCCAGCCCCGGTTCTGACCATTACAGGACCCACAGAGCCTGTGTGTGCGCGCACCCTGACGCCAGCCCTGCCCCGAGCCGTGGAGGTGCTGGCGCTCAGGAGCCCGCTCCGAGGCCGGCTCCGCTGCACCCCCAGGCCGAGCCGCCCGGCAGCAGCGTTACGTAACTCTGACTCTCGGGGTCCCGCTCCCCCGGCTCAGTGCCGCCCCCACGCACCTGGCCCCGGCCCTGGGGGGCAGCCTCCCCGCAGAGCTGCTGCTGCTGCTGATGCATTTCCTCCACGTCGTCCCTTTCGCCATCGGCACAAACAGGGAACCGCTTGCCACTGCCGCCACCCCCACTTCCACTCTGGGTCACGCCCGCCTCCCCTGAAGCCGTGACTGCCATTCTCTCCCCACCCACTCACTCCTCCTCCGCTCTCTCTCTGCCGCCCGCCGGTGCCTCCCCAGGCTCAGAGCCGGTCCCTGGGATCTCCGAGCCCCCCCCCCCCCCCCCCGACGAGACAAAGGGGCACCTGTGACCTGCCTGGCACAGGGCCAGCTGGGAACCAGTGGGCACCCGGCAAGCGACAGCTGTTTTGATCGACGTCTTCCTCCCAATTCCCCAACTTAAAAGAAGCCTTTGCTCTCCCTCCGGCCCCCTGGGCTGATGCGCTAACCAGACAACAGGCTCCTGCTGTGAAGCCGCAGCCTCCGCCCAGCTCACGGGGTCGGTGCTTTATTTCCAGGGAAGCGTCTCGGGAAGGAAGTCTCGCTCCGAGGACCGTGAGGAAGCCCGCTGTGCGGTGGGAGCGCTTCCCTCCCAGCACCTGGCCCGCTGGCCGCGTGAGAACACAGCCGCTCAGGCCGCCACCGCCACCGCCACCGCCACCGCCACCACGGAGCAGGAAGTCAGAGTCACTCCTGAGCTTCCGACCCCAGACCGCTGGGGGGGGGCGGGGGGGCACCACCGCCACCAGTTTCGGAGCGCGCCCCCTCCAACTCACATGCTGCTAAAGGGGTGCCCGCCACTGGCTGCTCTTAAAGGGCACTCCCGTGCCAGCAGCTCCTTTTGAAAGGGACTCAAGGGGACTCCTCTCCTACAAAAGGGTTCCTTCCCGGTGGCATCTGTGAAATCCTGGCCTGGTGAGGGGGAGGAAGGAGGCGTGGGGAGCTCTGAGGCCCCGCCCAGCCTGGCAGGGGGTGGGGGCCGGCCCGGGCGCTGGGGTGCGAGGCCTGGGCTCATCACCCACTTACCGGCTGTGTGAGCCTCGTCTTAACACCACGTCTGTTAAGATGAGCCCCTCACAACCCAGGCCTCTCCAGCACGGTCCCTGCCTCCCTGTCCCCCCAGCTCGGCAGGCCGCGCGCCGTCCACTCGAGGGTCTGACACGGGCATTTGTCAGCTCCCTCCCGCGAGGGCTGGGCCCATGTCCGCCTTCCCACGGGACCATCGCCAGGGGCTCAGCCAAGGGATCTGTTTGGCCCACGAAATGCTACAAAAAGTTTCATGCAGACACACATTCACAGAGCTATCGGATGGCCCACAGGCAGGCGAGGGAGCCTGGCACGCGGCCACAGGCAGGACGGGCAATTCTCAGCCCCTCAGCCTCGGGGGCGTGACCCTGTCGCATCTCTGACGTGGGACACTCTTCCCAGTAAACAAACACCGGGCAATACCAAGCTCCGACCTCCGACCTCCGGGCAGGCCCTCACCCAACCCTCTGCTCGGCTTCTAGAACTCGAGCCCACCCTTCATTCCAGGCTTGAGAATTCTCTGGAAAATTAACAAGACCTGTCTAGTGGGTTTCCTCCCCCTCGGCTGGGGCTGAGTCCACGCTGCCTTCTCCAGGGGGGGGTCCCGGGCTCACCTGTCAGGGCAGCCCCCGCCTCCGCTCCCCGTCCTCCTGGTGCCAGTCAGGCCCTGGATGGCCACAGTCTCATCACAAACCAGCACCAACCCAAAGCGGCTGGTGGTGCAGGTTCAAAGAGCCTGGGGCTCGCCGGGTGGGCGGCTCAGTGGTTGAGCATCGACCTATGAACCAGTGGTTTGATTCCCCGGGTCGCGGCTCGATCCCCAGTAGGGGGCGTGCAGGAGGCAGCTGACCAGTGATTCTCTCTCATCGTTGATGTTTCTCTCTCTCCCTTTCCCTTCCTCTCTGAAATCAATAAAAAATATATTTAAAATAAAAAAAGAACACTTCCCTGCCACTCATTTAGGACTATAAGAACGTGTCTGGTGAAGACTGCCTCGTGTATAAAGCATGTTTATTCCGACGCTCTCTCAAACTAAACCACCTTCGATCTGTGTGATCAATCAACACGTCCTGCTCCGACAGCGTGTAAACTGCACAATAATTAGTGCGGTGCTGGGGGGCGGGGGGGGGGGGGTCATGGCTTTGCAATGGGGTTGGGAGGGGACCGAGCCAGCCCCTCTGCTCAACCTCTGCAAATGCCACATCCCCCCAGCGTCCTGGGGGCCCAACCTCATTCCCGAAAACTGCGGGCCATTAACTCGCCCACTGAATCCAGCCCAGGGCCCGGGGACGGGGATACGGGAGCCCCAGGAGCGGCCTCGGCCCGGCCTCGCCGCCTCCTCCTCCAACCTCCTCACTGGGGCGCGGACATCCAGCCGCTGGCAGCCCAGTCCCGGGTGCGGCTTCGACACCCGCGCTCACGGGGCCGCGGGCACCTGGGCACCCAGGACCGTGACGGGGCGGCGGGGCGGCCGCGCGCAGAACCCGGCGGCTCCGAATCCCAACACGCACACGCGTGCTCGCGCCGGGGCGCCCCGAGGAGTCGGCAGGCGCTGCCACAGCTCCTCATTCATCCCCCAGAGGCAAGGCTCCGGGCACGGCGCCTCCATCCCGCGATCCCAGGGGCCCCAAGGGCGCCAAGGACCCCCCCCCCCACACACACACACACACCCCGCGCTTCCTCCCACAGCCACCGTGTCCTCCGCCCGCGCACACAGCCCCGCAGACTCGCGCTCCACCACGACCGACCGCAGCGCTGCCCCGCGCCGGGGCCACCCCCACCCCCACCCCCACCCCCACCCCCACGCCGTCCCGCCATCCCGCTCAGACCTGCCACGCTTGGCTCGCCAGGGACCCCGCGCCGCCGCTGGGAAGCGCCTGCAATGGGAGCCCGTGGGCGCCGGGAGGAGGCGCGGGCGGCGGGCGGGAGGGAAGGGGCGGCGCCGAGAGCGAAAGTTCAGGCCGCTGGGGCCCGGCCACGCCCCGGTCCCTCCCAGGCCCGCCCCCGCGGTCCCCACCCCCGGAACCAGGTTTCTCGGGAGTCAGCGCCCGGGGCCCCCGCCCCCCGCCATCACACGCCCCCTCTGCCTAGAGCAGCCGCGGCCCTGGAGCCAGACCCGGAGCGGGGCGGGTGCCCACCTACCTGCCTCGCCGGCGCCCGAAACTTCCCCGAAGTGCGCGGCGGAGCGAGCGCCCGGCCAGGGAACCCCGCCCCCAGCCCCAGGCCCCCCCCACCCCACGCGCTCACACGGCGAAAGCGCCGGGCTGTTGGTCCGTCCGTCTTCCGCCCGCAGCCGCCACCGCGGGTGGCGCTACCCCCGGGACCGACCCGTGCGCCCTCCGCAGGCCTCGGGCTGCCCGCAGCGCCACCACCCCGGCGCCCGGTCCCCGGTCCCCCAGCTCCGGCTGCATCCACTCCAGCCGGCGAGGGGGACGCGCGGGCCCTGGCGCAGCCGCCGGCCATCCTGCCCGCGGGGGCCCGGCGCGCGGAGCCGCCGTAGCACCGCCAGGACCGGCGGCGAGGGTCCGCCCTTCCCGGGGACCGCGGGAGCCTCGCGGAGCCCGGGCCGCGGAGCCGCACCGGGCCCAGACCTGCCTCGGCGTGGCGCGCTCGCAAGTTCATTGTCTGCTGGGCCGCCGCCGCCGCCGCCGCCACCAGCGCCGGGAGCGCCGCGGGGATTGAGGCTGCGCACAGCCTCCGCGGCCGGGACTCCCGGTGCCCAGCCCGGCCCGGCCGCCGCCGGCGCTGCGGGGCGGGCACGCGGAGGGGCGCGGGAGCCCGGACCCAGGCGCCCCCCGCCGGCCCTCCGCGCCCCACCCCCGCGCCTGGCTCCCCCCTGGTACCTGCGGGAAACGAGCGCAGCCCGGGGGCCTCTGCGGCTCCGGCTCCGCGGGAGCGCGCCCAGCCCCGCGCCGCGAGCCCGGCATCCAGGCGCGGCCACCTGCCCCCCGGGCGAGCGAGCGAGCGCAGGAAGGAAAAGTTTGGGAGTGGCGCGCGGGTGGCGAAGGAAACCGCGGGAGGACCCGCCCCCGCGCCGGTCGCGGACGCACCGCCGCGCGGGTCTGGAATGCGAGGCCCGGGCGTGCGCCGCGCTGGGCTTGGTCCCCGCCCCCCCTCCGAGTCAACACGGGGTGCGATGCGGGGATTTCAAATGGAAAGAAAGCTGAGACCCTGGAGTCGGCCAGCGACCCCCCGCCAGACGTTTTTAACGACCCGGCGGTCCGGAGCCAGCCCCACGCCCTGGGACTCCAGGCCGCGCCGCGGGTGGGTGCTGCGCCCCCGGCCGGGCGGTGCTTGCGTCCCCGGGAGGCTGACGGGCTCCGGGGCCCCGCGCCGTTGCTTCCGCGGGGAGGGGAGGGGAGGCTTGGCGGGACCGAGCGCCACCCCACCACCCGCCGCAGTGGCCCGAGGCGGCCGCCCGAGAAACCACCTGGGCTGCCCGAGGTCACGGGAGCCGCGCCAGTGGCCGGTTCCGCGGATTCTGTTGTGAGGACGCCATCGGTTAAAGAAAAGACGCTTTGAATCCGGGAAGACTCGGCTCAAGGGGCGCTCAGAGCCCGCAGCCCGCCGCCCAGGAAACAGGTCCGAGGGACAGAAGCGAACCCTTGTCTGCAGGCACGCAGCCCGCTGCCGGCCCACGTCCCCGTGGCCGCGGTCCAGAGCCCTCCTTAAAGCGACCAGAAGTGGGGCCCAAAGTGCCTTCTAAGCGGGGAGCCTGCACACCGCTAGGGGGCGCCTCCTGGCAGTGTCCTTCCCCCTCCCCCCTCTTTTTTTCTGAAAAACATAATCTTCAGCCCCCCCCTTCCCCCCCCCCGCCCCCGCAAAGGATAACCTGCCTGGAGGTGGCCCGCTTCTGCTCCGTGCCCGTGGCAGCTCATGCAGAGTCACACTCCGGATGAAACCGCAAATGGGAAGATGGGGTGAGAGGGGAGTTCTTCCAAATGGCCTCTTGTTTTCCTGCAAATAATGCCTCTTACACAAAATCTACACCGAAAAGTAACGGCAGCCACGCGACCAGCCCTGGAACCTCAGACCCAATGGCTTTTTCCACGCAGACGCCTTGGTGATTTTTATTCATCATCATTATTTTTTTTAAAACAAAACTCTTTTTTCTGGAAATACAATGAGCTGCTTTTTTGCGGGGTTCATAATTCCCCATAGATGGTGATGCCATTTTTCAAGGTCTTACCCAGGCTGTGGCTTGGGGGCTTATTTATTAGCTCCCAAGCAAAGCCCGCCTTTCAGGGAGGTTTATATACCCGAGTAATTGCGTCGGGGGACACGGGGCAGGGCGCCGCTAAAAGGGCCGGTTGTACGTGAGTCTGCAAGGAAGGCCCTGGGCCAGGCAGCTGTCAGACCGGCGTGTGCGACGGGTTTAAACAAACACGGGGAAGGTTCTATGGAAACACGGAGGAGGAAATCCCTTCTGTAAGGGTGTGTGGAACATTATTCCACAACCGCTCACACCGCCCGCCCCGCCGTCTTTCCTCTCCTCTCTCTGAGTCAACACTGGCTCCTTGTGAAGATGGCGCTGGGCCCACCGGGATCGCGTTCACATTCAGGTGTCAGGAACCACGTCGGACATGGAGCAAATTGTTTCTAAGTGAAATCACGGAGCCACTTTGATACGAATTCCACCAGGGACTTTGCAAAGGGATTTTATGCACGTGCCTGAGATTAACTTGCGGGGGGGGGGGGGGTAAGGGGGGCGAGTTTTCCCTCTCAACGTTCATTTCAAAAAGTACCCAAGAACTGCACTTGAGCCTGTGATTCTGGAGAGTCGAGAGAACACCCAAATGCCAGGCGTGTGTGAAGGAGGGGGTGATGGATAGATAGATGGACGAGGAACGGTGAGAGAGGCTGATGCCAGCATGACATTAGCAAGTAAGGGGTGAAAAAAATGCAGATATCAGAGAAAATAAATTTCCCTTCCCCATATGCACGCTTGGAGGATGCCATAATTCTGGAGTTAAATCACCTGGGGTCAAACCTGCTTCCCATACCTACCAGCTGAGGGACATTGGGCAAGCCCGTTCTCCTTTCTATGTCTCAGTTGGGGCTTCCAATAGCACCTCCTAGCGGTAGATTGAATTATTGATTCCCTGGGTTGGGGGGCGGGGGGTGGGGATGACGGGTCCACATCCTCATCACAGTCTCAGAGAGCATGGATGATCTTCCCCATCCCTGGACTTGGACTTGGCCACATGACTTGCTTCAGACGATGAGATCCGGGGGCTTGCGACTGAATCAGAGGCTGGAAGCGTGTTGCGAGCCGGGCCTGCTCTCGTTGGTTCTTGTGGCCCAACATGAGGAGAACGTGTCCCAAGAAGCTGCGGCCTCTTCCAGCAAGGCTCCGGAAGGAACACACGCGGCGTACACCTGAACTCAGTGTGCGGGCCGGAGCCGGATCACCCCACCTACAGCTGGCCTCGGAGCTGCCCCCGCTGACCTACGGACACATGGGGGGTGGGGGATGGGAATGCCAGCTGTAAGCCAGTAAAGGTTGGAGTTTTGTTACACAGCATCGCTGTGGCAGTCGCTGACAGGTACATTCCCTCGGTGGGCTGGTGTGAAGATTAATGACAAAATATTTGACAAATACTAAGTACAATTCTTGGGACTTGGAAAGAGCTCAGAAACATGAGCTCTTATTAGCAATCCACATAATTGACAGCAGTGTTGCACAGCGACGTCGTAATTTGTAGCTGGCTAATTGGGTTAGTGAGTAAGTATTACTTGATAAAGATTCTCTAAGAGCGAGGACATCACAAAACGGCAAGGCCAGGTGCCTGCCATGATCCCCAAGTCGCATCACTCGCGCTTTCCTTCATCCAGCAGGGGTTCCCTGACCCCTGCTCTGCGCCACACACTGGAGCGAATGTTAGAGCCACCAAGTCTCCATCCCCAGCCACGGACGGGACCACAGAGCCCCACGTGGGACAGGCCCTCTGCTGAGCCCTTCGGCTCCGTCATCTGACCCTCAACAGCCTTGTGAGCCAATAGTATTTAGACCCAATTTTTCAGGCAAGAAGATGGAGGGGGGCTCAGAAACCAAACAACATAGGAAGAGGACCAAGGCCACTCCATGCATGTGTGCTGGTGCCAGTGAACTCAAGTTCATGGCGGAGACACCGGACAGGAGAGAACGGTGGGAGCAGAGAACGCGGTGAGCACGGCAGGTCCCTGTCCCCATCACACGAGCTGGGCGCTTGGGATAGGAGGCTCAGAGCCCCGGCTCCGCTCCTGCCACCAGCCCTGGGTGAGACCCCGCCCTGCCCCGGCCCCCACTTCCTCCGACCGCAGGGAAATCACCTTGAAAGCTGCGCTGGGGGGTCATAGAGCCGTCAGCAGGAGGGGGTGCGGGGAGTCGGTCCATTTCGAGAGGGTGGCGGGGTAGGAATCACAGTTCTGGGAACAGTTCCAGCACCGTGAGAGCGGGGACAGCAGACAACTCACGAGGAAAGGAGACAAGGCCAGGCCTTGGGCACCGCTCATCATGGCCCCGCTCGGCAGCCACAGCCTCGCTTGGGTCAATCGGCGGCCAGGACATGGCGGCTGGGCGTGCGGGGTCTCCCTGCCGCCGCCTCCCAGCACGCAGCGCCCCTGGAGGAGAGCCATGTGCGATGCGCCCACAGGCCTTCATGACCAGCCGATGCCTTCCCCTCACTCCCACGTGCGAGGCGGTTTCCGCAGGGACGGTTTCCGCGGGACGGCGTGGGCGTGGAGGGCTGCGGGGTCAGAGCCCCCCTGCTGGCCAAGGCTGCGCCGGGTGACGGGGCCTCGGGGACCAGGCACAGGCTCTCCATTCCTTTCTGCGGCCCCGGCTTCAGATCGCGCCCCGGCCTGCTCCCGCCTGTGACTGACAGGTAGACTTCTCGGCCCCCTGGAGCGCATCTCCGTTTCGTAAATTTAGAAATACTCCGTTAGACTCTCTCCTGCCGCAGCAGCGCATCCATTAAGGGCACTTGAAGCCGATTTGGGTGTGCTAATCCGTCACCGATCCCGCGACGTAGGTTCCTGTGAAAATCTCCTACCCCCGCCCCAAACCGCCACTGGATTTAGATTGCTGACAAGCGGGCTCCTGAAAGCTGCAGGCTCCCACTCCGCCCGGAAACTCCCGTGAAGAGAGGAGTGAGCCCGGCCGGCGTGGCTCAGTGCTTGAGCGTCCACCCAGGAACCAGGAGGTCAGGGTTCATTCCTGGTCAGGGCACAGGCCCCGGGTGCGGGCTGGGTCCCCAGCAGGAGGCGTGCAGGAGGCAGCCGATCCATGATTCTCTCTCATCATTGATGTTCCTATCTCTCTCTCTCTCTTCCTCTCCCAAATCAATAAAAATATATTTTAAAAAGAGAGGGGGGGGATGGGAACAGTTTTAAACAACCGAACGTGTGTGCTCCTCTGAGAGCTGTCCACCCTCACGAGTCCCCCCCCCACACCCCACACCCCGGGGGGGGGGGGGGGGAGGCAGTTCCTTACTCGGAAGATGCTGCCATAGATGGAAGGCTGTGGAATTCTATTTCCACGTTCCCTCCTGGGAGGTGAGAGACCAGCAGCCCCGGGAGGGCAGCCGTGTCCCTTCCCAGCCCCGGCTCAGAGCCCAGCCGCCCGCAGCCCCGTGAATGCCGGTGAGCGGCTGTGACTTGTCCACCAGACGCAATGAGAGTTTCACCATCTCCCACAATTACTGTTCTCCCACCAGTGAGATTGGGGTCCGCAAGGCACAGGCAGAACCTCGGAAGGAAACCAGACGGAGACCCACGTGAAGTGGGACCCGTGGAGCAAATGGGAATGACACACACCCCGCCCCCCCCCCGCCCCCGCCATACACACACACACACACACACACACACACACAGGCTCAGCCGTTTTGGTGATGCCCTGCCCAGCTCTGCTGCTGGCTCCCGCCCACCTGCTCCACCCGCAGCCCCCAGTCCTGTGAGTGTCCTGTGAGTGTCCATCAGCGCCTTCTCCTCCCGCCCAGCCCCGCCCCAGGCCCGCGAGGAGCCTGCAGGTGGCTTTGCTGTCTCTCCGGAGCCGCAGGCATCCTGAGCGCGCGGGGAGGTTGAGATGAGGTCCTCAGTCAAGGCAGCACTCGGGGGCTGAACCCACGGCCAGGTCAGCGCACCCAGAGGAGCTGGCGTCACCGCTGGCCGCTGATCTGGACCGGGCGGTGGCCTTCTGGTCAGTGGTGAGGCTGGGCCTCCAGCCTCCGGGCCCGTCTCAGAGACCTGGACGCCAACCCACCCCAGTCCCCTAAGCACACGGGCAGAGCAAGGAGAGGGGCCAAGCACCTGGCTACCGAGGCCCCAGGGGAGGGGGAGGAGGAGGAGGGGGAGGAGGAGGGGCAGGATAGGTCCCCCCTCCCCTCAGGAGCCTCCTTGCTACATAGAGACAGGAAGAGGGTGCTTGGCCCACCCTGACCTTCGGCTGAGCGCTCACCTGGGGGCCTCACACGTCCCCTCAGGCCAGGGCACTACTGACCGGGACCAGAGGTGGCCCGTAGCAGGCCGAGGCACCACGGAGCACACAGCCCTGTCCAAGGGGACATTGGCCGGCTCAGCTCCTGCTGGGCGGGTCAGGGGAGCCAGAAACCCGAGTTTTATTGTGAAGCAGCCATTAAAAAAAATCTTTGATCGGCAACTAAGTCAGATAAGAAATTGAGCATCCAGTGGAGTCAACCGGTCCGAGCGCAGGAGAGACGTCCACGGGCACCACTTCCATGCCCCTGGGCCAGGGGCTTCCCGCCTCCTCAGCTAAGCGGGTCCGTGCGGGGCTGGGAGGGCTAGGAGGATGCTGCCCGTTCTACAGCTGAGAAAACAGGATCGTGTGCTTGGCCAAAGGCACACGGCTTTGCAAACAGCAGAGCAGCAGACCGGGTGGTACCCCCCATCCAGAAACGGGCCAGATGTCACGTGGGCGCCCCACCCCCACCCCGCCCCGGCCGGTCATCACCAGGAGGGCTGGGCGCTCAGGCGGGGGCCTCTGCCAGGAGAGTGAGGGGCCGGTCACCTGGCTCCTGATTCGCACATCTCTGCACCAGGAGCCCATGCCCACAAGGACTGCAAGCGGCTTCAGGGGACAGTGCCACCATTACAGGCCTCAGGGCCATCTGTCATTCTTTCTTTTTTTAAAAAAATATATTTTTATTGGTTTCAGAAAGGAAGGGAGAGAGAGATGGAGCCCACAACCCAGGCATGTGCCCTTGACCGGAATCGAACCCGGGACCCTTCAGCCTGCAGGCCGACGCTCTATCCACTGAGCCACACCAGCCAGGGCCCACCTGTCATTCTTGTTTACGCCTTTTATTTTGCGGCCCAGCCCGGCTGTGATGTTTCTGGCCTCTGGTTGGCCCCGGGTAGGAAGGGTCCTGGGAGGAGGAGTCAGGCCACGGGAGCCAGGAAGGGAGAAGGACGTCCCCTGGACCAAGGCCTGGGCCCTGCAGCGCATGAAGGCCTGGGTCCCTCTCCCCCAGCGACCTGAAGGGACCTACCCTTCCTGAGTCCTGCCCCTGGCCTGCTGCCCACAGGTGCCCACGAGGTCACATTGGAGACAGAGCCTTGTGGTGCCCGCTCCACCCCCTTGCCCACCCTGGTCTCCCCGCACCCCCACCCCGGGTGGCCTCTGGAGTCCTGGTGTCCAGCACCCAGCTTCCTTGTGGGGCTCCTCTGAACCCCCGCTGGCGCACGGGGCTCCCTCTGCCTCGAGGGGCTCAGGAACCGGAAGTCCGGTCCCCGCCTCGGATGCCGTGCCGCTGGGCGTCCGAACGAGGTTGTCACTTAGGCTGCGGCCAGGTACGTGCCCAGCTGCCTCCCAGCGGGGTCATTATAAAAACAATCATTTCCTCTTCCAACGCAGCCCCGAGCTGAGCGGTACTTGCAGCGAGGAATCAAATATTCATAGAAACGACGGTGTGCGTCCCATCGGGAACATCAATGAGGCGAGGGGACGCAGAGGCCTCCTTCTCTGTGCACCCCCTGAATGCGCGGCCCCCCTCGACGAAGAGCCCAGACGCCAGCAAGGTCCGCCTGCCGCCCAGCGCCTCCCCACGCGCAGGCAGGGCCCGTGAGCAGCTGTGTGGGGTCGCCCGGTCCTTCGGGCCTGCACCCCATCTCGTAAGTCCCCCCAGGGAGACAGGAGCACCCCACTTTATAACGGAAGTTAGGCTCAGAGAAGGCAGAGCCGCCGGACCCCAAGCTGAGTCCTGAGTGGAGGGTGAGCCTGGGACCTGGGCGAGCTCTCCCTGTCTCACCCTCTTCACTCCGCAGACCGGCACCCGCAGCAGCCCCAGGACTGGCCTTTCTTCGCCTGTTTCATGGACACGGACGCTGCCGCGGACAGAGCTTTGCTGGGACGCCTCCCCGAACTCCGAATGTTCACCCAGAGGAGGGTCCCAGCGCCCCAGGACCCTGGCCCACTTCTCCTGGGATTGGGGTCCCTGGGTGGCTTCCGTGTGTGTTTTTCGGTCCTGCTTGCTGTGCAGCTGGATCTTAGACCCCCAGCCGTGGAGGCCAGGCTCTCTGCGCCTCGCTGCCTCCTGCTGACTCAGCGGGCTGGGCCCCGCCGGCCGTGGGCCCTCCTCTGGCCCCGGGTGAGAAATATTTATTGTTGAAGAGTCGTCTGTGTCCTCAAAGGCGCTCAGGCCTTTAGGGGACAGACAGGCTGGGAACGTGCGGCCTGTCTCCCACACCTGCCCCTGTGGGGCGGGGCTGTTCAGGGGCTGCTTCCTCTCCGGGTTTGGTACCAGGGCTCCTCTCCGCAGAGGCCCCATTTACACAAGCCCAGCTGCAGTTCCTCTTTCCAACCCGATGCGGTTCTGCTGGGGAATCAGACAAATGCCTTGGCCCCCGCACCTCCATTTACCCATCTGCAAAATGGCTGCAGTCAGATGCAGGTGCTGATGGACTTGTAAAGAGCCCACCTCTGGGTTGGGTGTTGACCTATGAACCTGGAGGTCAGGGCTCGATTCCCGGTCAGGGCACAGGCCCGGGCTGTGGGCTCGATCCCCCGTGTGGGGCGTGCAGGAGGCAGCCGATCCGTGACGTGGTGCCTTTCAGTCTGTCAGCCTCCCCTTTGTCCCTTCAGAACTGGCTGCCTTCCCTGTCTCCTCGAGCCATGCCTAGCGGGGGTTTGGGGGAGGAGGACCCCTTAGACCAGGCGGGGCTTGTCCTGGTGCCCGGGGAGGTGGGCAGGATGGCCACACTCCGTGGGTGGGTGGATCTTAAGCCCACGCCTCTCTCCCAAGCCCTGCATGTTGTGTCCCGCTGCTCCCTGGGCATACGCACCATTGATTTCCTGTCTTCCTCCAAAGCGGCCCCAGACGTCCTGCCGGACTCAGGGAAGGCCAGTCACCCCACGAGGAGGCTGGGGACCGCCCTGGCTTCCCGCTGGGCTCTCCATTCTGCTTACCTGACCCTCCTCTCCTGTCCCATGGCCGTGGCCCCACTGGGGCCCCTACTCCCCTTATGCAGACCCTTGCAGGAGCCTCTGGTGGGCCTCTGGGCCTCCAGCCCACTGTAGCCAGAGCTCCGTAGCTCACGGCTTCCCAACACCCTCTCCTCAGCCCTGGGCCTTAAATATGTTTCCCCCTCAGCCGGGAGGCGCCCCCTGCAGGGTAGCAGACACCTCCTGCTCATTGACTATCCATGCGCCCCTGCACCTCCCGGCCCAGCTCGCAGGTGGAGGAGGCCGCGTGACCAGCTCTGGACAACGGACTGGCAGTGCGTCAGGTGATGGTGTCATTTCAGGCTGAAGGACAGAGGAGCAGGTGGCAGCTCGTTGCCGACTGTCTGGTGAGATGGTGGCCCCCAGGCAACACAGCCTGCATCACCGAGTCACCGCAAAGGGGCGCCAGCTGTCGGCACTCAACACGCCTGGCCTCTGCGAGAACAAGAAGGGGTCATGTGTGTCCAGCCCCCGAGAGGCCAGGCTGGTGGCTGCTGTAGCGGAGGCCTCGCCCGTCCTGACTGGTATCCTGGTGAATTCCCTTCCCTCTTGGACACAACTCGTCACCTCCTCCAGACGCCTCCTGCCCAAGCCCCTCAGGCCCCCAACCTGCGCTTCTACAGGGAACTGTGATTTCCCCAAGGGGAAGGATTTTATCATCTTCATCATCCTCATCACCCTCATCACCATCATCCTCATCATCACCATCATCCTCACCATCATCATCACCATCATCCTCATCCTCATCGTCACCATCATCTTCACCATCCTCACCATCATCACCATCATCTTCATCCTCATCACCATCCTCATCACCATCAGCAGCATCGTGTATCTTTTCTTACCACATCTAAATGCGTTACACACACACTGTATCTTATCTAATTCTTGTCATCACCGTCTGACATACGTACACTGTATTGTTCCCTTTTGTAAGCCAGGGAACCGAGGCTCAGAGAAGTACACGGCTTATTTCATCAGCCAGACGCCGAGGGCAGTCTGTCTGTCCAGACCCCCCGCCAATGCGCCCAACCGCGCTGGACCCCTCCTGTCCGTCCCAGCCCTGGCCCTGGCTCTAGCACACCGCAGCGCCCCACAGGTTCATTGAATGAATATGCAAGTGACGCTTCCTTCTTGCATTCCTTTCATGCAGTAGAGCCGCGGGGGGGGGGGGGGGGGCGGCTGGGAGAGCAGGGAGCTGGCAGGCAGCTCCGGAGCCTGTCCCTGGTGTCACTCAGCACAAGGGAGCCACTGTGCGGACTGTCCTCTCTCCTGGGCAAAAGGAAAGGCCGAGCCGAGGTAACAAGCGGGGAGATTGTGAGAGGCCCAGGGAGGCCAGTCCTGGACGCGGCGTGGACGCCGGCGGAGAGCGGCCGGGTGAGCCGGCAGCCTGTCCTCCAGCGGCTCCGCGGATGCCAGGCCGGGGAGAAGGACGGCGCTGTCCTCTGGGCAGGGCCTGTCGTAATGCCCGCGCCCAGTGGACAGGCTCGGCGTCCGGAATGGGCTGGGGCGGCCGTTTGTCCTCGTCCACACCTCGGCCTGATCTGCGACCCAGCAAGACAGCAGTGGGTTTGAATCCACTCTCATGACGGGCTCCCGGGCTCCCGCGGATGAGAGGATCCACAGCCGGAGCCGTCGCCCGAGGAGGGAAGAGAGGGCCTCCTTCCTGGGAGCAGTGCCCACGCGGCCGCGGCCATCTCGCCTGCCGCCAGGGACCAGGCCCACACGCGGGAGTGGGCAGAGCTGCCGGGATCAGGAGGAAGGGGGACAGAGCCTCGCCATCCGTTGGGCTTGCCTCGCTCGGGACTCCCGGCGTCTATGCCTCAGAGCAAACTCACCCTCCGTGGATGCACCCAGTCTGGCCTTATCCGGGGGCAATGGAGACACAGGAAACTGCCGGTGGATGGAAGGGTGGGGACAGACGTGCGGATGGATAGACAGGTAGCCACTGCCTGGTCAAAAGGCACGAGGCTGCCCAGCCTGTGTGGCTCAGTGGTGGAGCATTGACCTCTGAACCAGGAGGTCACAGTTCAATTCCCGGTCAGGGCACAGGCCCGGGTTGCGGGCTCGATCCCCAGTGTGGGGCGTGCAGGGGGCAGCCCATCAACAGTTCCCTCTCATCATGGACGTTTCTCTCTTCCTTTCCCTCTCCCTTCCTCTCTGAAATTAATAAAAAATATTTTTTTCTTTAAAAAGGCATGAGGCTGCTGTGAAGGAGACAGGCTCTTTAAGGGGGGGGGGGGCATCCGTGCCCGCCCCACCCCACCCTGTAAAACAGCCGCGCCAGGCCTCGGGACAGCGGCCAGGATGTCGGGACCTTGCCAGGCAGCAGGACACCCATCCTGTGACATCGGGGAAACAGGCAGAGGCCGGCCCTGGGACCCGCCCGCATGGCAGAGGGGAGGGAGGATGCCACCAGCTGCTCCGGAGCCACTCTGGGGGATGCCAGGTCCCTGGGCTCCGAGGGACTTTCGGGACTCACCCCCGGTGGCAGGGGAAGGTCTCATGTTCCCGTCCAGGCCCCAGAGTGTCGGGCGGAGGCTCGGGGCAGGGCAGCGCCTGTGCCCCCCACAGGCATCTCGGATCACCCCACACCCAGCACCTGACACGGACAGGGACGCTCGGAGAGGGACGCTCGGACAGGGACGCTGGGAAAATCGATGTGGGCGTCCGTGTGGTGGCCCAGACCCTGCGGGAAGCGCACAGGAGGGGCTCTGGCGGAGATGGAAACAGAACACCCCCCTCCGCTGTGAGCGAGCAGCCCCCGAAAACGGAAGCAGCTCTGCCGGCGACACGGATGATCTCTGGGACCAGAGACGGTTTCGCAGACGCCCCTGACTGGGCGGTTTCCAGAGCATTCCGACCGGCAGGCGGAATGAGAAATACTGGACACCTCACCGCCTTGGGAATAATTACACCGCAAATGCAATACCTTAGCCAGCACGTCAGCCAATCGATGTGGTGCTGAGCCGGGAAGATGGGGAGGCAGGGAAGGCAGGCTCTGGGTCAGGGGGCCTGGAGATCAAGAGGAGAGAGCGGTGCCCACTCACCCAGCCCGTTCCCCCGGAGCCCAGGGCTGCGCTGGCCTCAGCTGCCAGCTGGCAGGGTTCGCTGCGGGGCCGGCAGGGGGGTGAGCAGGACCCGAGAACCCACGCCTGACCCCTCCTGGCACCGGAGCTGCGTCCGCGTGCTCTTCACCCCCAGCAGCGGAGGCCACGCGAGGCTGGCGGCCTGGGGGTGGCACCGAGCATCCCTTCTGCTCGGCCATAGTGTTAACGCTGAGCCCACAAATTAGAGACCGATGACCCCCCTCGCGTCGCAAAATAAGCCATTTCTGCTCCCGGGAAACAGACTCTCGTGTGAGCGCATTCCAGACAGGACACCCAGCCTCCCCCTGCCCCCCCACGCGCTCTGCCTCGGGAAGGGAGGAGGGCGAGGCCAGGGAGGGGGTCGGGGTGAGGGTGCGGGGTGGGGGCAGCGTGTGCTGGTCCAGGTCTCCCTCAGCCCGTGGGAGGCCCCGTGCAGGGCCGGTCTGCTCAGCCTCCGCCCCGGGCCGGCCTCTTCCTGGGAGCCGCTCAGGTGGGATGGACATTCTCAGCCAACCGGAGCCAGGCTCCTCCTGGAACCCAGAACTGCCTCTCCCATCTCGCGGGGCTGCCTCCGCCCGAAGCCAGGCTTCCCCCCAGAACCATTTGTGCCTCTGCGGGTCCGGCAGCGCGGGCCTGGCGGGCGGCCGATGGTGCTTTGCTGGTTCTGTTGGTTCCCGAAGTCGGCCTGGCCTGGGGACCCCGTGCATGGCCGACCTGAGCTCACATCTCGGCTTCCCACTGTCAGGCACCTGAGCCTCAACTTCTCCATCTATACAACGGACCCCCTCCCGGGGGGCAGGGAGGACGGGTGGGGCCGGCACAGGCCCGGGCACCCAGCCAGCGCCTAACCGATGCCGTGTCTTCCCGCCCCGCCCTCCCGCCTCCACCTGCCCACCGCCAGCCTCCCCGGACGTGGGCCGGGTCTCCCTTTCCTCCGTTGCGTCCCGAGCATTTCTCGGCGCCTGGCACAGGGCTGGGCACAGGGGGTCCTGCGAACGTGTGTTCGTGCTCTCAAACCAGAAGGAGAGGACGAGGGGTCGCACCCTCCTTGCCTCTTCCCCAGGACCTGGAGCGGAAGCCGCCTTCCCTCCGGTAAACCTGAGAGACAGGCCGTCGGCAGCCATTCCCTCCGCGCAGCACACGCGGCATCACACAGCCAGACAGCAGCCGGAAACGAGCGGGCTCGCCGCCTGCCATGCGGAGCTGTGCCGGCCCCGCACTCCCAGGCTGGCGGCGTGAAGCGGGGAGGCTGGGCCGGGAAGGAAAACAGGAAGTGGGGGGGGTGTGTGTTCATGTGTGCGTGTGCACCTGAGTGTGTGCACCTGAGTGTGTGCACCTGAGTGTGTGCACCTGAGTGCGCGCGCGTGCACACCTGTGAGTGTGTGTACACACCTGTGTGTGTGCATGTGTGTGTGCACCTGAGTGTGTGTGCATCTGAGTATGTGTGTGCGCACCTGTGAGTGTGTGTATGTGTGTGTGCACCTGAGTGTGTGTGTGCGCGTGCACACCTGTGGAATGAGCTCTATTCACAGAAGCCACTGGAACCGAGGCCGCTGCAGCCTGGGGTGCTTTCTGACCCGGGGGTTGGTTCTCCAGGCAGCAGGGGGACCCCCAGCATGGGGGCCTAGGTGAGGTGGGTTCAGAAATTCTGCAGGACCCGCGCTCTCGAAGGAAAGGCGGCGTCTGGTTCCGCCTGGAGCCCAGGTTCTGAGATGGTGTCCGATGGAGGAAAATACCAAAGGGCTGAGGCCTGAGGTCAGTAGGGAAAGTCCGGCCCAGAGCCCAGGAGGCCGACCCGGTCCTCGCCACAGCACTGCCTGGGGTAGGGCAGGCCCGCCCGGAGCTCAGGAGGGGCAGGGACCCAGGTTCAGGGGGCTGGGTTGTTAGGCCCTCTCTCTCTCTACCCCCCTCTCCCCCGCTTCCTCCCCCTCTCCCCCCTCCCCCCTCCCCCCCCTCCTCTCTCTGGACCATGACTCTCTCCTCTCTAGTTCCCTCTCTCTTGTCTGCTGCAAATATATGTGGTCTGTGGTTTTCACATCCACCACACTCTGACCGGCCTCGGGGTTGCTTGGTCCGGTCCTTCACTTCACGGATCTCTGCCAGGTGCCCCCCGTTTCCGGGCACAGCCAAGCGCTGGGGTCACAGGGTGAACGGGCAGAATGTCCCTCGCGGGCTCACGTTCCAATCCTCTGGGGAAACGGTGCAGCCAGTCACAGGGCTGCCTGGGTGGCCGTCACCCCTGCTCCCAGCAGCCCCAGCAGGAAGGTCCCTTAATACCCCAGTGACGACGCTGGACCCTCCAGGGGAGCCAGGAGCAGCCAACCCCACCTGCTGGCTGTCTTTGTAAATAAAGCTTTATTAGAACACAGCCCACCCCTTCAGCCACGCACTGTCTGTGGCTGCTTTCACACCAGCGGCGGAGCCGAGTCCTCGTGGCCGAGACGATGGCTGCATAGGCGGCAGCACTGGTGGTCCGGTCCTGACGGAGCGGCTGCCGGCCCTGAACCGGATCACGGGTGTCCGAGGCCCAGGAGCTGCTTGCCTGCAGGACACGTGAGCGGCGGTGGCGTGGTCCCTCGTCCTGCCGGGACTTCAGGACTCAGCTGGGCCCTGGCTGAGGTCTCACCCGTTCTAGGTGCTATTTCTCTCGGTGCCCAACCCAGGCCCCGGGCAAGCGCAGGATGGGCGGTCCGCGTGGGCCTGCTGCTGCGCAGGAAGGCTGGGCGCCCGTCTCAGGCTGTCGCAAACCCACGCAGAGGCCGACGGGGGTCAACTGTCCACCCAGATGCCGTGCTCACTGCCACCTAGCCACAAGCTCACTTGTCCTCCCAGCACCCTACGAGGTCGGCACTGCTCTGCCCCATTCCACTGACACCGAGGCCCGGGCGCCCCCCCCACACACACACCCCTTCCCCCCTTCACCCCATTTAGTGAAAGACGGAGCCAGGGCGGAACCGGGTCTGCAGCTGACTCCATCCTTCCCGCCCCTGGCTCAGCATAGTAGGGGTTTCCTAACCCTCACGCGTGCAGCTGTCGGCTCCAGCCCAGGGCACACGCCATCGGGTCCCGTGTGAAGGTTTCTGAACACTGGTAGCCACGTGTCAGGGCCGGGGGAGGAGGAGCCGTGGCCCCGGGAACAGTCCTCAGGGAGAGGACAGGTTCCTCAGGTCTCAGCACCCACCAGGCACAGTTACCAGGCCCCCGAGGAGAGGCCAGTTCATACTGTAACTTCCGAGTGGGTTTATAACGGGAGAAAAGCCGCCTCCTGGCACGGCGTGCTCGCCAGACGCCAGATCGATTCCATCGCGAGTGGCTGCCCGGCCCCCCGCTGCGCTCACAGCCTGTCCCCCCACCCCCTACCCCCCATCCCTGCGCTGAGCACAGCCAGGGATACTCCTGCCCAGAGGAGGCTGGTCAGGCAAGGCCTGCGCCCACCCCCTGCCAGGGTCCCCAGGGTGTCTCCCCGTCGCCCACACGCATCCAGCCGAGCAGCCGGGGTGGGAGCCTCCAGGGGAGCCGGGGCCTCCTCGCTCACCCTCAGGGCAGATGAGGAACCTGAGGCCCCGGGGAAGCCCGGAGGGTGAACTGGACGCAACACCAGCCCGGCCCGTGGGGCTCAGTGGTGGAGCGTCGATCTATGAACCCGGAGGTCACAGTTCGATTCCCAGTCAGGGCTCATGTCCGGGTCACTGGCTCGATCCCCAGTGTGGGGCCTGCAGGAGGCAGCCGATCAGTGATTCTCTCTCATCAGGGATGTTTCATTCTCTCTCCCTCTCCCTTCCTCTCTGAAATCAATAAAAATCTATTATAAAAATGAAAGCCAGACGGGACTCCAAAGCTCTCCCCTCCACCACCTTTTCGTCCATCCGACGCTCGCTGGGCACCGTGGCCCCGGCCTCCCAGCGCACTCGCCTCCCCTGTGGACAGGGAGGGGCGGGGAGAAAAGGCCACGCGGCCAGCATTTCCTGCGCTCACCACGCGCCTCCTCCACGGCCACACGGTGCTGAGTGTCCTCAAGTGCCATCCACTCCCCTGCAAACAGAACTCTGCCCTCCCCGCCCCCGCAGCCAGGTAACCAGAGAGAAGATTCCAGAAGGAAAAGGGGTGCAGTCTCTGCTCTGAGCTGAGCAGATGTGAACGCGCCCTGGATTCTCCGCTCTACCACCCCCCCGAGGCTCAGGCCACCGAAGGCCACGGAGCCCCATCACCCAGCGCCACAGCCTGGGCGGCTCAGACGGCAAACATCTGTGGTCCCACCATTCCAGGGGCTGGACGCCCAGGATCAGGGTGCTGAGGGCGTGGGTTTCTGGGGGTCCCTCTCTTCCTGACGTGCAGACGGCACCTCCTCTCTGGGTCCTCACATGGCCAAGGGCCCCCTCCCTCCAGGTCGCTCGAGAGAGGGGCAGCTCTCTCTTCACGTGCTGGGGGTGGGGGGCTGGGGGCTGCTTCCCTGGGAGTGGAAAATGGAGAAAAGGAGGATTGGCAGCCTCACACACGCATGCACACACACACACACACACACTCTCATGCACACGCACACACATACTCGTGCACACACACCCTCACACTCCTACACACACATGCACACACGCACACTCATACACACACACTCATGCACACGCACACACTCACGCGCACACATACACACTCGTGCACATGTGCACACACATGTGCACACACCCTCACACTCCTACACACACATGCACACATGCAACGGGCCTGGGTTTGGATGCACAGGGACCTCGGTCCTAGACGAGGCTGCCGGGGTCTCAGGGGCCTTTACAGGGGCTTTGGAAAGAACCTTGGGGCAGGCCGCCGTGTCTCTCCTGGGCCGGCTGGGCTGGGCTGGGTGCGTGGGGGAGAGGCTCCGGGCCCCAGGTCCCGGCCGGTCAGGCTTCCAGCCGAGAAGGCAGCAGCCGGAGACAGGTTTGGGGATCTCGCCAAGACCTGGGGTGCTGAGCAGGGAAACTGAGGCAGCCACCAGGAATGCAGAGCACACCAGTGCCCCGGGGTGTGGGCAGTGGGGGGACTCTGTGCAGGGACCCGGGCTGGTGGCCAGCGCAGCCGAGGGCAGGCCAGTCACGTTCTCCCAGCTGCTGCCCCAGGTCTACGGGGGTCGGAGCCGCTGCAGGGAGAACCCGGGGACCCAGCGCAGGTTGGGGGGGGGGGGGCAGGGGAGGCGGACAGCGGGAGAAAGCGCCTCTCCCCAGCCCCTTCCCTCCTCGGCCTTCCGGCTTCCCTTTCGCGCCTGCCCAGCCTCCTGGGCTCCTGGGTCAGGCCACAGCCGACATGCCCGGTGCCGTTCAGTCCCTGGAGGACGGAAATGACCCCAGAAAGCGGAGTAATGAGGGCGAAGGCGCCGGGAAGCCATCAGCAACGGAATGAGAAGACAAAGGAGGAAACACAATCGCACAAACCATTAAACAGGAGAAAGGCCTTCGAAAGCGCCTGGCTGATGGCATCGCACCGGCATCTGGCTGCTCCCCGAGGACCCGGCGGACGCGCTCCGCCCTGCCTGCCGCGCTTCCCCGGCTCTCTCCGGGCGGATGCGTCCCCTTCGCCCGCGGCCAGAGCCGGGAAGCGCCTTAAACACTCACATCGACGTGTGCACTTTTCTTAAAGCAAAAACAAGCCAACGGACTGGAAACCCAGCGAGCGTGTGCTCACTCTCCTGGCCGTGGTGCGAGGGCCTGGCGCGCTCATGGGCTCGTCGCACGGACGCCCGG
The DNA here is from genome assembly GCF_964212035.1 of Myotis nattereri. Taxonomy (NCBI): domain Eukaryota; kingdom Metazoa; phylum Chordata; class Mammalia; order Chiroptera; family Vespertilionidae; genus Myotis; species Myotis nattereri. The sequence goes on along the minus strand of NC_138088.1, from coordinate 60,259,829 downwards.
GCAGCGCCCAGGCCAGTCCTGGCTGCGTGGTGAAGGGAACGGCACCCTTAACCTGTTGCATTGTGGGAGCTCTCTCTATATTCTGGATGCAAAGTCCGCGTCAGACTCTTGATTTGCAAGTGTCTTCTGCTATTTTGTGGGCTGCCTTTCATTTTCTTTTTTTATTTTAAGCCTCCTCTGAGGATATGTTCATTGATTTTAAAGAGAGGAGATAGGAAGGGGGAGAGAGGGAGAGAGAAACATTGGTTGGTTACCAACCACATGACCCCAATGGCGGATCGAACCCACACCTAGGTATGTGCCCTGACCGGGAGCCAAGCCTGAAACCGCTGGGTGTCTGGAATGATGCTCCAACCCACGGAGCCGCCTGGCCGGGCTCCGGTACGTTCTTGATGTTTTCTTTTGAAGAACCAGGTTTTTAACTTGGATGTAGTTCCATCGATGTATTTGTTTCCCTGGTTGCTGTGTTTCTGGGTCGTATCTAAGAAACTTGCCTAAGCCAAGGCCACAAAGGTTTACAGCTGCTTTCCTCTAAGAGCTTGATGGTGTCGGCTCTGGTACTTGTCCCTGGGACCCACGTCCAGGGAGCGTCCGCGAGGTGAGGTTAACGTCGTTCCCCCGCCCATGGATCCCAGTGTCCCCGCGCTGTTTGCTGAGAAGACTGCTCTTCGCCACGGCACTGGCTTGGCGCCCTCGTTAACAATCCACTGACTGTCAACGCGCGTTTCTTTATGGACAGTCAGTGCCGTCCCGTCCAGCTACATGTCTGTCTTTCCGCCAGCACCACCCGCTTCCTTCCTGCGCTTTGTAGAGCCTTTGATTTGGATCACCTGACCTCCAGTTTTTGTCCTTTTCTCGCGATTCTGTCTGCTCTGGACTCGCGCATCATCACATGAATTACAGGGCCCGCTTGTGAGAGTGCAAGGAAGTCGCCTGGGATGTCAGCCCCTCTTTCCTTTTCTTTTTAATATATCTTTTTATAGATTTCGGAGAGGAAGGGAGAGGGAGAGAGAGATAGAAACATCCGTGAGGAGAGAGAATCATGGATCAGCTGCCCCCTGCACACCCCCTCCTAGGGATCGAGCCCGCAACCAGAGCATGTGCCCTGACCGGGAATCAAACCTGGGACCTCCTGGTTCACAGGTCGGCACTCAACCACTGAGCCACACTGGCGGGCTCAGGCCTTCTTGCTAAGGTCCTCTAAGGAGTCAAAAGCTCCGAATTAGTTCAGGCAGAAGGAAAAACCGTCCGTGAGCATCCGAAGGAGATCCGTGTTGTGGTTGCAAGACAAAAAGGAGAAACCGTGGAAAAGGTAAGAAGAGCAGCCGTAGGTTCTCTTTGGAACGTTTGTGTGGAGACTGCCTCTTCCCAGGACACTGTTGTTCATCAGAGCCTGGGGGACCCCCGAGAGCCCGCATGGAGGGTACAGGGACCCCCGCGAGGTGGGCGGCAAAGGTCCCTCCTGCGAGAGGATGGGATGGATGGGTGCTGCTGGCCAGGCGGCTATCCCAGCACCCAGGGCACCGGTGTGGCCCGCACGGTTCCCTAGCAACCAGGAGATGGCCGGTGCCGGAAGATGGGCTTTGATCCGCGGAGACAGCTGAAAACTGGAGGATCTGAGGAAGCGCTTGCTTGAGCCCACACGTTTGTAATTCTTTGGATTCTGTCCTAACTCGCCCATTATTGCTTTCGTTGTTTATCATCTCTGGGGATTCCTTTCAAAGGCTCCTCTTAGCGGAGGAGGTGCTGTGAGTGCCGGCGCATGCGGCGCCTGTTGAGCAGTATCTGGAAGAAATTAGCAGGTTCTGAGGCCTCCGGAACCACGCGTACGCAGCGAGGTAAATATTGAAACAAGACGCTGTGATCACTATTTATTTTAAAAGCTTGTTTTTCTGACTCCTCCAAGTGCCCGCTTCCCGGGCCAAGCCTTAGCCAAGCGAGGCAGGCGGCCAAGCAGGAGGCGCACTCTGACCTGGGAGGGCGCGGGCAGCGGCTGGCGAGAGCTGAGGACACAGCAGGGGCTGCCCAGCTAGTCCCAACGCCGTCACCGCGTTCACGGCACATCCCAGGGGCATGCAAATCCACCCATTCGTCCCGCCGACTCCCTGAGACGAGGAAGCGCGTGTTCCTGCCACTCACATGGCTGGACACCCGTGCGGCAGCCCCCATGACCTTGGATGCATTGGAGCCAGGCTTGGAGGCTCACACAACATCAAATCCACGCTGCAGTGGGACTCCCTTCACACCCACTTACTGTCAAAATCTTAGCCTGGGGCCCGGCCGGTGTGGCTCAGTGGCTAAGCATTGACCTATGAACCAGGAGGTCAGGGTTTGATCCCCAGTCAGGGCACGCACACGCCCGGGTTGTGGGCTTAATCCCCAGTAGGGGGTGAGCAGGAGGCAGCCGATCCATGATTCTTTCTCATCATGGATGTTTCTCTCTCTCTCTCCCTCTCCCTTCCTCTCTGAAATTAATAAAAAAACATATATTTTTTAAAGTCTTAAGCTGTGTCATTAGCAAGTTCTGGCAACCACGTCAAGTAAAGGGACTTTCTCTGTAAACCACGGGTGAGCAACGCACTGCTCCAAGGAGAAGAAATGAAACAGCTGAACTTGTCCTTTCTCCATTGATGCTCCTTCTGCCCCCCCACCCCCCCACCCCCGCCCCCGCGCCCCCTTGTAAACAACACAGCGATGAATGCCCTACGCATGCCCTACGCATGCCTCCTGGGTGTGTCTCTGGAAGTTTCTCTAGGATTTTATGCTTCCAGAGAAAATGGCTGGGCCCAGGGACAGGAGTCAGCTCTCCCGGACCCTCCAGGCGGCCTCCGAGGCTGGACACTCCTGGACCTGCTGGACCTGCTCTTCTACCGGCAGCTTGTCCACGATCCCGCTACATCCCTGCTTATATGAAATGGTCCGACGTGAACGCTGTTTGCCCGCCCAATGGGTGAAAAACAGCATCTTGTCTTAATTTGCATATTCTCCACGATTCCATGAGGGTCGGTATCTTTTAACGTGTATTTTGGCCATTTTTATTTCCTCCGGAGTTTTCTCTACATATTCTTGACCTGCTCTTCCCTGCTTGTCCTGGGTTGGAGGGATTCTGTAGGCCATCTGTGCGGCGCTGTGTAGGGCTTTGAAAACATGTTCTCTCCGCAGCTGCTCGCTTTTAACCTTGGTGACGGTGGCGTTCGCCTTGCGGAAGTTTTCATCTCCATGTAATCACGCTTATAAATCTCTTTCGCTTATGATTTATGTCTAAGTCGTAATTTCCTATCCCCAGGGTGCAACAATATTCTTAAAAGTCATGTTTTCAGAAGTTTGCTAGCCTGCTGGAAATTTAGCAATTCTAATAGCTAGGGAGGGGTTGGCAAATACTTGATGTAAAGGAGCCAGATGGTGAATCCATCAAGCTTTGCCGGTTCTGCCATCTCTTTTGTTGTTGTTAATCCTCACCCGAGGGTATTTTTCCATTGATTTTCAGAGAGAGTGGCAGGGAGGGGGCGAGGCAAAGAGAGAAGCATCAATGTGAGAGCGAGACATGGAATGGGTGCCTCCCACGCCAGCCCTGCCCAGGGCCTGGGATCGAGCCTGCAACCAAAGCATGTGTCCTTGACCGGAATCAAACCTGGGACCCTTCGGTCCGAGGGCTGATGATCTATCCACTGAGCAAACCGGCCAGGACCGATCCTAGCATCTCTTGCATCTTCCTCACTCTGCGGTTACAGCCTGAAAGCAACCGTAGGCGATGCGCCCATGAATGGGCGGCGGTGTTTCAGTAAAACTTTATTTACAAAGACAGGCAGCAAGCCAGGTCCGGCCCACAGGCCGGTCTGCTCACTCTCAATGCTGACCATCAGTCAAGTGTTGGAAAGTTGACGCTTCCTACATTCTTTTTTTTTAAAATATATTTTATTGATTTTTTACAGAGAGGAAGGGAGAGAGATAGAGCGTTAGAAACATCGATGAGAGAGAAACATCGATCAGCTGCCTCCTGCACATCTCCCACTGGGGATATGCCCGCAACCCAGGTACATGCCCTTGACCGGAATCGAACCCGGGACCTTTTGGTCCGCAGGCCGACGCTCCATCCACTGAGCCAAACCGGTTTCGGCCTTTTTTTTTTTTTAATATATATTTTTGTTGATTTCAGAGAGGAAGGGAGAGGGAGAGAGAGAGAGAAACGTTAATGATGAGAGAATCATGGACCGGCTGCCTCCTGCACGCCCCCCACTGGGGATCGAGCCCACAACCCGGGCCTGTGCCCTGACCGGGAATCGAACCCTGGCCTCCTGGTTCATAGGTCGATGCTCAACCACTGAGCCACACCGGCCGGGCATTCCTGTGATCTTCAAAGGGGCCCCACCATGTTTGTCCAAGTTTGAGCAATTGCATTTGGAAGTCCATCTGAGAACAGTTCTATATGAGAAAGGCCTGATTTTATTTCTCTGAGCAAAGGACCCATCTCTCTTTGTGTTTGACACTGACTCTGGATGGGTCAGCTAAGTCATGTGCTAATAAGACCAGAGCTCAACGGCTTTAGACCAGGAATCGGCACACTGGGTCAGTGAGTCAGAGGGTAGGTGGGTCAGGGACTGCCCAGGGAAAGAGTGTCTGGCTCAGACAGGCTGCAGCATCCCCAGGGCCCAGTTCAAAGTGAAAGTGCAGCCCTAGCTGGTGTGGCCGAGTGGATAGAGCATCGGCCTGTGGACCGAAGGGTCCCAGGTTTGATTCTAGTCAAGGGCACGTACCTCGGTTGCAGGTTCCCGGGCCTTGGTTGTGGCGCATGCAGAAGGCAACCAATCCATGTGTTTCTGTCACATCGATGTCTCTCTTTCTGTGTCTCTCCCCCTCGCTTCCACTCTCTCTAAAAATCAATGGAAAAATATCCTCGGGTGAGGATTAACCAAAATGAAAGAAACAAAGGAAAGAAGTGAAAACACAGAGCCCCTTGTTCGGGGAGTGTTAGCGCTGAGACCACGACAGCCGGGCCTTCGCCAGCCTGGGACCCTCTAAGCGCAGGGCCCTCGTCCAGCCAGAAGCCACCCTGCTCGCTCCCCTCGGGTGGGGCTGGGCAGCGGGCAGATGTCAGCCCACACGCAGGCCTCGGGGAAACGGGTGGAAGGTCGTGCCAGCCGGTCCGCGCCTCCAGCACTGTTTAGCCCAGCACCGGAATGGTGGTCCGCAGACACTGGTGGCCGTGAGGCCCGAGAGGTCGGCGACCGCTGGTTTAGCCCGTGGATCGGGGGCGGGAGCCGCTAATTCCTCCGAATCCTGCCCTGACCCTGGCTGCAAGCTCAGGTCACTTTCTGAGAAGTTTCAATTTCCCATTTGCTTTCGGCAGCTTGCGGTCTCGCCGCTGAAATCTGAGGCCCCGAGTAGCTATTTAAAGCGACAGTCCACGTTTGGCCACAGACCCTCCGCTGCGGGCGCGCAGGCTGCCCGAGAGAGCGCTCCCCGCCCCGACGTGGCTGCCCTGTTAGCACGTGTCCCCCTCGGGGAGCCACCTCCGGGGGCTGCGGAGGAACGGTTTCTGCTTTGGGAGTTTTGCTCTGAAGCCCAGAAACGATACGTAGCATCCCTCCCAGCCCAGCTGCTGGGCTTTGATCTCAGCCGGCAGCTGGTTTGGGGCGAGGACGGGCCGCCGCCCGCCCGCCCGCCCTGTGTGGCCGCCTGTGTGGCTCAGTGAGCACAGGGCTATTTGCAGCCCTTCGGGGCTGGGCTGACCGGAACGTCAAGCAGGCGACTCCCTCAAATCACGGGAGAGGCCGGAGAGGCCCTGGCTTGCGTGGAGGCGCACAGCAAGTCGTGGGGAGACCAGAGGCCTGTGCCGGGGCCTCCCACCACGTGGTCTGGGACCCCAGACGCCAGGTCCAGGCCTCCCGCCGCGTGGCCACGCCTCCGCTCTCTCTCCATCGCTGCCCGGCCCCCGGGCCTCCCAACTGGAAATGCTCGTCTCCTGAACCTGCTGGCCTTTCGTCTTTTCTTCTTTCGGTCAAGGCGACGGTCCCCGGGGCTGCTGGGCCCTCTTTGCATATATATTATTGATTTCAGAGAGGAAGGGAGAGGGGGAGACATCAATGATGAGAGAGAATGATGGATCGGCCGCCTCCCGCACGCCCCCTAGTGGGGATGAGCCTGCAACCCGGGCCTGCGCCCTGACAGGGAACCGAACCCTGACCTCCTGGTTCCTAGGTGGACGCTCAAGCACTGAGCACGCTGGCCGGGCTGGACACCCCTGATCCCCTGTCACTGATACCAGAGAGGTCGCAAACAGGCCACTGAAGGGGCCCAAGGGGCAGGGGACCCACTGGCTCAGCCATGTCCTGTGCGGAGGTGGCCACGTGGGGACGAGGGGTCGCTGGGGCGGGCCGAGTGTGAGTGTCCTGAGTCCGTAGGTAGGAACCCGCACCCCACAGGGACGCTGTGAGGAAGTGACCTCGGGAGGTGACGGGTCGCGGAGGGGACGCTCCTGTGCGGACAGCGACAGGGCAGCGGCAACAGGAGGGGCCCTCGCCGAGCGCTGGCACCGGAGCGCAGGCTCTCGGCTCCCCGGCCACGAGCCCTGGCTGCTCTCGCCGGGGAGCCCCCAGTTCGTGGCGTTTTGTTACCGAAGCCGGAGCGCATGGTCCCTTTCCAGCCACTTCGAGCAGGCAGGGATCCCCGGGGAGGTGTGTGACCCCGAGTTCTATTCAAGGAGAACCCCAACAGCCCAGGGCCGCGGTGGCCACGGTCTGTGGGGCACTGTGAGGAAGTTACGTTTCATAGACGGGACCTGAGCCACAGCAGAGAGGGCGTCACAGAAACGTCTCACCCGCCTCCACAACGGGGGGCAGAGGGGCGTCCTTGCAGGCCTCGGGTCGCACTCACGCTGCCGGTGCACTGACAGCGGCACTGAACAGAGAGCGGCGCAGGTCCACGCGAGGGTCACGGGGGCAGGTGTGGCCGCCCCAGGACCAGGGCTCTGTCCCTGACCACAGGGCCCCGGGGACTTCCGGGCACCCTGCCCCCCCAGCACGGACACCTGCAGCCGCCCTACCGGAGGCGCCCACATCCCGCCCCGTCACCCGCGGGCGGTCAGCAGCTGGTGGGGAGGGAGGGATGGCGCGCTGACCCCCTGAGCTCCTTCCCACGGGATCGGGCCTGCGGAGCAGGAAGGGGGAGGGGACCCGTCACCAGAAGCCTGACCGTCCCTTCTTCCTGGGGACCCCCCTCGACTTGGGAGCGGAGGTTTCAAAACTGGATTTCCACGAATGCAAAGCAGGCAAACACGAAACCGGGGGCCACGGCAGGACAGTCACCGCGATGGGCTGGTTCCCGCGTCCACGGGCCGGCCTGCGAGGCGGACACAGGACGACGGGGCCCCGTCGGGGGCAGAGTTCACGGAAGGAGAGGCATGCAGGGCCGGAGCGCGCAGAGGAGGGCGTTCAGGGGCATCGGTAAACTGAGAGCAAATTAGCCGCCGGCGCGGCTCCGTGGTTGAGCATCAGCCTAGGAACCAGGAGGTCAGGGTTCGATTCCCGGTCAGGGCACAGGCCCAGGCTGCGGGCTCAATCCCCAGTGCGGGCGTGCAGGAGGCAGTCGATCTGTGATTCTCCCTCATCATCGATGTTTCTCTCTCCCTCCCTCGCCCTCTCTGAAAGGAATAAAAATATACATATTTTTTAAAAGGGTAAATTAAAACACTAGGACAGTGATGGCGAACCTATGACACTCATTTTTTTGGTTGATTTTTCTTTGTTAAATGGCATTTAAATATATAAAATAGATATCAAAAATATAAGTCTTTGTGTTACTATGGTTGCAAATATCAAAAAATTTCTATGTGTGACCCGGCACCAGAGTTAAGTTAGGGTTTTTCCAAATGCTGACACGCCGAGCTCAGAAGGTTCGCCATCACTGGCCTAGGAGGTCACTTTTCTCCTAACTGGTGGGCGAAGGTGGTGCCCAGGCCGGTGAGGAGGCGCAGAATGGGTCCCCCGCCTACGACGTCGGGCGTGTCGGTTGGCACAGTCCTTGCCGGGCGGCCGGCAGCCGGGGGACCAGGCCTTTCATGTGGGTGAAGTGGACCCACAATTATTTTAAGACTTTGTGCGAGGGAACGAGTCTAGATGCAGGCAGAGCCGAGCGTACAGCAGCAGCAACCCCGCAGCGAAGCGCCGGGACATCGTACCCACTCCCACAGCAAAGACCGTTCACGGAGACCAGAGCCAGTCCCGGAAGGACGGCGGCCGCTGTGAGGAATTCGAGGCACGAATCTCCGACCCCGAGCCCGGGGCCCTCCTCCGGGGAGGCCTCTGCACCCACCCGACGGCTCCGCCACCCCGGCTGCGAGTCCCCTGGGAGCACAGAGCCGCCAACACCCACGAAATGACGCACGACAGACAGCGCGGGGTTCGAGCGGGAAGAGCAGGGAACGCGGCCAGGAGGCCTCACGCGTCCAATTCGAAGCCACATGTTTTCACATCTGAGGCTCGTTAAGTAAGTGCTTCTGCCCGTTTCACACTGATTGACTCCATCCTCCTCCCCGCCCTGTCCCCTGAGGAGGCGCGTGGCCTCTAAGGAAGGTGCGAAGAGGAGGCCTGATTCTCAGGAGCCAGTCAGCTGTGTGACTCTGGGCCTCTCAGATCACCGGGCTCCTCCTCTGAGACCCCCTCCACTGGGGGCCCGATCGAGGCAGGGGCTCAACAAGGGGCTGATTTGCTGATTTGCTGGGGGCAGGCAGCTCCGGGCAGGCGGTTGGTGGGAGCCACTGTCCCCGGAGACAGGCGCTGCCCGCCACACGCTTCTGTTTCCTAACATCTCCTGGAGCTGCGACTCCTCAGAACAAAGAGAAAACCATCAAAAGGCAAACCAACTTCAATGTCATAGGTGAGGGAACCCTGAAACGAGAGAGGGTCTCCCCTCAAAAATCAGGGGAGTCTGCAACAGATTCGCAACTCCACCCCCACCCTAACCCCACCCCCAGGCCAGAACCTGACCTGTTTCCTGAGGGCCCTGCAAGACAGAGCGACATGGAGCCCCCAAACCGAGACCCCACCTGCCGCCCCGTTAGCTGCCTCTCCTGCCTCCCAGCGGTCGGGTCCGTCCACTCATTTCCGGCAGAGGGTGGGCGGGTTTGTTTTGCTCGGGCCTTTCTGATCAAGACCTTCCTACAGATGGAAACCGTGGGGGTGAGGGCGAGGGCAGCCAGCCGGGAGGACTGGGCCTGGGGACAGCAGCCCCCCCTGGGGCTGGCAAGACCCAGCTCCCTCTCCCCCTCTGTGCCTGCCACCGCCTGCCACCCGCAGCGCACGCCCTGCCACCCGCAGCACATGCCCGCCACCCGCAGCACACTCCCGCCACCCTCAGCACACGCCCTGCCACCCGCAGCACACGCCCCCCACCCGCAGCACACGCCCTGCCACCCGCAGCACACGCCCTGCCACCCGCAGCACACGCCCGCCACCCGCAGCACACGCCCCCCACCCTCAGCACACGCCCTGCCACCCGCAGCACACGCCCGCCACCCGCAGCACACGCCCGCCACCCTCAGCACACGCCCTGCCACCCGCAGCACATGCCCGCCACCCGCAGCACACGCCCGCCACCCGCGGCACACGCCCGCCACCCGCAGCACATGCCCGCCACCCGCAGCACACGCCCTGCCAACCGCAGCACACGCCCGCCACCCGCAGCGCACGCCTGTGGGCCCGTATTCCCGCTCGGAGAGCACCCGCCAGCTTTCAATTAGGAGAAGGCTTGGTCTCCGATCCCAGAGGGAAAGTCGTTCGTTCCTTCACACCGGCCTCCCTTGCTTCGTGTTAGGCTCAGAGAATCGTCCGGCGTGTATGGGCCCACCCCGCGCCGCCCTGCCCTCCGTCTAAGACCGTTTCCACGGCAGCCGGCTTCCTCCCGAGCCTGCCTGGGAAGGGAAGCCCCGGGAAGCGCCAGCATCCGCTCCATCTCGCAGGCTGAATCATTACAACCGAGGGGCCCCCTCCACTGTGCGGCTCCAGAGCATCTGTGTTTCCCTTTGGACTTCCGGGGGTGATGACGCGGCTCGCACTGTGATTGCTAATTACTAAGCTAAACCCACCTGCCCACGGGGCGAGGGGGGCTGCGGGCAGGCGTTCTTTCCACGCGTCTTTCTCCAGGGCATCAGATCACCTGGAGACGGGGGCGGCAGAAAGTGTGGAGGGCGGGCAGGACCCAGTGCTGCAGGCCTGAGGCTGTGGGCTCCACAGGAACCTCACGCTGGGACCCCCAGCTGGGCCAGCAGGGGAGGGGGGCCAGCAGGGGGTGGGGCCGGCAGCGGGATCTGACTTAACCAAACCACTGGGTGTGCAGTTATGTTTATCATGAACGAACAATTGATTGGACCAAGAAGTTTTAAGAAGTTTTGCTTTTTACAGAAACTAGAGCCATCCAGGGTTCCAGAAATTTGACAGCCATATTTCACATTGAACCAAGAGCCAGACGCAAAGTGCTCATTATGTTTAGACTAGAGGCCCAGTACATGAAATTCGTGCAGGCGGGCGAGGGAGGGGGCGTCCCTCAACTTGGCCTGCACCCTCTCCTCTCGCAATCCGGGACCCTTCGGGGGATGTCCAACTGCCGGTTTAAGCCTGAGCCTACAAGGATTGGGCCTAAACCAGCAGTCAAACATCCCTCTCACAATCCGGGACTGCTGGCTCCTAACTGCTCGCCTGCCTGCCTGCCTGCCTGCCTGATTGCCCCTAACCACTATCCTACCTGCCTGGCCCCTAACCACTCTCCTACCTGCCTGATTGCCCCTAACCACTCTCCTGCCTGCCTGATCGCCCCAACCACTCGCCTGCCTGGTCACCCCTAACCACCTCTGCCTCAGCCCCTGCCGCCGTGGCTTCATCCGGAAGGACATCTGGAATGACATCTGGAAGGTCGTTCGGCTATCTGGTCTAGTTAGCATATTACACTTTTATTACTATAGATGTTACTTAAAGCCAGTGATAGTGCTATCTGAAATATGATGATCTGGGAAACGTGGATCAGACCAGTGAGGGCTCTGGGCAGAGCTGTTGCCAGATCGCAGTCCTGCCTGAAATCACTGCACTCCCCCGTGAACTTGAGTGGAGACCCGATGACATCACTGCACTCCCCCGTGAACTTGAGTGGAGACCCGTGGTTCCAGCATGGTGGCATCTGGGTTCGTTGGGCACAGGGGTGACCCAGCCTCACGCTGAATCTGGCTTTGGGCACAGACCTGACCCAGGCAGCCCCCGGACTCCTCAGAAGGCCCCTCTCCCGGGGTGGAAGGGATGTTACACGAATTGCAAAGCTTTCCCAGGCGGGGACTCCCCCAGAGCGGTCCTCAGTGTCTCTGTCGTGTCCTTGTGGCCCTGCTCTGACTGCTGCCCCAGCCTGCGCGGCTGAGCGGAAGAGGCCTGTGTCCCTGCTGGGAGGTCCCTGCAGCGGCCGCGGCTGTGCTGCCTGGGGGGAGGGGAGCTTTCCTCTGCCCGCCCAGGGCCGTCTGCAGGTCTAATCGCTAAATCAACACGAGGCAGATCAACCCGCGAAATTACCCAATTCACACACGTGCCCACGGGTCCCACAGCAGGAGAGGTTCAGAGAGGGGAGGGGAGGGGAGGCTTGGCATCCTGGGTGAAGGGGGTCATGGCCCAGGGGCGCCGGGAGGCGGGTAAGTCCCAGGACAAGAGGAGCAGATGGCAGTCATCAGATGTTTGCTGTGCTGCAGACAGGTCATAACAGCGGTTCCTGTAATAACTCTTATTATGGGCAAGGCCCCAATGCAGATTCTCCTGGTAGTTGCGGGGGTTGGGAGGGGTGGGGAGGCGCGCAGAAATTTCTCCCGAGCCCATGGGGTCTTGATTGCCTTCAGCCCAGAATAATCACATGCCAAGTGGCTCATCTCAGGCCTGTTCTGAGCCCACACACACACACACACACACACACCAGCTATTTTTTAATACATATATGTGTGTGTGTATATATATATTTCTATTGATTTCAGAGAGGAAGGGAGAGGGAGAGAGAGATAAAAACATCAACGATGAGAGAGAATCATGGATCGGCTGCCTCCTGCACGCCCCACACTGGGGATCAAGTCCGCAACCCTCGCATGTGCCCTGACCGGGATCCGAACCGTGACGACTGAGACACGCCAGACGGGCCCCAAATTATTTTTTGATTAAAAAAATCTCCATGATCACTTCTGGCTCCCTCAGGCGAATTCTGTTTCCAAAAGCATATTTGCATGTTTACAAGACTGGCTGGTTTTAAGTCCCCAGGACTCAGCCCCCAACATCAAAAACTGTCTTTCCCAACCCGGGCGGGAGGGGCCCCCTGACATCATGAAGGTGTTAGTTAGTGTGTCTCTCCCTGCGGCCGAGCGTGCGGAGTTGAAGGAATCTGCCACCCTGCTGATAGCTGTGAGCACTGCTTTAAATTAGCTTTCCGTTCCCCTCCATATGCTTTTCCATCCAATTTAAATAAATTAAAGCTCACGTTTCTCGGAGGGGTATGCTGGGCCCCTCCATTCGCGATGAGTTTCTCCGCCAGGGCCGGGCTGTCGGAAACCCATCAGCAACCGGGTGCCCGGCTCAGGCCTGAACCCGTGGAGAACACAGGTGTCATCACGGCCCAGGCAGCCGGCTGCTGCCCCGCACACTGACCCAGCATGGGTTTCGGGTCCCGCTTGTCGACCCTGGAGCCCGCGTGGCCACAGAGGTCTGTCCCTGCCACCGAGACGCGCCGGGGTCCCCGGCTCTGCTTGGACACCTCGTCACTCCTCCCCGGCCCCGCCCGGGCCCCACGCACAGGCGAACTAGAACAGCTACGAAGCAGCGATGAACATGCACCCCGTGACCCTTCCCAAGTCAGGCACCTACTTAGACGAGCCCGCGGGGGAGGGAAAGAGCCGCCCCCCGCCCTCTGGGCCAAGCAGGCCACCCTCGGTGGGCGGGCCGCAGGCCTCGTTTAGGTTGGGGTTGTGTCTGCAGCTGCGAGGTGGGCAGTCCACTCGGCGCCGATGCGTGTTGTGCTCGCTTGTCTGAGACTCAGGCTCCGGAGTTGACGCGTGAGGATCGGTGCACCGTGTTCTGTGGGTCCAAACCAGCCTTTTATTCCAGACGGCCGTCCTATGATCCCACCGCCGGACACACTCCCTCCTGGGACTCGCGTTGGAAAAGGGGCCTTTGTGGGGACTCCCCGGCCACCCTCGGCCCGTCCTCTGCTGTCCCCCGCGCCGGTGGCTCCTGTTCGAGCCGCCCTGAGCGCCGGTGGCTGCGCGATCACACGCTCCTGGGGCGGCCGCCCAGCCCACACCCTGCCCGCTCAGCTCTCACGTGGCTGCTCTTGATTTCAAGAACATTCTTTCAAAGCCTCGCCTGTGCCTCCAGTTCACACGGGACTTCGAAGCGTGTTGGCTCTGACACCCTCCGGGAGGGAGGGGGGTGGTTGGGGCTGTGCTGGTCTATCGGTGAGTGTGGGGGGGACCGACATCCATTCAGTCAAGTGTCAGCCGACCGAGAGCAGCGCTGGCTGCCCGTCTCGCCCTCGGTCACCGCGATCGCGCCATTCCGCTGGAGGGCTGCTCTGGCCTCCTCTCTGCGGGGTCGGAGCTGAACGCAGGACCAGGCCCAGCCGCAGGCACGGACGGGACTGACCTGGGTGCGTCCCTCCTGGGCCGGGCCGGGCTCACCCGGGAGCTGCAGGCGGCGTTCCCACCGCTGCCAAGCGGGAGGCGCCCACCTGAGGGGGCAGCTGGCAGCTCCCCACCCTCACCCTCGGCCCCGGCGAGGCCTGAAGAGGCCCCTCCTGTTACCCTCTCGGCTCTGGGGCTCATCCCTGGCCCCATTAGTAAGCCTGGCGCCTCCTGCCCTTGGGGCCTGGCTGCCCACAGAGGGGGGAAGGGGGCTCTGTGAGGCTCAGGCGCCACCTGCCTGGCCTGCTTCATGTTCAGAGCCCAGCAGGTGCCTGGCGCCAGGTGCACTCAGCAAGCACCTGCCCAGGACCCACCCCCCCGGCAGAAGGCTGCTTGCGTCTTTGAAGGTGGAAGTGGGGGAGGGGCCGGGGGGGGCTTTGGTTTCCTTTCCGGGGGCTGTAAGCCCTGACTGGTTTTGGGTGTTTTTTTAAAATAAATATACTTTTATTGATGTCAGAGAGGAAGGGAGAGGGAGAGAGAGAGAAATATCAATGATGAGAGAGAATCATGGATCGGCTGCCTCCCGCACACCCCACACTAAGAATGGAGCCCACAACCTGGGCCTGTGCCCTGACCAGGACTCCAACTGTGACCTCCTAGTTCCTAGGTCGATGCTCAACCCCTGAGCCACGCCGGCCGGGCCAGCCCTGACTGTTTAACCGAACACACAGCCGGCCGCGTGGAGAAGCTCTGAGATTTTCCCAATCCTGTCGTAAAAATTAAAAATTCATCTCGTGGAAGTAAAAGGCAAGTGTAACTAACGGGGAGTTGGCTCGGCCGCCGGGAAGCTGACGAGAAAGCACCTGGTGCCTCGCCGAGCGCCCCACACCGCCCGCCGCGCCCTGACCGTCTCAGAGCGACGGGATCTCAGACCTCAGAGCCCCTGCCCCGCGGGCAGCCGGCCCTCCAGGCCCGGCTCTCCCGCCTGCGCCCGGGGCACCCACTCAGGCTGCAGGAGGCGCTCCCTACAGCTTTCCAACGTCCACCCACATCCGCCGGGGCCCCCAACTCAGGCTGCGGGGCTCGCGTGACGCCGTGGGAAAGTTCAGTCTCCTGGCGATGCCCACTCCTCTAAGCGGAACGAGGACCCTAAACCGCAGGCCCCCAACCCCAGTCATAGGAGCATGAACAGACTAGAACCAGAGGGACGGCAGGGGGGCGGCAGGGGAGAGAGCGACCACCGAACTTGGGTGCATATTTGCAAGACCCGCGGACACAGGCATGGGGTGGGGAGGCCTGGGGCAGGGCGGAGGCGAGTGGGGAGGTTAATGGGGGAGAGGAGGTCCTCTGTGACACTTTCAGCAGTTAAGATTCAACACACGTGCGTGTGCACACACACACACACGCATACACATGCACGCACGCACATACATGCACACACGCACATGCGCGCACACACATACACACAGATGATGGCTACACAGGCCGCTCAGGGTCATCTATATCATCTGCACCAGATTTAACTTGGCGCTAAAATTCAAGCCGTGCCCGTGGCCCTGTGACCCTCGTGTTTCTCTTAGGTGACCCCAACGGTCATCTCGCTGAAATAAGTGATGACACTCATCTGGGAGTGTGTGGGCCATTAAGCAAAACTCACAACTGCACACGCAGAGTGGATCCACGCACCGAGGCCCGAGACATTGTACATGCGAGCTCGTAGGACCCTCATGTCACTCAGAGCTCAGGCGAGAGGTCTGCAGCCGTGCTGCGCGGAGGACACTGCCTGACCCTGACTCTGGCTTGGCCATGAGATTCGCTTTGGCCAAACAGGTGTTGTCAGCAGACCCAGCAGGCACCCCAAAGCCCCAGCAGGCCCAGAGCCGCAATGTGTGCACAGAGGGGTCTGCCCTCTCGCCCTGGCGACCTGGGAGCTCGGCCCCTTCCACCTGGACCCAGATGGAGACACATGCACAGACCACAGGCCCTGGTGGCTGCTCGTCCACGTAGGATTGGTGACATGGGGGCACACCAACCCCACACCGCAGCCTGAAGCCCAGAGCCAGGAGCTGACAATCCACGCAGCCCTGCTGAGTGGCAGCTGCCCTGAAGACCAACGAGAGTGACCGTAAGTCATTGTCGGTTTAAGCTACTGAACTGGGGAGCAGTTTGTTACGGGGCATGATTGCAGCAATAGCTGACTGATACAAGATCCACGCTCATGCACAGTCTCCACAGATATTCAGCTCACACAGCATTCATTGGAACACACACACACACACAAGGAGCCAGGAGGCCACGGTCCCAGGAGCTAGGATGGTCCCCCGCAGCTGGTCTGTGGTCCTCTCTCTGCAGTGTCTGCAGAGCCGCCATCGGGCACCACCTGGCCGCCCAGAGCCCAGCCTTGTCCGTGGGCCCCTTGCCAGGCAGCTCGGGACTCGGCTCCCCTCTCCTGCCGGTTGCCCTCACACCCTCCCCCCAGAACGTTGCTTTGGCGCGTGGGTGGCTTCCATCCCTTCCCTTCCTACCTTGGCTGGCGAACGCCTGTCAGACTCGTGGCATCCCCTCCTCCCTCGGGGGACGGAGAGCTGATGCACGCACACGAACTCGAGGCCGTGCATCTTTCCCTCCTTCCTGTGGGCGGCTCCCTGTCCGCCTGCTTGTGCAACCGCCCTCGCAGCTGCTCCGTCACCTAGCGGTGACCTGACCGTCCTCTTATCAGAGGGGAGCAGGCGCCCCGCCTCGGGCCTGGGAGCCAGGGGCGGGGGTGGGGGGGGGGGCAGGGCGGGAAGGCGGCCCTTCCCTCTCAGGCTGGAGCCGGGCAGGGCCCTGCAGACCGTGGGGCTGCAGGTTCTGCGGCTTCCTGACCTCGCTCAGCACAGGAGCGGCGTCATGCTGGGGGGTCCTGGGGGGGGGGCCCAAGACAGCCCTCGGCTTGGGGAGACCCCCCCCACCAGGGAGGATGGATGCTGTCTGCCAGGGACCCCACCCGTTCACTTAGGAAGCTCCGGTGGAGCCCATGGTGCCGGGCCCAGGTGGGGAGACCATGAGAACAGACCATGATGATCCAGTGCGGGGGCAGCTGGGTGTACCACCCACCCCAGGGAGCTCGGGGAGGGCCACTCTGGGTAACCCCCCCCCCCCAGAGAGCAGAGATGGGAAATGAGATGACAGGGGACAGCGCTTCGTCCAGGCAGCCCTTCCAGTTCCCGATTCCCTTCATGTGCGTCTGGAAGGAATGCCAGAGGATGGGGTGAGGTTGGAAGCACAGACGCTGGGAGCAGAGCGCACTCCCCCCGCCCCCCCCCGCTTCCCCCCCACGGCCTCATTCCTCATCTCCTTCTTGTTTCAGGGCCAGGGGGCAGACTCTCTGCCAAGGAAGGAACGCAGCTACCGGCGGCTCAGAAGCTGGTGGAGCTGCCCCGACAAGGAGAAGCGAAGGGGTCCTCACCACCAGGCCACTAGCGCACGGAATGGCCAGGGCCACCATTAAAAAGGAGAAAAATAAAAAAACATGAGCAATAAAGTGGCAGTAAACACACATCTACAACAAGTGAACCTAAACAATAAAATAAACGAACAAGCAGAACAGAAACAGACTCACGGATGCAGAGACCACTGTGCTGGGCGCCAGACGGAGGGGCTGGGGCGGGGGAGGGGACTGGAGCACAAATGGGTGGTTACAGAGCAGCCACGGGGTGTAAGGACAGCACGGGGGGGGGGGGGCAGTCAGCAATGGGCTAACTCTGGGCGGTGCCGGGTGGGGGGCGGATTTAGCGGGATGATCACCCGGTTATATAATGTGTAATCACTGGGGTGCACACCTGAACTAATGTACTATTGCATGTCAACTGTAATGGAAACATAAAAGTGATTTAATTTTTTAAAAAATAAAAATAAACAAAAGAGAAACAGAAGCTCGGGCCGGTGGTGTGGGCTGGACAGGTCAAGGCTGGCCGGCTCTCTCAGGCCACATGCCAGCTGGGATCTGGGCCCTGTTTGCCAGCTCCACCCCTCCTCTGACCAGCCAACCTCCCCCCACTCCTCCAGTCTCTGTAACGGAAGCTCCGTCCGTCCGTCCAACGAGCAGGGCTCTTACTAAAATACAGCCCGGCAGCCGGACCCCCGACCGGGGAGCTCTGGGTTGGAGGGCAAGTTCCTCCTTCCCTGGCTCGGCCTAGGCCCCAGGGGAGGCTGCGGGGCCGGGAGCTCCACGGAAGCCCCCACCCAGGAGGGAGCCCCAGCGAGGGCCGGGGCTGCTCTGCTGAGTGGCTCCCACGCGGGTCATGGCCCAGCCCGACCCTCCCCACGCTCCCTGCCTGTGGCAGGGCCACCTCCCGTCGGACACCTCTGCCCAAAGGCCTCTCTGCTATTGCCCAGGCTCCTCCCACGTAAAGCCATGACTGACGCCCACCAGCTCCCGCCCTGGGCCGGCATCATTTTTCAGTTTTCCAAGCGGCTGCCTCCGGCACCGTGTGTGACAGAGGAGGACGGTCACTGCGTGGGGGCAGCGAGCGGGGTCCGCCCGGCCCTGAGTTGGCCACGCGGCTCACGTGAGGGCCACTTAGTGGCTGACAGCCTGGTGCCGGAAGGCAGCCTAGAAGGGGTGAGGCGCGTGAGTTTGGGACGCATCGAATGGACCCGGGTTGAGTCCTGGCTCTGACTCTCCGGTGTAGCACCACGCAGGCCTTACCTGTTGGCCTCAATGTTGTCCTCTGTAAAATGGGGATCACAAAGTAAGGAGGTGGGGACTGCCTCGTGGGATGATGTGAGTTAGGTGAGACGCTGCACGCAAAGCTCATGCCTGGAACGGGCACACGCAGTGCCAGGGCTCATTGCGCATCATACACTCTTACTGAGAGCACCTTTGGAGCAGGCCTTGGGGGAGGCTATTCTTTTCCTTCTTGGATCTAGTTAGGGAGCTACGCTTTGGGCCAAGGAGATGGTGATGGTGATGGTGATGGTGATGGAGTTAGAGATGGTAATGGTGATGGTGATGGTGATGGTGATGGAATTAGAGATGGTGATGGTGATGGTGATGGTGATGGTGATGGAGTTAGAGATGGTAATGGTGATGGTGATGGAGGTGGAGGTGGGGGTGGAGATGGAGTTAGAGATGGTGATGGTGATGGAGGTGGAGGTGGTGATGATGATGGTGATGGTGATGGTGATGGTGATGGTGTTGGAGATGGAGATGGAATTAGAGATGATGATAGTGATGGTGGTGATGATGGAGATGGTGATGATGATGATAATGGTGATGGTGATGGTGTTGGAGATGGAGATGGAGATGGAGATGGAGATGGAGATGGAGATGGTGATGGTGATGGAGATGGTGATGGAGATAGAGATGGAGACGGAGACGGTGGTGGAGGTAGAGGTGGAGGTGGAGGTGGAGGTGGAGATGGTGATGGTGATGGAGATGGAGACGGAGACGGTGGTGGAGGTGGAGATGGTGATGGTGATGGTGATGGTGATGGTGATGGAGGTGGTGATAATGATGGTGATGGTGATGGTGATGGTGATGGTGATGGAGGTGGAGATGGTGATGGTGATGGTGATGGTGATGGTGATGGAGGTGGTGATAATGATGGTGATGGTGATGGTGATGGTGATGGTGATGGTGATGGTGATGGAGGTGGAGATGGTGATGGTGATGGTGATGGTGATGGTGATGGAGGTGGTGATAATGATGGTGATGGTGATGGTGATGGTGATGGTGATGGAGGTGGTGATGGTGATGGTGATGGTGATGGTGATGGTGATGGAGGTGGAGATGGTGATGGTGATGGTGATGGTGATGGTGATGGAGGTGGTGATAATGATGGTGATGGTGATGGTGATGGTGATGGTGATGGAGGTGGAGATGGTGATGGTGATGGTGATGGTGATGGTGATGGAGGTGGTGATGGTGATGGTGATGGTGATGGTGATGGTGATGGAGGTGGTGATAATGATGGTGATGGTGATGGTGATGGTGATGGTGATGGAGGTGGAGATGGTGATGGAGATGGAGACGGAGACGGTGGTGGAGGTGGAGATGGTGATGGTGATGGTGATGGTGATGGTGATGGAGGTGGTGATAATGATGGTGATGGTGATGGTGATGGTGATGGTGATGGAGGTGGTGATGGTGATGGTGATGGTGATGGTGATGGTGATGGAGGTGGAGATGGTGATGGTGATGGTGATGGTGATGGTGATGGAGGTGGTGATAATGATGGTGATGGTGATGGTGATGGTGATGGTGATGGAGGTGGAGATGGTGATGGTGATGGTGATGGTGATGGTGATGGAGGTGGTGATGGTGATGGTGATGGTGATGGTGATGGTGATGGAGGTGGAGATGGTGATGGTGATGGTGATGGTGATGGTGATGGAGGTGGTGATGGTGATGGTGATGGTGATGGTGATGGTGATGGAGGTGGAGATGGTGATGGAGGTGGAGATGGTGATGGAGGTGGTGATGGTGATGGTGATGGTGATGGTGATGGTGATGGAGGTGGAGATGGTGATGGAGGTGGTGATGGTGATGGTGATGGAGGTGGAGATGGTGATGGAGGTGGTGATGGTGATGGTGATGGAGGTGGAGATGGTGATGGAGGTGGAGATGGTGATGGTGATGGTGATGGTGATGGTGTTGGAGATGGAGATGGAATTAGAGATGATGATAGTGATGGTGGTGATGATGGAGATGGTGATGATGATGATAATGGTGATGGTGATGGTGTTGGAGATGGAGATGGAGATGGAGATGGAGATGGAGATGGTGATGGTGATGGAGATGGTGATGGAGATAGAGATGGAGACGGAGACGGTGGTGGAGGTAGAGGTGGAGGTGGAGGTGGAGGTGGAGATGGTGATGGTGATGGAGATGGAGACGGAGACGGTGGTGGAGGTGGAGATGGTGATGGTGATGGTGATGGTGATGGTGATGGAGGTGGTGATGGTGATGGTGATGGTGATGGTGATGGTGATGGTGATGGAGGTGGAGATGGTGATGGTGATGGTGATGGTGATGGTGATGGTGATGGAGGTGGAGATGGTGATGGAGGTGGTGATGGAGGTGGAGGTGGAGGTGGAGATGGTGATGGTGATGGTGATGGAGGTGGAGATGGTGATGGAGGTGGTGATGGTGATGGTGATGGAGGTGGAGGTGGAGATGGTGATGGTGATGGTGATGGAGGTGGAGGTGGAGGTGGAGATGGTGATGGTGATGGTGATGGAGGTGGAGATGGTGATGGAGGTGGTGATGGTGATGGTGATGGAGGTGGAGGTGGAGGTGGAGATGGAGATGGTGATGGTGATGGTGATGGTGATGGTGGTGGAGGTGGAGGTGGAGGTGGAGGTGGAGGTGGAGGTGGAGGTGGAGGTGGAGGTGGAGATGGTGATGGTGATGGTGATGGTGATGGTGATGGAGGTGGAGGTGGAGGTGGAGGTGGAGGTGGAGGTGGAGGTGGAGGTGGAGGTGGAGGTGGAGGTGGAGATGGTGATGGTGATGGAGGTGGAGGTGGAGGTGGAGGTGGAGGTGGAGGTGGAGGTGGAGGTGGAGGTGGAGGTGGAGGTGGAGATGGTGATGGTGATGGTGATGGTGATGGTGATGGTGATGGTGATGGAGGTGGAGGTGGAGGTGGAGGTGGAGGTGGAGGTGGATGTGGAGGTGGAGGTGGAGGTGGAGGTGGAGGTGGAGGTGGAGGTGGAGATGGTGATGGTGATGGTGATGGTGATGGTGATGGTGGTGGAGGTGGAGGTGGAGGTGGAGGTGGAGGTGGAGGTGGAGGTGGAGGTGGAGGTGGAGGTGGAGGTGGAGGTGGAGGTGGAGATGGTGATGGTGATGGAGATGGAGGTGGAGGTGGAGATGGAGATGAGATGGGGTTCTCTCTCTCCGTTTCCCGACTCCAGCATTGCTTTCCAGACATTCCAGGTTGGAGGAGGCGATCTTAACTGGGAGGATTCTGGATTGCGCTCGTAAGCCGGGTGCGCAGGCAGCCTGGGTGCTGCTGGCATTCTGCTTCCCTTTGGAAAAGGAGCCGCGGGCCTCGGCCTGGTGACTAACAGGTTTCCGGTGTTTCCTGCCTGCAGACCAGAAGCCTCGCCCCCTAGACCAGGAGTCCACAGAACGGGGCAGGGCTGCACTGGGGGCTCTGGTCTGCGCCCACGGCTCTCTCTGAACCTCAGTCTCCTCATCTATACAAGGAGGTCTCCAGCGTCCCTTCCCAAGTGAACGACCCCCAGCCCTCATCTCAGGGAAAACACAGTGGCTCCCGGGTCCCCGTGGCCCTGCCCCACTGGGCCCGCCACGGTTCCCCAGGTGGTCCGGGCCCGAGGGCAGAGCCGCATGGCTCCAACCCCAGCAAGAGGGCCCTCCTGCCAGCCTCTCCCCTCCCCGTCCCAGCGTGACCCACGGGCTGGGGACAGAGCGCAGAGCGCAGCACGCAAACGCCGCAGTCCCAGCGCCGCCGCCACACGCCGCACACGAATAAATGGGCCGTGAAACACAGCGCAGTGCGTTTTAATGGCCTGCGACAGCGAAGGCAGAATGAAGAATCGCTCCTGTGGCCGCCACCGTTAACTCCTTCCATTCCGGCCTCTCCCAGCCCAGCCTTCCAGGTAAATAAATTGCGGGGCAGCAAAATGGTGGTCAAGACAGTACAGGTGTGCCTGGCCAGCATGGCTCAGTGGTTGAGCGTCAACCTATGAACCAGGAGGTCAGGGTTTGATTCCCGGTCCGGGCACATGCCCACGTTGCGGGCTCCATCCCCAGTGTGGGGTGTGCAGGAGGCAGCTGATCCAGGATTTTCTCTCATCATTGATGTCTCTGTCTCTCTCTCTCTTTCCCTCTCCCTTCATCTCTGACATCAATAAAAATATATTTAAGAAAAAAAAAGAAAAAGACGGTACGGTTGTGGCCTAGCCTGTTTGACTCAGTGGTGACAGTGTCACCCGATGACTGAAGGGTCCTGGGTTCGATTACAGTCAAGAGCACGTACCTCAGTTTTAGGCTCAATCCTCCGCCCTGGTCGGAGCACCTACAGGAGACAACCAATCAATGTATCTCTCTCACATCAATGTTTCTCTCTGTGTCTCCCCCCCCTCCCTTTCCACTCTCTCTAAAAGTCATTGGGAAAATGTCCTCAGGTGAGGATAACGAACGAAAAAGCAGATGGCAGTGACGTTACCAGGCGGCTGCCAGGAAAGCTCGGGCCGGTCCTCTTCCTGACGGTCCTGCCAACATGCCCCTCGGCGGCTCCCAGGAGGCCACCCCACACCCTCCAGCTGCCGCCCAGAGCTAAGCGCCCTCCGGAGACCGGCAGTCTCTGGGGACTGCCGTCCAGTGTCAGCTCGGGGAGCTGAGCGGGAAGCTGTTTCTAAAGCCCTGTCGGAACCTCGGCCGTGGGGCTGCGCCGTAACCAGCTTAGGGAAGTGCCACTTCCTGTCGCTGGTCAAATGCGGGTCCTGTCACACCATCGTCCAGCGCGGGCGGACACGGCTCCCACTTCCATTGGAAGTACATGTGTGTGTGCATGTGTGTGTGCGTGTGTGCGTGTGCACGCGTGTGCATGTGTGTGTACGCATGTGTGTGCGTGCATGTGTGTGTTCTGGTGCTTTTAAAGCTTGTGGCTGGATGGACAGGAAGCGTGTGAGACGTGCACACACGCTGAGGACAGGGTTTCAGTGCTGGGACACGCAGCCCGTCACACGCCCCGGCGCCGGCAGCAGGAAGGCTGCCTTCACCCAGATCTCACGCCACCCGCACCCCCTCAGGCCCAGGCCCAAGGACACTCGGTCACAGGAAGGAAACCCCGAGGACACTCGGTCACAGGAAGGAAACCCCCACCTCTCCCGCTGCAGGCCCGGCAGCGGTGACGGACCCCTCCCCCGAGGCCCAGGGCCGCCACTGGGCACGGCTCCAGGCCACCGACAGGGACTGAAATGCGCTGTCTTCTGGGCGTCCGCTCCTCGGTGGAAACCCTTTTCCTTTTGTTTTCAATGATGAAGCAGGAGGACATACAGAAGGTTCTAGAAATAATATAGCCCTACCCTCCACCGACAGCAAACACCTGCCATAATCGCTCGCTCTCTCCCTCTCCCTCTCGCTCTGAAATGGCTGACGATTTGCCGGAGCCCCGCGTGTCACCCCCTCCCTGGAAGGGGCCCCGCCTGAGTGGCGGGCGTCTGTTTCAGTCCTGATCTCAGTCTGTTTGCTGCAGACGAGACCCCGCTGACCGCACAGACTGGCGTTTGCAGGGTTAAGCTCAGGTCAATAGTCATTGTTCTGTGTGTTTCCCTGGGACTTATTTTTCCCTCAAAATGTTACTTTTTATGAAGAGACGCGTCGCCATGAGGACGTCAGTGCTGCCCGAGCCATTTACAGACTGACCGCCCTTCCACTCGCAGACGCCACGCGGGTGTGTGTGCTGAGGTCGGGCAAGGCGATGAAGAAGTTTACACTTGAGAACAAAAAGCAAAGCTGGCCAGGAGAACCCGGATAAGAAGAGCCAGGGCGGGGGGGGGGGGGGGGAGGGGTGCGCACCCGCCATTCACACACCCGCAGGCTGCAATCAGGGGCCTGGCACTGGCACAGGAACAAACAGGCGGACCGAGGGGACCCGGAGAAGATCCGGAAATAGACCCAACTGGGCCTTGGAGGTGACCGTGAGGAAAGGCTTCCCAAGCTGCTGGACAGATGCGTTTCCAACAGACGGGATGTGAGACCGGCGGCCGTGTGGGCAAAGCGCGCCTGGGGCTCACGCCAGCGCCAGGCAAGAGCCAACCTGGTCCGCTGCTTCCGCATAAAACCGGGAACCTGCAGGGACGAGACGCATCGCGCTGAGGCCTGGGGGTCCCGGGCACGGAGAACCGGGTCTCGAACAGAAGGGGAGGGAGGAGACCACCACACCTGAGCACATACAACAAAACCACCGTTTCAAAGAGAGAAAAGACAGCCTGTCGGTGGCTCAATGGTCAGAGCGTCGGCCTGCGCACCGGAAGGTCTCAGGTTCGATTCCCGGTCAGGGCACAGGCCCGGGGTGCAGGCTCCATCCCCAGTGGGGCCGTGCAGGAGGCAGCCGATCAGGGCTTCTCTCTCATCATTGTTTCTCCCTCTCCCTCTCCCTTCCTCTCTGAAGTCAATGAAAATATTCTTTTTAAAACAAAACAACCACGTGGGGCTCTGCTCGGGGCAGGGACGGGCAGGGACGGGCAGGGATGGGGCAGGGACAGGGCAGGGACGGGCAGGGACGGGGCAGGGACGGGGCAGGGACGGGGCAGGGACGGGGCAGGGACGGGGCCAGGGACGGTCTGTCCTGGGGCCCCCCGGGCTGGGGGCTGGGGGTCACGGGGAGCTGGGGCCTCCGTCCTGTCCTGAGGAGACAGCACTGTGACGATGAGGATGAGGATGAGGGAGAAGGAGAGGAGAAGCAGGTAACGGAGGAAGAGGCTGGGACAGGAGGCGGGGAGGGGCCTCTCGTGCTGCTCTGACGGAAGTGGGGCGCCCTGGAAGTCTGGGAAGGAGGGGCTCACAGGCACAGTGGTAGGAATCTCATCTGGCAGCATCCATGGGCCAGATGTGACATGAGCGTGAAATGGAGTGGACGCGTGAGATGGACGGAACGACTGGGCAGGGCCCCGTGCCTCTGTGGATGGCGGGGGAGGGGGGGGCGGGGCTGGGGGCTTCATTCCACCCGACGGCGCACAGGGGCCAGGGGTGACCGCTGTCGCTACCTTTAGGCTCTGGGCACCCACACAACGGCTCGCCCCGCGATCTCTTCCTGAAACTGTGCACGGAGCACAATATGACTCATATTTTGTAGATGAGATGGCTGTGGTCGCCAGGGTTCAGCTTCAGCTTCCTGCATCCAGCAGCTCCAATAGCCCGGCGCTGAGGAGCAGGACCTGGTGCGCGGCTCGGCCTGTTGCGGCTCGCAGTGCGACCTTGGGACCCTGAGCCTCCATCGGTAACATAGAATTCCACACCTGAAGCCTGTTCACCGCTGTCACCCCAATACATTCGATAAGGAGATGAAATGCAATGAAATGAAATAAATAAAAGGAAATAAAACGAAATGGAGGCAATAACCTGTGCAAACGCACAGCGAGCTCCAGGCGCACTGAGCTCTTGGGGACTAGCAGCTGTGTTACTGCTACGTTGTCGTCAGTATTATTCCTGCTGAAGGGACGTGACACAAGCCAGGCCGGGGCTCTGACCCTGTCACTTGTTAGCCGAGTGTCCTTCAGACGCCCTTGGGCTCGGACCCTCCCAGAGAGGGGGCTCCCAGTGACTGACGTGGAACGTGGGGGTCACGGAATGGCGGGAGTTTCTGATCACGGGAGGGGAATCGCAAAGCGGAATCAGGTTTAACACCTTCATCCGAGGCCCCGGGCCAGAGCGTGTGGCTTCGCGGCCCCGATGACATGGGAAGCGACCCTCCCACGGCTTTCCTGTTTGCTCCGCCGGAGGACGCGGACGCCCGGGACGGAGACAGGACGCGGATCGTGCGGCTGCCAAGCCCCCTCCGTCGGGCTCGCTTCCGCTCAAGCCGCTGCGGATCCCAGGCTTTACCTAGAAATGATCGGCCATTGACTGTCCCGGTGGCCGATGCGCAGACCGCCTGCTGACCACCAACCGGCCCCGCCTGGCTCCGGCCGAACGGCCCCTCCCTCCCCCGCAGGAGCCGCGCCAGCACCGGCGGGAGGACAGCCTGCGGCGGCTCCTTGACACCAATCACCCCCCTGACAAATGTAACTGCGAGATCTCGCTAACGACCGAGACCCACCGACAAGGGCCCACTTCCTCCCAGCGTCCATCGTGGATGGCGCCTCCTCGTCCACGTGGCCATCACACGCGGCCGGTCCTGCCTCCTCCCCGGGTGCCGACCGCCTTTAAAGCAAGATCTCTTTATGACCGTTCTCGACAGCAACATCACGTCACCAACAAAACCACGGGGTCCGCCATCCCCACAGGCAGGTGGCATCGTCCCCCTAAATCTCACAGGTGAACCAGAAGGTCACAGACCTCGCAGGACCGGCCCCTCTCTCTTTACAGAGCTCGGGGCGCTTCCTTCCTTATCTTCTCTCATCTCACAGGGGAGGGACTGGCGGCTGGAGAGGGGCACCCGAGCCCCTGAGCCCCATGTGCTGGCTCCCTGGCTGGCACGGGTGGGTCTCGCCTGCCTGGCATGTATTCCAGCGCGAACTCAGCACAACAGGGTTCCGGCCTCTGGGCCATCACACGATGCAGCCCAGGGCGACCTGACCTCTCGGCGGCTGGATGTCCTCACCTTCAGGCGAGGACAAAACCGGTCCTCCCCCAACACCCCCAGCGTCGCAGCAGGGATCCGCACGGGGCTGTCACGAAAAGGCCTCCGCACAGGACCCCGCACGCAGGAAGTGCTCCAGCAAAGGCGAGGCGTTGTTTACGGAGGGATGTAGCCGGCTGGCATGGCTCAGTGATTGAGCATCAACCTATGAACCAGGAGGTCAGGGTTCGATTCTGGTCAGGGCACATGCCTGGGCTGTGGGCTCCGTCCCCAGTGTGGGGCGTGCAGGAGGCAGCCGATCCAGGATTCTCTCTCATCATGGATGTCTCTCTCTCCCCCTCTCCCTCTCCCTTCCTCTCTGGAATCAATCAAAATATATTATATTTAAAAAAAACGATGGATGCAAAATGCCACCAAGAACTTCAGGACCTGCCAGGAGCCATGCTTTTCATTCATAACCTTCCACCCACCAACGTAGCCGGTCTCCCTGACAAACCCTCACAACCTGTGTCTGACGCGCCCTCAGTGGAAGCAGCAACCGCATCGGCCGTCAGAGCACATCCGGCCCGACTGTCACGGGTGCTGGTGGCCGAGAGCCCATCGTGAGCTTCTGAGCAGGGGAGCCGGGCAGAGGGCCTGCTTCATCCCCACCCTCCATGGAGGGGTACTCAGCTCCCCTGAGTCCAAGAGCAAACCGCAAGCTGCCGTAACCAGTTTCCACTCACAGGGACTCAGAGCGGCGCTGCCCATGTCACCCCCGGTGCCGCCATGGCCATTGCGCCTGGGACTCAGCGGGTCCGTTTGATAGCCCCCGAGGTTGTTTCCCAAAACAACCCATCCCTCCCCCGCCCCCCAGCTCCCAGCCATGCAGAGCTCATCCTTTCAAGTCCCGGAGGAATGACCTCCTGGCCGAGGTCACTGCTGACCGGCTGGAGGGAGCTGCTGGCTGTGCGACGGGGCCTGTGGTTGCTGAGAAACGAACGCGTCTTCCTCCTCCACCTCCCGCGCCTGCACCATCCATCACGGGCGGTGAGCCGTCAGGAGCCGGAGGAAATGCCGCGCCGTCAACAGCGGGTGTCGGCGCGGGCTCTGCGCTACCTGGGTGAACGCGCGTTTACAAACATCTTCCCACAAAGCACACGGCGGGGCTGTGTCTCCCCGCGGGCGGCGGAGGCTGAGCGAGCCTCTTCGGGCCTCGGCCTCAACGACTGACGCAGCCTGAGGGGCAGGTGGCTGCTGGGATCAGGGCAACAGGCTTCCTCCGGCCACGCCAGCCGCCGGCCGTATGTCACCGGTGGGCACAGCCACGCTTCTTGGCCAGCACAGGCCCCGAGGCGAACGAGAGAGTCCGTGAAGGGGAGGGGGCCTCAGAGCAGCACCCACGCCAGCGACCTCCGTGGGAGCTCTGTGGGAGGTGGAGGGCACGGGACACCCTCACCCCGCCCCAGGCCAGTGGAAGCCAAGAGAAGAACTGAAGGAAATTCACTGATCAAGACCCAATTGGCACCTGGAGACGAACACCCCCCCCCTTTCGAATGCGCCCTCCCGAGTAGCGATGAGGACAGTGTTCCTTCCTTGGGGACTTCATCTCGTCCCTGGCTGAGCACCTTACCGGCATCTCCCCCCGCCCCCACCCCCCAAGGCCCGGCCAGACCCGCGGACCTGCTGCCTACAGGCCGCCGCCGCCCGCCACTTGCCTGCCTCCAGTGAAGTAAACAGTCCGTCCGTTTCCAGCCGCTGCTGACGTCAGGGGGGACCGCTCACCCTGATGCCCGCCCGGAGTCGGGGCCGGACCCCCCTGCGCACAGAAGCCCTTACTCTATTCTGACCGGAACACAGACCAGAGGCTGGAGGCAGCAGCCGGAGGACAGAGCCAACGTGAGAACAGGAAACACAGGAAATGGAGCGCGTCTGGGCCTGGCGGGAGCATCGCCATACCCTGGACCGTCCACGCTGCACTTCCAGTGGGCGAGTCTAAAGCCGTCCCTCCTCGTCTGTGCTACTGGCTGAGTCTTCTTATCCCCGTGAAAAGCATTATTTTTTTTTAAATCCTCACCCGAGGACATGCTTAGAGGAGGGAAAGGAGAGAGAGAAACATCAGTTGCCTCTGTCAGTGCCCCAACCAGGGATCGAACCTGCAACCCCGGTGTGTGGCCTGACCAGGAATCGAACCGACAACCTTTCAGCACACAGGACGATGCTCAACCCCCTGAGCCACTCCAGCCGGGATGGAAAGCATTCTTAACCAGTACAGCCCATTCTACAGATAAGGACACTGAGGCCCCAAGAGATGGGACGACCCACTGAAGTCCCCGTAAGAGTAAGTAGTGGGCTGGGACTTACCGCGACGTACTGCGGCTGGTCACTCGGGCCTCCCCCCAGAGCGAGGAACTACATGTGTGGAGTCCGCAGAAAACCCTGGGGTGATGATTCAAGAAATAAAACTCCATCTCTCGAAGGCATTACCCGAGGAATAAGCCCCCAGCAGCCAGGCGTGTAACGGGCAGCTGCCATCAAAGCGAATGACGTATCCCTTCCGGTCACGGCTAAGAACAGAGCTGCCCACACACTGCTCCTGCCCGTCTCGCTTACCCGACTGCAGCCTGCTGAGGCGGCCACTGGCATAGTCACCCCCTTTCCCGCGAGGAAGCTGGGATGCCTGGGTAAGGGACCTGCCCACGACGCCACGGACCCCCGGGGACGGCTGAGCCTGGCTCCGGAGCCCAGCCGAGCACGCGTGCCAACCACTGCGGTGCGAGCAGGAGCGCATCTCAGCAGCACGGGTGCACGTCCCCGCGCCTCAGTCACGGAGCCCCCCGACCTCCCGCACAGAGCCCCCTCCCTGCACCCCACTGGGCCAGCAGGGTTCTGCCAGGCGGACCGCTGCCCCCTGTCGGAGGGCGGGGAGCGAGAGCCCCGATGACCCGCAGGCCCACGGCTAACTCTCTCCCGGGGCCGCCACCCGGTGCCTCCCTCTTCTGTCCGGACTCGGGACTCCTCCTCAGGGGCAGCTGCCCGCCAGGCCCTGCCGCGTCGGCGGGCACCGCAGCTGAAGCGGAGACACGCAGCCGCCTCTCGCCTCTGCCCGCCCCACCCGTGGCGTGTTAGTAACCGGGCTTCACTGCCTCTGCAGGACAGGAAGCCGCGACTTACAGCTGGAGAGGACCCGCCACCTTCCGCCATCCGCCATCGCCTCCAGCTCCTCCGGGCAGCCGTGACCGTGACCATGACCGTGGACGAGTCCCTCTCGGCGCCATCCGTGCAACCAGAAGCTTCTCTCTGTGGAACAGAAAGCAAACCGGTCAGGAGTCTGCGCCGGAGGGCACAGCGGGCCCAGGAGGAGGCTGCGTGGCTCTGTGCCCGCCGAGAGGCCCGGGATGCGGGGCTCAGGGGGTCCCCTCCCCTCCTCAGCCGGGTGTCACCACCACTCGCCCACTGACGGGGCGGGCTTCAGAGCGGGACAGGGCAGAGCGGGCCCACCAGCTCAGACTCGGGGCAGGCCCCACAGGCGTGGCCACTGTGTGTCCGTGTCAGTGGAGGGTCTCTGAGATACAGAAGCTCTTACAGCCTCACAGGGGAGAGAAGCGGGCACCTTTCCCCTCAAATATGTTTTCATTCATTTTAGAGAGAGAATGAGGGAGAGGGAGAGAGAGAAAGGGAGGGAGAGGGAGAAAGAGAGAAACATAGATGAGAGAGAAACATCCATCATCTGCTTCCTGCACGCCCCCTACTGGGGATTGAGCTCACAACCTGGGCCTGTGCCGTGGCGGAGAATCGAACCCGTGCCCTCTCGTGCATGAGATGGCTCAACCCAGAGAGCCACACTGGCCGGGCAGCAGGCACTCAGATGCTGAGAAGAGGAAGGGAGAAGTCTCCGCAGGCCCAGTGCCGCTCAGGGGCCATCGGACGGAGTCTCCCGTCCTCCACGCCATCCGTGAGCAGAGCTGAGGACCAGGCTGCAGGTCCCCAGGGCTCAGCCCAGGACTTGAGGAAGGAGGACCGACCTTCCCAGGGCACCGCGGTGGACTCCTCTGCCTCTCACTGGCCCCTGCCCTGACCCGCGGCTAGCCCCGCCCTCCCTGATGTTCCTTGGTGACCTGGAAATAGATGCGGGCCACACAACCCTTGCCACCCCCACTATGGCCTGATGCATGTCCTTGGTGATAAGGAGAAACATTTCTGACACAGGTTCCATCTCTGCACCCCACTGGGCCAGCAGGGTTGGAGAGGCTGTGGGGCAGGACAGCTGAGCCTGCATCAGGTCGAGGCTGATCCAGGGGAGCAGTGCAGAATGACAGCCTTTGACAGGGGCTCCCAGGTGTGGATCAGCCCCCTCCTCGGCCTGTGGGAAGCCCCTCCATGTATGTCTCCTCAGCCAGAGCTGTTTTCCAAGCTTTACTTCTTCTCTTTTATGAAAACAACTAGAGGCCCGGTGCACAAAAATGCGTGCACTGGGGTGGCGGGGGGGGGGGGGGGGGGGGAGTCCCTCAGCCCAGCCTTCCCCCTCTCACAGTCTGGGAGCCCTCAGGGGATGTCCTACTGATGGCTTAGACCCACTCCCTGCAGGCCTGCTCCCTAAGCTGCAGTCTGACCTCCCTCTACAGGAGGCAACCGGGCCGATCAGGGGAAGGCACCGCCCCCATCACCCTGCTGCTGCTGCCACTGCTGGAAGGACATCTGGAAGATGTCTGGTCTATCTGGTCTAATTAGCATATTACCCTTTTATTAGTATAGAGAGGAATTTCTTTTTAGTTTCCCAAATCCTATATAATAAAAGTGTAGCATGCAAATTGTCCCCTCAACTGGGGGTTTGTCTGGGAGTTCAACCAAGGGGTGGGGCCGGCAGGGGGATGGGAGGGAGGCCCCGGCTGGTGGCAGCAGCAGGCAGCCGGGGGAAGGGAGGGAGTACCTGGCCAGCAGCCGGCAGCCGCTAGGGACCCAACCAGTGCACAAATTTCGTGCACTGGGCCTCTAGTATAAAATAATGTTCAAGTACTGAACATGCGGGTCCAAAAAGCACCTGTCACAGCCTCTCCCCTTCCAGACTTTGACATGCACCCCAAGGTTAGCTAACCACCGACGAGCAGATGTCCCCAAATATAGGGCAGCACCCGCAGGCCGGGTAATGCTGCCAGGACAGAGGTGCCAGGGGCGGGCTCGGTGCCGAGGCCAAACTTGCTGAGAGCCCACCCTGATTCCAATAAATATCTCGGCCAGAACCAGGGCCCAGGATGCCAGGGAAGATGCCATTTTTGACTCCAGTAAACAACAAAGATTGATGAGTGGGTGGTTGGAGGTGCCAAGAGAGACGCGGGCGCCAACTCATTTCTGAGGATTTGGCTTCTGCCACGCATCCAGCGATGGAGACACAGCATGTGGAATGGCAAATGGGGACCACGCCAGGTCTCAGGCAGCCAGGCGTGCCCGTCCCACAGGGCTGCCCTGCTGCCTGCTCACTGCCACGGGCACGGCTCGGGCTCAGCCTGCCCCTCTCGGAGCTCTCCCCTCGGCTTCTCCACGCGGAGGTTCCCCCTCAGGGGCCGGGTCTCCTGTCACTGCCTCCCTGCCTCGCCCGCCAAGTGCAATGGGACCGTCAAGCCCTCCTGAGCTCCTTCCCGGCCGGCATCCTTCTGCCTGCACTCAAATGCGGCAGGAAGAGGCCCCCAGAGGAACTCCGATCGGGGTGCTGGGCTGTCCCGGCACAGTCACCTGCAGCCTCTGCGATCGCCCCCACTACGCAGGGGAGGAACCCGAGGCTCAGTGAGGCTGGATAAGAAGGTGTCACAATGCTTTGCACCCGCCCCCGTTCCCCGTCGCCGTCTCGAATGTGCTGGCTCCCAGCAGACACCGAAGAAGGACTGATCGTACGTGGACCGACCCCTGGTGTGTCAGCCCCGAGCAGAGTGCCTGCAAGACGTTCTGGGACATGGAAGCCACATGTGCGAGGGGGCAGACACGTGGCCTTGAGAGCGTAGGGCTGGAGGGCTTCTGGGAGGAGGTGTCCAGTTGCAAGTGACAGACCCCAAATCAATGACCTTGAACCAAAAGATAAGGGGACCTACATGGCCAGGTGAGGGGGCAGGTTGGGCGCTGGGCTCAGGCACAGGTGGCTCCAGGGTCGGAAGTGACTGAGCCCCGGGCCTCCGGCTGCCTCCTGGCCCGTCCTTGGCCTCTCCTGGCTGACCCTCGGCGGTGCCAGCCGGGCACTCCAGGGGAGCCTTCAGATTGGCATAGCGCCGGTGGGACTGTCTGGCCCGAGGGCCGTGTGAGGCCCATGAAACCATGTGGTCTGGCCCTGGCAAGGCATTGGGGTGTCAATTAAATGTCGGACCAAATAGAGCAGGCGAGAGTTTACGCTGATCATTTTGTATGGCCTGAGAATGATGCTCTAAACCTCCACAGGGCCCGTGGCCGGAGGAAGGCTCCCAGCCCTGGCGTAGAGGGAGGAGGGCCGTCCTCAGCCAGGCTCGGCCCCCTGGCGATCCTGTGGCCAAGCGGACGCCCTGACCTTGCCCCCTCCCGCTCCCCCCACCAGGCCTGCGGCAGCCGCGTGGCCCGTCTCCCTCCCTGCCCCCTCCCTCCCCTCCCCCAGCCCCTGTCTCACGGACTCCCCGGCTGCTTCCTCCTGGGTGGATTCAGGATCCACCAGCCCGGGAGGAAGCTGGGTGGAAACCGAGGCCGCTCAAGGCGGGAGCTGCAATTAGTGGCCTGAGATGGATAAAACCCTGATTTATGAAGCAAGCCGGCCCGGCGGAGCTCCAAGTGCAGAGGGATTGATCTCCAGGAGGGTCGTTTCAGCAGCACGGCCCAGAACCGGGGGCGCGGGTTAGCTGCTCGGCTGGAAGACGGATGAGGGGCCGCTCGGCTTAATGGCGTCCCCGTGGAATTCTGGTACGTTCTCGGGGAAATGCATTCCCGTGGCAGTTCTCACTCAAATGCTGTGTCCACGGAAGAAGCGCCCGAGACTGTGGGGACCTTTCAGGAGATTGTTCGAGCCCAAGCCGACGACGACTGCCGGGAAGAAGCCCCAGGGACGGGGCGAGCGCTGGGAGGAGGGCAGCGTCCTCCTGGCGTTTCCGTCCGAGGAGGGTGGGGGCCATGACTCCCCTGGTGACAGGCTGGGAGGCGGGAGGAAGCAAGGCGGGGCCTCAGGGACTGGGTGGAAAGTCAAATGATGGACACACACTTCTGAGGTGAGGGCAGGAGTTAACGGGCAACAATTAACTCAGTAACAAGAGGGGGCTTGTGGGCTCTGCTCTGGGGGGTGGCTGGGCCTTGAGGGCCCCTTTGTTATTCCAAAGGCATGTTTATGGGGTACATTATGGTGGATGCAGACAGACAGACGGCAGGCAGGCAGGCAGCTGGGGGCCGGGGAGGGGCACTGGAGGGATTGAGCAAAACATTTCAGAGAGGGAGAGAAGAGAGAGGGTGAGAGCTCGTGGACGCGGACACCAGTGTGGTGACTGCGAGGGGAAGGGGTGCAGGCGGGGTGGACGAGGGCAAGAGGGGGTACGTGGTGATGGAAAAATAAAATCAGTTTTAAAAAAAGACCCTAGACAGGCTCAGTGAAGGTGGGACGGGCCTTTGTCGGGGACAGACACGGCCGAGGACAGGACTGCGCAGGAGCCACTCTCAGCGGAAAAGGCTCCTCTCGGACCTTCCTCTGTGGTCACTGTGGGCCCCCAAGGGGTCGGTTACTCGCTCAGCATTTCACAGGAAGGAAATGGCGGAGCTGGGCTCACACCTCCTTCCATCCGGGAGGCTCTGCGCTCCCTGAACCCATGGTCACACCCCGAGGGACAGAGGGAGCAGTGGGGAAGGGAGGGAAGGGACAGGTCAGATTCGTGGGGAAAGGGGTCCGTGTGTGACTGGCCACTGCCCCCTTCCACTGTCCTGCAAGGCTGACACGTCAGCTTTCCTCCTTTTAAAAAAAAAAAATATATATATATATATATATATATATATATATATATATATATATGTTTTTACTGATGTCAGAGAGGAAGGGAGAGGGAGGGAGAGAGAGAAGCATCAGTGATGAGAGAGAAGCATGGACCTGCTGCCTCCTGCACGCCCTCTACTGGGGTTCAAGTCCCCAACCCGGGCCTCTGCCCTGACCGGGGATCGAACAGAATCGAACCGGAACCTCCTGGTTCCTAGGTCGATGCTCAACCCCAGAACCACGCCTTCTCCCCTTTGGGTGTGGGCGGAGGGGCACCCAGCGCCCGCACAGGGCCCTCCAGGACTCCCAGGGGAGGTGCAGGTGGGGTGCTCCCTCCCTCCCAGCCCCCTCCCCTCCCCCACCCCGCCTCCCACCCCAGCTGCCCAGCGCAGGAAGCGCCCTCCTCTGCCTCCGGGGAGGAAGCGAGGAGCAGCGCTGTTTGGAGAGCCCATTGCTCTGGCAGGACCTCCGCTCTCCCCGGGAAGTTGGCCGAAGCCCCTGGCTCTGGTGCGGGAGGAGCTGACACACATCCTATCCTACCGGGCGGAGAAGCTGTTCGGCCTCTGTTCCTCCAGGCGGCGCCCCTCCTCCCACACCTCCAGGTCCCCAAATTGTCTGGGGGCCACTGTCCCCGCGCCTCGGAGCCCCTGCTTCCTGCCAAAGGCACAGGGGAGCCAGGGCCCGGGACACTCGGACCAGCACGTGGCACCAGCACAGGGCGAGTTTCTATCCACCCAGACCTGCTGGCGGCCGGTGCGCTGGGGCCATGCTGGGGTCTGAGCTCCCACCCCCCTCCCCCCTCGCTGTAGACTTCACACCCAGAATGAGGCGCATCCGCGAAGGCCCTGGCACTGGCTGCCCCCAGGGCGAGGCTCAGTGCCCCCCAGGAAGCAGCCACGGCTCTGCTCCTTCCACGTGGCTGCGGGCACCTCCACTCCCGTGGTGCACCACGCGGCACCCCTGGTCGGCGAACCCGGCGCGTGTGGGGTCACCTCCCCCTTTCGCACCCCCTGGGCCTGGGGCTGCCCTGCCCTCGGGAGAGGAGGCGAGCACAGCCGGGACCCAGAGCCTGGGCGAGGCCGCAGGGTGCACCCCTCCTCCCCGGGGTCCCAGCCTCCCGCGGGTGTGAACTTAGAGGAGCTGCAGGGCTGAGCTTCTAGGCCGAGCCACCTCCCCAAGGTCACTCCCGAGTCGGACGCTGCCAGAAGCACGGGGTGCGCGTCCTACAAGGTCACGGCCACCGGATCCTTCCCGGGGGCGCTGGCTGGTCCCCGCGCGGCCGAGGACCTGACGTCTGTGCTGAAACCCAGCATCAAGGACAACAACGTGCAGACGGCGCAGACACACGGCTCGGAAAGTAGGTCAAGGCCGCCTGGTGCACCCTCACCCTCTTCCCAGCGCTTCCCCTCATCAAATTAGCGATGTGTGCAAACGAGCAGCGCGCTCATTACAGCATCTGCCTCACCAGGGGCAGACCCGGAGCAGACAGCGCCGCCCGCCCCACCCCGGCCTCGCCGGATACTGATTGGAGCTGCTTCCCCGCACGCAGGCCTCCCATAGCCGCGGGCACGGCACCGCCAAGTTCCTCAGCAACACACGTCCCTGCTCCCGGCTCCCAGACACGGTTCTGCACGGTCATTCCGAGCGGTGGCCGGCGGGGAGACCCGGAAAGCTCGGTCCCGGCCGCGCTGGCCAGGCAGCGCCATCCATTCCAGCCAGACCCTGGCTGCGAGCAGCGGGCGGCCGTCGCAAAGGTGTCCGCGGTGACAGGGAAATGAGGAGTTCGCCCCCTTCCTGAACACCGCCAGGGCCGGCGGCCAGCACGGGGCTGTGCTCACGGCGGAGGGAACCCTGACAAGCAGCTGTTGTTAATCCTCGCCTGAGGCTATTTTCCCATTGATTTCAGAGAGAGCGGAAGAGGGAGGGAGGGACAGAGAAACATCCATGTGAGAGAAACACAGCCACTGGCTGCCTCCTGCACGCACCCTGAGCAGGGCCCTGGCCAGGGAGGAGCCTGCGACCGAGGCACATGCCCTTGACCCGGATCGAACCCAGGACCCTTCAGTCCACAGGCCGATGCTCTATCCACTGAGCCCAACAGGCTCCATCCTCTCCCGCCTCTCCGTGGGCCCGTGATGGCTTCAGCCACAGAGAACCCATCCACCCCCAGCCGTTCTGCAGACCCGGGAGGGGACGCGGGCAAGTTTCCCCAGCCTCCTGGCAGGCGATCGGCACCATGGCACTGGGCCGCGCACTCCACAGACGCCTCTCCGTGAACCTGGGAGCGCCGGGTCAGGATTTGAACCCAGGGCCATCTGGCCCCAGAAGCAGAGCTGTTAGCAGCCTGCCCTGCGGTGCAGACGCTCTGGTTCCCTTGGACACGCCGATGCTTAGCAATGAAGAGCCGTGTGGGAAGGGACCTGGGCCGGTCCCCAGCCCAATAAGCGGCCGGTGACCCGTATGAAAACCATCCGTGCGGGTCACGCAGTCCAGTGGGGCAGAGTCCGGGGCTCAAGCTGGCTGAACAGCCAAACTCGGTCCTGCCTTCCCTGGCCGGCGCTCAGGTCCTATTTCCCTCCGCGGTTCACGGAGGTGTCACGAGGGACTCGCATGCCCCCCCAAATTCCCAAGCCGCCATCCGCAGGGCCTCGTCCCGCGACACCCACGGCGCCCTCCTGGCCAAAGGGGTCGCCGCCCTCGGAGCTGCCGTCGTCACTGTCAGACACAACAAGGCGATAAGCAGAGTCTCAGCCGGCCGGCAGCCAGGCCCCTGGTGATGGCCCCTCCGTCCTGAGTGAGAGGTGCCCTGGGGTCCCCGCCGAGGACGCAGCCACAGCCTGAGGCTGGGAGCCCGCCCGGCCTGCCCTGAGCATCAGGAGCCGCGCCCCCTGTCTGACAGGTTTAAAGACCATCCCACCCAGGTGTCCTCGCTGGGTCCCTCGCTGCCTGCCACCCCCAACACGAGCTGTCCTGCCGACCCTGTGGGCCCTGAGAAGCCTTTGGTGTGGAAGGAGGAAACAGAGGCGGCAGCCCATCAGGACGGTCACCGCCCTGTGCCCCACCCTGAGCGGCCCCGAAGGTGCTGCCGTCCCATGAACCCTGCCAGGACCCGGAAGGCTGGGGTGTGGGGACCTGGGCCCCCCGGATGCCAAGCCCGACCCCACCCTTCCCAGGAGGCCCGAGAGGGTAGCTCTGCAAATGGTCCCTTCAATGCAAGAAGCGGGCTCCCCTCCTGCTCTATCCAGACCCTCCCTCCTGGCGGCCCACCAGCAGGCAGGGTGGGGGTGGGGGGGTGCACTCGGTTTACTGCGAGAGCAGCCTGTCCTAGGAGACCTGGTTTGAGAAGTCAGACGGCCATGGTCGCCTCTGGTCCTGCTCCCTCCGTGTCCTTCCTGTCTTCCTTCCCACGCCAGGAGCAGAGCATCCAAAATTAGACCAACAGAAATAGATCCGCCGGCCAGCGGCGAGAAACACTCCAGGCTCTGGAACCTCAGCGCAGCCCGCGCCCCTGGGGAGCTCGAGATGGCTAATTATGGCGGCTCAGACCAGGGGCAGAGGGTGAGAGGGAGAGGAAGCTGGCCAGAGGGAGTTCCTGTGCTCTACTCCCCCCACCCCAGCTCTCCTCCCGCCTCCCCTCCCCGCTCCCAGGTCCTTGTTGCTCCTAATCTCCTTGACAGGATGCTGGGGCCTTGCAGCTTCCAGGCAGTTTAGCAGAACTGGGACCAGGCGCCCAGGGAGGCCCGGAGGCCCCGGCTGCTCTCCCAGGAGCCCAGGGAAGACCCAAGGCTACCAGTAGCCTCAGTCTTGAGTGATGTCACCTGCACGTTGACAAGTCACACACTGTGGTCTTGCCTCTGCGGTGGCAACTTACAATGAATCTATGGGTCTGAGCACCAGACTGGCCTGCAGGGAACAGACACGCATTCCCTCCTGCCCTCCATGCCAGGCCTGTCCTGAGCAGCCGCTGCCCGGACTGGTTTCACTGGCGTGAACACCAACTGCACACGGACTTACAAACACGTTGACAGACGTCCCATGGCGTCGCTATGATCAGGAACAAAGACCTTTATCAAAAGGGATTCCATCCAGGCTGGGCACCCTTCAACAGGATCAGATCCCTTGGAGAGAGGCCATTGGAGAGAGGCCATTCAAGGGTTCGGGCCCAGGGGGAGCCCGGTCCACGGGTGTGGTTCTCCGGCTCCCCCTCCTCCCATGGCAACCCCGTGGCCACGCACTGACCAAGTGACGTCATAGGATGGAAGGAGCCTGGCTCCCTGAGTCTCCGCTGGGAGGAGCAGCGTCGACCTGCCTCCCGCTGTGAAGAGAGGAAACGATGCTGTGTGCAGCGCCTGCGATGCGGGCATGTTGTTACAGCAGCTGCATCACTTATCCTGACTCCTCCGGAACGCTAGCCTCTCTCCCCACGGAAACCATTCCAGTGCAAGTCGCCGAACAGCCAACCAAAGCGGCAGGAAGACGATGAGGCTGTGTCCACGTAACGAGAGCTCCTGGAGTAGCCGCCCCCGCGTGGTCAGCCGCCGGGGGCCAGGCTCCGGCTCCGGCTCCCTTTCCACTCAGCCCTCTCTGGTGTGCCGGCTTCGTCCTCTTGCTTGTCCACTCGTGGTCACACCGTGGCTGCTGTGCCTCCGGCATTCCACTGGCATCCCAGGCAGGAAAAGGGAGACGAAGGCCAAGGCTACAGGCCACGCCAGTCAAACCCGCGCTTCCCAGCCCACTTCACTGTGACATTTCCGCGGCCAAAACTGCGTCACGTGGCCAGCGACGCCAGGGACGGTGGGATTGTGAAGCCGGCTTCAGTCCAACCAGGACTCGGCTCCTGGGCTAGACTCACCGAGAGCAGGGGCCACACCGCTGCCCAGACGGCGTCTCTGTTGCTGGGGAGACGGGAGTGAAGCAGATGCTGGTTGGTCAACAGTGGCCCTCGGGTCCTTCCTTCCAAGACCTCCCTCCCCCAGGCAGGGCTGCAGGTCTGAGAGACCAAAGACGTGCTGGCTGCCCAGCTGGTGTTGCTCAGTGGATAGCGTCGGCCCACGGACTGAAGGGTCCCGGGTTCGATTCCAGGCACGGGCACATATCTCTGTTGCAGGCTCATTCCCCGGCCCAGGTTGAGGCATGTGCGGGAGGCAACCAATCATGTGTCTCTCTCACAGCGATGTTTCTGTCTCCCCCCTCACTTCCACTCTCTCTAAAAATCTATGGGAAATGTCCTCGGGTGAGGACTAATGAAAAGAAAAAGACATGCTGGTTGGACCCTTTGGCCTCAGCTCAGCCCCCCAGAGTCCGGCTTTATTACCCTGCCCCGGGCTGGCCCACTCGGAGTGAAGTGATAGCCGCGAACAGCCAGCCCGTAGCAGCACAATATTCATACCGAAGGCCTGCTGCTCCGGGCAGCTCCGCTCTCTCCTGCGACACCCTGACCACCACCAACTGGTCCTCGGGCGTCGCCAGAGCCTCACAATCAGGCCGCCCGCTGCCCTGGAGGGGCCGGGCGTGGGCACAGCCTGACCGCGGGCTGCCTGCGGGAGGGTGGATGGGGCTGGACGCATAGAAAGCAATCTGGCAGTTAAGTATCATGAGCCTCAAATATATTCAAACCCTTTGATCTAATAATTCCACTTCTGGGACTCTCTTCCAAGGAAATGAGTTGAATACTGAAAAAGATATTCCTGGCATGATTGCTTATAATAGTGAAAACCTAGAAATAGCCAAGATGGTAGCCATTGGAGAACGTGACTGGGATTATATATTATGCACGATGTAGGTAATGTATATTCTATCAAGTGACGGTGCGATAGAGGATGGACGGATGGACACATAGGCAGAAGGATAGATGGGTGAGAGATGGGTAGGTGATGGATGGGTAGATAATAGGTGGACAGATAGACTCCACTCAAATACATGCATTAAAAACAACGGCTGCAAAGGGTTTGTAATGGGGAGACGCCTTTGGGTGAAACACACGAGTGAAAGCGGCTACAACGTGACTGTTAGTCATGAATGAACGGCTCCCAAACATGACCGTGAGGGGTGACACCAGGGTGATCTGGATCCCTCCTTCTACTTTATGTATTTTTCGTTTTTTCTCTTAGAAGCATGCACTGCTTCATGATACAAGTTTTAGGAAAATACGGGGGTTGCTTGGTGAGCATGGAAATGGACGGCTTAAGGGACAGTTTGCTCAGCTGGGTCGGCGTTTGGCGACGTCCCCCGCCCCCCTCGGGGCCTCCTCTCTGGTGACCTCAATACTGGTGCGGCCTCTCCCCTGGGAGCCAGCCTCTCTCCCTCCAGCCCTGGCAAAGGCCCCGCACCGGCTCTCCCGGCTTCAAGCGGGAGGCGTTATGACTTCCTACAGGTGCCGGCGGTTCAGGTCAAGGTCACCCTGATCCACTGGGCCCCGCCTCAAGCAAGCGCCAGACCTGCCCTTGTGGTCCTCCCGCAGACAGACACGCCTTCTCTGCTGACGTTTGCTCTTCTGTCTCCAGAGGTGGTGGCCTTGGCCAGGCTGGTTCCCAGATGTTGGCACAGCTTCCTGAAGTGTAAGGGGGGACACCGACGGGGGGGGTCTCAGACGCCGTTTACTTCCATCCGTGTTAGCAGCTGACACGTCGTCCATGCTCCCTCCGCGGCTGGGGTTCACTGTCCGCTCTGTGAGATCCCAGGGGTGACTACGCCACAGCTCGCGGGGACACGGGCGACATGGAAGACGCCGAGCGGGGTCCAGACAGGGCCGGGCCAGGCACAGGCCGTGCAGCTGGCTCAAACCCTCGTGGGGGCCTGAGGCTCCACGCTGCAGGAGCAGCAGCTTGTGAGGGCAGCGCGGGACAAGAGGGGGGTGGGAAGGAGGACAAGGGGGTGCTGTCTCCTGACAGGGCCCCCCTGGGGAGGGCCCCGGGAGAGTAGGATGAGGGCAGAGGGCATCTCAGATCCCTCCTCACGGTGGACTCGGAAAAGCTGGGACCAGAATAGAAGCAATCCCTCTCTCTGTGTGTTGAAAACCCTCGGATTCCTGCCAACAGAAAAGGAAACGAAGAAGAAAGCCCCAAACACACCTATCCCCACCCCGTGTCTCTGTGGCCACCTCAGCGTCCGCCTTCCCCGCCTGGAGTCCCCACCAGCAGCCTCCCCACGGCCCCGCCACCTCCCCGCGGCTGCAGCCCCCGCCCCCCAGCAGACGGTTCCTGCTTCCCCGGGAGCAGGAGGAAAAAAACAACTTGGATGTGAAACGCAGAAGCAGAATCAAGAAAATGCCTCAGCCCAGCCGTCTATTTGTTTAAGCACCAACTGGAATATGAATAATTTATAACCAAGGGGGGGGCGGACGCACTGTTGACAAGTCAAGAAAGCGCTCTTGGCCGCGGCGGAACCATGGGCCCACAGCGGGTTCCGGCGCTCGGGGGAGATGCGCTGGGAGACGCGTTCTTTCTCTCTCCCTGTCGTCTATATGGAAATGGGTGGCTGCTGGGACATGCTCCACGTGAGCACGAACTTGGGCTGAATGACATCCTGGGAAAGAATTAAATCGTCGCTTCTTGCGGCAAAATTAACAGCCAAGCACAGCGGCCCGCGCCGGAGGCAGGGAGCAGAGGCTCCGGGCGCCAGGCCGGACGCCCTGCAGGGCTCCCCGGACTCCCTGGCCTCCGGGACTTGGTGGGGGCCGGTCTGTGGACGCCCCAGCACGGCCGAGACCAGTGGCAACAGCTGTCCTCCTCCCGGGCCATGGCGGCAGGGCTGGGAGGAAGGCAGAGTCCCCAGGACCCCAGCAGCTCGGGGTCAAGCTCCCACGAAGCTCTTGCCGTCCTGCGCTCCCTGGCCCTCAGGCCGCCCCTCCGGCCCGCAGGCTGGGCAGGCCGGGCCAGCTCCCCTCTCCACTGGGGCCTGGAGCTCAGGGGGTCTTGTCACTGTCGTTAAAGGTCACAGAGGTGCGAGGGGCAGAGCCGAGCCGGGCACACATCCCTGCTCACTGCGCTCTGGTCTCAGGGCGGCTCAGGGTTCCCCGAGGACAGCAGGGAGCCGCCTTCCGTGGGAGGAACAGGGAGAACAGCAGCCGCTGACCAGCCTGGGGGTTGTGCCCGTGCCCTCCTGGCACCGGCGGCCTCCTGACTGTGAAGGGAGGTGGGGAAGGTCGCCTTCCAAGGGTTTTACGATGAGCCACGATCCTGGCCCTTCAAATAGGCTTACGCTGACCCTTCCTTTACTTCCCTCTGGGTAAGGGCTTTGGGGCTAAGGCACAGCTGGGGACGAAGGCCTGGTGTCTGCCCCGAGTAGACCCCATGGGCGAGCCCGAGGCCTGCCCACACCCGGCGCCCCGTGGCCGGTCGTGTTGAGAGGCCTGGAACGGCCGCTCTGCTGTCTCCGCGGGAGAGCTGGGCACGTCTGGGTGCCTTACAGGGTGCACCTCCTGCTTGGCCCAGAGCCTGCACTCAGGAGGAAGTCCCGTGACCCTCCCTGCATGCCACGGCCCCTCACCCCACAGTGTGACAGGGCAATGCCTCGCTCTCCCCGACTCAGACGCCCTCAGAAGGAAGAGCGGGGCACAGCCCCACCCCCAGGGAGCCTGGGAGCTGGGCTCTGTCTGCCCCCGAGAGCACAGTCCACGTGCCCCATTAGCCACCACCACTCCCCCAAGCCTCCTCCCCTAGCAGACACCCCACCAGGACAGTGGGGTCTCCAGCTCACCTCCCCCCAGGAGCGCCCCAGCCCTGCAGGACCAGAGGCCACACCTATGGGGGGGGAGCTCGTCTTCATGGCCCTGGTTGGGACCATCCCTGCAACCTTCGGGGAAACGGCAGCCAGGCCCAAAGGGAAAGGCGGACGCTCCTCACTGACTCCACGTCCCTGACCTTTCTCTGACCTTCACCCGAGAGAGGAGGGCTCTATGGCCCCGCTGGCCCCGTGGACCCGGCAGCCCCACCGCATCCCTCCCTCCCTGCCTCCCTGGAAGGAGCACCCGCCCTGTGTCTGCCCAGAACATTCCGGGCCCTGCCCTGCCCGGCTTTGCTCCCCGTGATACACGCCCTGGGACACGCTTCCACCCCGAG
Source organism: Myotis nattereri (assembly GCF_964212035.1). Taxonomy (NCBI): domain Eukaryota; kingdom Metazoa; phylum Chordata; class Mammalia; order Chiroptera; family Vespertilionidae; genus Myotis; species Myotis nattereri. The sequence continues at coordinate 60,215,945 of NC_138088.1, read as the reverse complement.
AAGCAGGTGCCAGTGTCGGGGTGCCAGCCGCCGGCCCGGCTGGGTGCTGCCGCCGCCACGCTGACCTGCAGCCCAGCCGTGACCTCTCGCCCCCCGCCTCCCGGCCGCCTGCTCCCCTTCGGTCCATCAGAGGAGCAGCCGGGTTCCGAGGGGAAAGCTCCGAGGGGGGCTGGTAGCGAGCGGGCAGAGCAGTGGCCGGAATGTTTAATCTTCCGGGCGGCTGACGGGCTGCTGGTCACCAGTCTCCGCGGGTAATTACGGGGTAATCACGGAAAGCTGCCCCGAAACGGGAGGCCCCCCACCGGCCTCGCCAGGCCCAGGGACGGGTCCCTTCCAGGGAGAAGTGCTCACAGCTTTCTGGGAAGGACGCCGCGCCAGTGTCCACTGCGCTCCCCTCTCTTTTCTGTTCCTTTTTAAAATATGTTTGTATTGATTTCAGAGAGAGGAAGGGAGAGGGAGAGAGAGAGATAGAAGCATCAGTGATGAGAGAGAATCACAGATCGGCTGCCTCCTGCACGCCCCCCACTGGGGACGGAGCCTGCAACCCGGGCCTGTGCCCTGACCGGGAATCGAACCCTGACCTCCTGGTTCATAGGTCGACGCTCAACCTCTGAGCCCCGCCAGCCGGGCACGGACTCATTTTCTAGACAGCTGTGCCCGCCACGCCCTGCGCCCCTCACCTGCGTGCCTGTCCCGGCTTCGGAGCGTGTCCCAGCTTGGGAGCGTGGCTGTCTGTCCACAGGACTCGGACTCCGCCCCGGCCTGGCGGCCTCTCCCCCCTCCCCTCCTCCCCCGGAGGCCAGGCGAGAGCGGGGAGGCCAGGCGAGAGCGGGCCCGGCCGCGGGGCAGCTGCTGGGCCTCGCGCCCCCGTATTCGCTGCAGCTGCCGCGTTTCCCAGCCTCACTCAGCAGGTGCCGCGGCCCTGACCTGGATGAGGATCCCGTGGCTCCAGAAAGGCAATGGGTTGTGGGGGGCCACAGCCCTGGAGGGGAGAGCTGGGGCTGAGCCCCGGCCGTGTGAGCCATGGTGCCTCTTCACGTTTGTTCACAGGGGAAGGGGGGGAGCAACAGGCTGCGTGTTAGAAACTGCACACTTGGCCCAGGGGCTGAGCATCGACCTCGGAACCAGGAGGTCAGGGTTCGATTCCCGGTCAGGGCACAGGCCCGGATTGTGGGCTCGGTCCCCAGTGGGGGGCGTGCAGGAGGCAGCCGATCCGTGATTCTCTCTCATCATGGATGTCTCTCCCTCTCCCTTCCTCTCTGAAATCAGTAAAGATATATGTTTAAATAAATTAATTTTAAAAGCTGATGTCTAATAACAGCTCATATTCATTGCACACGCGCTGCACTGAGCCCTCCCTGTGCGGGTTCCCTTCCTCTTCCCCGAGAGGAGGGACGCTCTCCTGCTCTCCTTTCGCTGCTGCTGCTGTTCATCCTCACCTGCCGGCATTTCCCATTGAGTTATAGAGAGAGCGGGAGGGAGGGGAGAGAGCGGGAGGGAGGGGAGAGGGCGGGAGGGAGGGGAGAGGGCGGGAGGGAGGGGAGAGGGCGGGAGGGAGGGGAGAGGGCGGGAGGGAGGGGAGAGAGCGGGAGGGAGCGGAGAGAGCGGGAGGGAGGGGAGAGGGCGGGAGGGAGGGGAGAGGGCGGGAGGGAGGGAAGAGGGCGGGAGGGAGGGGAGAGAGCGGGAGGGAGCGGAGAGGGCGGGAGGGAGGGGAGAGAGCGGGAGGGAGGGGAGAGAGCGGGAGGGAGGGGGAGAGAGCGGGAGGGAGGGGGAGAGAGCGGGAGGGAGGGGGAGAGAGCGGGAGGGAGGGGAGAGACCAAGAGAAGCCTCCATGAGGAGACACACCACCTGGCTGCCTCCTGCAGGCGTCCCGTCCCGACGGGGCTGGCATGGAGCCCGCCACCCGGGCGCGTGCCCTGGACCAGAGCGGCCTGAGGCCCTCAGTGCTCGAGGCCCGCTCTGTGCGCTGAGCCGAGCGGCCGGGCAGCCCACCGTTTCAGATCTCTCCGACCCAGCGCCCTTGGCTGGGCTCGCCTGGCGGGGAGCTCCCCAGGGCGCAGGGGTCCCGCTCGGCCGTCCCTGCCCGTGGGTGCCCGTCCCTGTGACCACCTCATGGGCAGTTCCCAAAGCGGGCGCCACGGGACCCGCAGCAGAGACCTCGGGGGGGCTAACAGGTGTGCGGGGCGTTCCGGGTGAATCCACAGGAAACCTGGCATCAGAATGTGAAAAACTCCCCTGGTGCCGAACTTAATATAATGCAAACCTCTGCTCTCAGACGTTCAGCACATGGCGAGGATGGCGCGGAGACAGGGCTGCTGGCTGGACGAGTGCCAATGGGCAGCGCCAGCACCGCCACAGCCGCCGTCGCACCCTGCCCTCTGCCCGCGGCCGAGGCCCTGAATTATTCATGTCGCCGTGACACAGCAGCTCAGGGACAGATCCGCGCAAGAGACATAAACAGCCCGACTGGAAAACAAGAGGCTGTGTGCGCACCCTCAGCTCATAGCGGCCTCCATAAACCATCCGGGAGGGAGGGGAGGGGAGGGGAGGGGAGGGGAGGGGAGGGGAGGGACGGAGGGAGACGGCAGCTTAAATCAGAGATCAGTAAACTATAGCTCCCAGCCCAGTGCCGCCCGCCTCTGTCTGTGGATGAAGCGCAATTATAACATTGATTAGGCATCGGCTGCTCTGACAGGACAGATACTCGGGGACATGGCCTCACGCACGCGGGGCGGGGAGGGGAGGGGGTGGGCCTTGTCCCCGCGGAAAAGGACCTGCAGGTTCTGATGGACACAACAGCTTCATTCACTCAAAACCAGGCACGTGCGCCTGTGGGCTATGTTGGCCCGGATATGCTGTCTGGCCTTTTATTGTCTCTTTTTTTTTAATCCTCACCCAAGGAGTGAAGATATTTTTTCCATTGATTTTTAGAGAGAGTGGAAGGGAGGAGGGAAGGAAGAGGGAGAAAGAGGAGAGAGAGACACATTGATTGGCTGCCTCCCGCAGGAGCCCCAACCGGGGCCCGGGATTGAACCTGCAACCGAGGCCTGTGCCCTTGACTGGAATCCAACCCGTGACCCCTTGGCCCACAGGCTGACGCTCTAACCACTGAGCCAGTCCAGCCCGGCGGGACCTGGTCCTTCTGAGGAGCGTTCAGGCAGCCTGGTCACAGAGACAGGCCAGTTTCTCTACCGTGCGACCCTCAGGGCCTTTATTTTCCTTTCTTTCTTTTATTCTTTTCTCTTTTTTTCTCCTCAGGGGCCTGTAAGTGTTCTTATGGGACAGTGGGGATCTTATTGGCCATCAGGGGCTCCCCAAACTCCTTCCATGGCCCGTCCTCCCACCCTGGGGCGCTGGGTCCAACAGGGCGCCCCGGCAGAGGGGACGGTGCGATGAGCCCTAAGTCTGGGGATGGAAAGGGCGGTTCTGAGGGTCCCGAACTGCACATCCCTCCTGCTCCCCCACCTACTCCCCCTCCTGCTCTCCCACCTGCTCCCCCTCCTGCTCCCCCACCTGCTCCCCCTCCTGCTCCCAAGATTTTTTTTTTTAATGTTTTTATTGATGTCAGAGAGGAAGGGAGAGGGAGAGGGAGGGAGAAACATCAATGATGAGAGTCATGGACCAGCTGCCTCCTCCACGCCCCGCACTGGGGATTGAGCCCACAACCCTGGCCTGTGCCCTGACCAGGAATGGAACCGTGACCTCCTGGTTCATAGGTCAATACTCAATCACTGGGCAACCCAGGCCGGGCTGAATCCAGGCTTTTGGTCGCGATTTCTTAACCTCTTCCTGGGGGAGAGAGGAGACCCAGCCTGGGGCTGAGCTCTGAGCCTGAGTTACTTCCTCAGGAGGCCCCCATCTCCAACTGCATCAGAGCACCAGAGAGCAGCCCTGGCGTGGCCCTAGCCGTGGCCCTAGCCGTGGCTGTGGCGTGGCCGTGGGGCTCTTCCCAGCGATGCGCCTTGACTGGACCCGAGGCCTCGGGGAGGCACCTGTCAGCCCGTCTGTCCCAGGGCCTGGCCCAGTCACTGGGCCGAGGGAACACATGGCTGCCGGCTGCTGTCAGCGGCTGAGACACACTCCCTGGCGACCAGCTTCCCTCTTTAATCCCCGATAAAAGGCAAAACAAAGCTCTCCCATCATTAGCACGATCGCAATCCACCTGGACGTTGAAATACGTTCCCCCAGTTACCCACCGTGTCTGGCTGCAAAGAATGGCTGTTCCTGTGGATTTCAGCGTCGGGATGGAGCGTGTCCGATTCTGACAGGAGAGGAGCGGCCGACCCGACAGCTCCGGCCCAGGGAGAGGCGGCCCCGGGACCGAGCCTTTGGTCTGGGCTGGAGGAGCTGGCATTGTGCCACCACCTGCCTGGGCACCCCACCCAGGGCCGGATGCGCTAAACCCCAGGATCACCCAGGCTCCGCTGCGGGTGGCTGACTGGCGGGGATCAAGCAGCTTCCTCCAGGTGCTCTGGCTGCATCGTGGGGAGACAGGCCGGGACGGAGAGCAGGAGGCAGGGCACCCCCCAGAGTTCAGTTCCTGTGCCCACCACCCACCACCAATGGCTCTGGTTGCACCCATCTCCCTCCTAGTCTACAGGCCTCTCCCTCCCCTCCCTCCCTCCCCCTCTCCCTCCCCTTTTCTCCCTCCCCCCTCTCCCCCCTCCCTCCCCTTCTCTCCCCCCCTCTCTCTCCCTTTCCCTTTCCCTCCCCCTCTCCCTCCCTCCTTCTCCATCTCTCTCAGAAAAGCCAGAAAGTCTCTCTTTCTCCTCTCAACTCCTAGCACCCATCCTCTCTGTCTTCATCAGACACACGCCCGGGAAGGCCTCGGGTCACACTCACATCTTCGTCTCCCTCTGAAATAACGATAAAGCGTGAACAGTGTGCCCACAGAGGTGTAAACACAGGATGAGCCAGGGGCCATCGCAGATGGTGGTAGGTCTCCAGGTCTGCTCTTCTTGCCGGCCGCTCACTACACCAGCCCGGGTGCTGGGGCCATGCCACAGCCTTTGCCAGGCACAAAGCCACCAGGCAAGCCCCCCCAACCCCCCCCAACCCCGTCCAGGGGGTCAGGGTTATGCGAGAGATAATAGGTAACATGTATGTGACGTATGTTCACCAAATGATACAGCTCCGAAAACTCTGTCCTCTTTGTTTATTATGTTTTCTCTCTGCTTCTGCCGGGACCTTTTTCTGCTGACTGTGCTTGAGTTTGCGAATCCTTTATTCTGCCCTGTCAAGTCTATTACGGCCAAGCACTTTTTTTTATTTCACACATTGTGTTGTTGTTTTTCCCAGTTCTACAATTTCCATGTGATTGTATTTTAGAGTTTCCACTTCTCTAACAAAATTCTCCATCTGTTCAACCACATTGCCCATTTTTCCCCCTCTATTTTTTAAAACGTTGATAGTAGGTATTCATTTGAAAGGCCTCGTCTGTTAATTCCAACATCTGGATCATTTGTGGGTCTGCTTCTATTTACTATTTTTTCTCTTGATTCTGAGTCTTGTTTTCCTGCTTCGTTCCATGTTCTGTATTTTCAAATTCAATTCTGGACGCTGCGTATTAAAGAAAGGTAGAGATGAGGTCCGATAACTGATGTTCTTTCCTCTGTTAAGGACCTAAGACAGAGCTGATTACTCGGATGCAGTTAGGAATTGAGTTGGGTTTGCGCTGACGTGTAATTCGTTCCTGTTTACTTCTGGTTTCAAAGTGAACAAGATTGAAATCAGGCCTCGCCTGCCAGCACAGCTCTGGGGCCAGGCATCAGGCGGCCATGAATCTGCTCCCCAGCCGCACCCTCAGCTGTCGCCTCCTCAGCTCATTAGGAGGCAGAGGAGATTCATCTGGCGCTCTCAACATTCCACCCTCAAGCCGGCCCACACAGTAGTGAAAGTTTGGCTATTTTAACTTATGGTCAATTTGTAAGTTATAGAAGTGTCTAACCACTATGCCGTACGCCTGAAACTAACGTTGAATGTCAACTGTAATTTACATTTTGTTACATTATTCGGCAAAAAGCCTTTCTCTATGGCAAACTAACTCCTCTGCCCACCCATATGCTATTTGAACATCTCACAGGTATAAAATCAGCCATTGACCTTGCTCATCTACGAAGGCGTGGTCTCTCTCCTTGGAATATAATTTTTTTTTTTTTGCATCCACAGCTCTTCAATGGCTTTTTAAAAATATTTATAAATATTATATTAAAAACCCATTTTTGCCCAGCTGGTTTAACTCAATGGATTGAGCCTCATCCCATAGACCAAGAAGTCCCAGGTTCGATTCCCAGTCAGGCACACACCCAGGTTGCAGGCTCGATCCCCAGTAAGGGGTGTGCAGGAGGCAGCTGATCATTGTGTCTCTCTGTGTTTCTATCTCTCTCTCCCTCTCCCTTCCTCTCGATATAAAAATCAATAACAACATGTTTTTTAAAAAGTCATTTTTATCCAGTGTATTCTTAGTATTTCCTCAGGAAAGACAGTCTTTTATCACTTTCTACATCCTAATTACAAGTGAGACTCGCATTTTATTCATTTTCAATTCCAAACTGTCATGTTCATGCACAAATAATGACGCTATTTCTGCTCACATGTTGGCTCCGCTAGAAAACTATACAATTAATTAAAAATGTGTTTTATTTCGGTGTCATCAGATTCTTCAAAGAGAAAGTCAGTTCATTCCAAAGATTTCCATCATTGCAAGCCAAGCCATTGGCCGGGAATAGAGCTCTGGGGGGCTTTCTCCTTCGCTGTGCGTTGCCTGAGAGCGGCCTGACTTCTCCTGTGAAGTGACATTGAAGCGAAACCGAACGCAAACACAGCGTCCCGGGCGGACAGTGCCCTTCCTGAGCGAAGAAGCCTCTGACGCGTCAGGGTACTTGGGACGGTGATGGTGCGCGTGGAGTTCATGACCACGCCCTGCAAAGCTGCCAGCCTCTACCAGCTAAGGCAGCGGTTCTCAACCTGTGGGCCGCGACCCCTTTGGCGGTCGAACGACCCATTCACAGGAGTCGCCTAAGACCATCCTGCAGATCAGATATTTACATGACGATTCATCACAGTAGCAACATGACAGTTATGAAGTAGCAACGAAAATAATGTTATGGTTGGGTCACAACATGAGGAACTGTATTAAAGGGTCGCAGCCTTAGGAAGGTTGAGAACCACTGAAAGCTGTCGTTGCCAACATTTTGTGGCAGAGCTGACGAAAAACGGAAACAAAAAACAAGAAGCACGCTTAGCTTCCTCCCTGCTGCCCGGCCTCTGCCAGGTTTCAGCAGAGGCTGAGCTTTTGAAGTCAGAGTCCCACCACGACGACACTGAGCTTCTTTGTAGACGAGTCCTCTACATTTCGCATGGATGTTGTTCAAAATATTGGCGATCCTTGAGCAACCTGTCCAACAGCCGGCTTTCCGGTTTGAAGCTTTGAAAGAATCACAGTCATTGAAAAGAAAGCTGCCGATTACAGACTGGAATTTACCCCTAAAGGATAAGGAGGAGCAGAGCACCTTATATAACAAAGCTCGCTACTGAAAGCCTCCAGGGGCTTCCGAATGTCTTGATGGGTGAGAATCTTCCGATGGAGCTCCTATTTTTTTTAATGTATCTTTTCATTGCTTGTGGAGGGCGGAGGGGGGAGCTACTGGCCCAATGCCCGCGGCCAGGCTGGCTCCTCCCCAGGCAGGAGCGTGGGCCCCCCTCCCTCCGGGCATGTGGGTCAGGTGTGCCGCCGCCCCTGTGGTCCCGCCTCCCCGCAGGTGCCCAGCCTTCCTGGGACCTTGGAGCCGCCTCACTTCGGGTTCTCGGTCTCTAGACTCGCGCTCCCTCAGCCCTGATCCAGGCGCCTCTCTCAACTGAGCCTGGCGTCCGCCTGCTTCTCCTCAAGGGAGCCCCACGGGCCCCACCGAACCACTGAGCCTCCATCCCTGCACCACGGGCGTGGGCCACGCGCCAGGCACCCGGGGAAATGCAGCCGCACGGGAGACACGCGCCCAGACCCGGCCCCCGGCCCCGGCTGTGCTCACGGTCACCACACGGTCCTCCAGAAACCACTGTCCCCATCACACTTTCCTCCAGAAACCGCTGTTCCCATCAGACTTTCCTCCAGAAACCGCCGTTCCCATCACACTTTCCTCCAGAAACCGCCGTTCCCATCACACTTTCCTCCAGAAACCGCCGTTCCCATCACACTTTCCTCCAGAAACCGCCGTTCCCATCAGACTTTCCTCCAGAAACCGCTGTTCCCATCAGACTTTCCTCCAGAAACCGCTGTTCCCATCAGACTTTCTTCGCTTCAAAATCCTTCAAGTGTCACCTTCTGCCTGGAGTCGTTCTCTCCTCCCATGAAATCCCACCCAAAGCAGCTCTCAGCACTAAATTAATTATAAAAGCAAATTAACGAACGTCATCTGCATAGCAATCAAATTAATATATTCGCTGCATCCGAGAGAGAGGAAGTCATCAATTACGCCTGGGACCGCAGCGCTCTGTGTGGCGGCACTGACGATGCCAGCGCCTTTTCTCGGCTCCTCCAGCGGGAACTGCCGAACACGGCATCAGCGCGCAGCCTTCGTTTCCGAGTTCAGCGCACGTTCGCAACGCCACGGGGTCCAAGCAGAGAACACCCCGTTCTCCTCAGTTGTGTGTTCTGGGGGATTCCTCCCTCGATGAGAAATAAGGCTCTGTTCTCGTAGGGATGACTCTGCCCTCGGTGTGCCATCGCCAGACAGAGTCTGTGCGGGAACATTTGCAAATTCCTTGAAAGTGCTTCCCACCTTCCGGGGCTAAATTCCCACGGCCCATGATAAACTCCACACAGGGACATCCACCTGCAGCCTCATGGCCAGGTCAGAATTCACCGAAGGCCCCAAGTGGCCCGTCTCAGGACGAGTGAGACATTCAGAAAAGCCCAGTCTGGTCTTCCCCTGGGCCCTCCAAGGCCTTTTGGGAAATCCAGTGCCCTATCCAAGCAGTTCTCACTAACTCCTCCTCCACCCACTCCTACGTCGCCGCAAGACCCACACCAGCCAGAACGCCTCTCAGCTGCTCCCCAAAACTCCCTGGACGACAGCTGACATGTATCCAACACATCACTTGTGTCCCAACCGTATGAGAAGTGCCTGCTGTGTGATAAGGAAGGGCAGACACCCCAACTTCACAGAGGGCGACAGGCGAGAACAGGCAACTCCAAGGCGGAGACAGGACAGGTGCCGTGCAGGCGAGAAGGTGCCTAGCTTCACGGGTCCTCGGGGATTTGTAACTTAAAACCACAGTGAGACTACCTGGCTGGTGTGCTCAGTGGATAGAGCGTCAGCCTGCCAACTGAAAGGTCCCAGGTTCGATTCCAGTCAAGGGCACAGGCCCGTGTTGTGGGCTCGATCCCCAGTGGGGGACATGCAGGAGGCAGCTGATCCATGACTCCCTCTCATCATGGATGCTTCTATCTCTCTCCCCCTCTCCCATTCTCTCTCTGAAATCAATTAAAATATATTTTAAAAAACAAAACCAAAAACACAGTGAGACTGAAGCACAACACGCCCACTCGGATGCCTGCAGTGGGAAAGGCAGGGCATTCCCGGCACCGGGCGTGCAGCGACTGTTTGGAGGGGAGATGGGCACCTGTTGGAGCGCCGTTTGGCAGACAGACCACCCGGAACACACCACTTCCTCTGACCCAGAAACCCCACTGCCAGGTAAATGCCCAAAAGAAATTAGTCCATATGTCCACCAGAGGATACTCACCCCAATATTCACAGCAGCTTCACTGTCATCACCCCACGAGGAACACTACAAATGCCACTAGCAGGAGAAGGCAATGGGGCTGCCAGATACAATACGGGACATCCCGGGGGGACTGGGATTTCAAGTAAACAACCAATAATTTTTTAGGACAGGCGTGTCCTGAACCGTAGCAAGGTTAGCCATAAAGCACGATTGCTGAGCACAGCCGCGGGGGTGATCTCGCCGAGGTGCGGTGAGCAGAAGTCAGGAGAGAATGCACGCGGGGTGGTCCACGGATATGATATTGGAAAACAGGCCAAGCGCTTCCTGCAATTAGAAGTCGGGAGCGTGAGGGCTCCCACAGGAACGGGGCAGAGGCTGAACGTGGGGAGGAGGGGGATCGTGGCCGCTCCTGTCCTCTGCCCACAGGGCAGGGGGCCAGGCAACAGGCATTGCCCTGCGCTCCCGGGGCCTCAGCGCTGCACCCGGAGCCCAGGTGTGCGAGGAGCGGCTGCCTGAGGCTGCGGGAGAGGCGGGGGCTGGTGTGAAGGGCTTTCACCCCTGATTCCTTGGGGTCACAGGGTTTGCCAGCGGGACGCCCGGGTTTCGCTCCTGCCGGGTCCTGGGAGGCCTCCTGCTCATCTTTCACAGGAGAGCGGACGTCCACCTGTTAGGGCCGCAGGAGGAGGAGACATGGCAGTGCCTGGCTCGCTGCATGCGGCCCCCGGAAGCTGGCGAGGGTTCCCCAGTGCCGGCTGAGTGATGGCGGCTGGAGAGACAGGCCAGCTGGGAAGCTCCCAGCCAGAGCCTTCGCAGCTGCTGGGGCCCCAGACGCCCTGTTATCACCCACACAGGCCGGGCAGCTGCTCCCGGGACGTGATGGGCCCCGGCTTGTCCGAGCGGCAACCTGTGCAAACTGCCATCGCTCACGGTCCCGCACGTGACCGGCCAGCAGCGGTGCCCGCGGGTGTGACTAGAGGTCGTGCTGCCCCCCAGGCAGAGCCAGGCGCGGGGCGGGGCCAGGCGCGGGGCGGGGCTAGGCGTGAGTGGGGTCAGAGCCCTGCTTGCAATGTTGGGAAGGCATTGGGGTGCAGGGGGCGATGAAACGCCTGCATTCTGATCAAGGTGCTGGTTGCACAGATCTGTCCCCGCGTTAAATTCCTACACTGTACACCACACAATCGTTTATCTCGCTGCACATTCATTTTAAAATAAGATTTTAAAAAAACTGTTATAAATATGCTTGGTGTACTTGAGTATGTAAAGGAAAATAAGAACATGACAAAGAGAGAAATGGAAGATGTAAAAAGGAAACAAACAAACTCCCAGACACACACACACACACACACACACACACACACACACGAGTGGAAATAAGTGGGAAAGAGCGGCACCGACTAAACACTGCAGGGAAAACCAATTCATCCCCTTAAAGACACAACCGGAGAAACGATCTAAAATGAAGCACCGAGAGAAAAGGGTGGGAAATCAGACCCAGGAGCCTAACGCGTGTGACCGGAGTCGCAGGGAGAGGAAACAGGACCGTTTAGAGAAGTAATGGCTGAATTTCCCAAGTCGGATGGAAATTACAAACTCACAGGCCCAACATGCCTAGCTGACTCCGAGCAGGATAAATGTGAAGCCACCAAACCCAGACAAAACAATCAAACTGCCAGAACCAAGATGAAGAGAAACATCTTAAAAGCCTCCAGTCCCAACGCCGGGGCCTGGGGACCGAAGGCAGCGCTCTCTGCAGTGTCATTCCTGCCCCCGCCACGAATCCACGTCTCCGCGACCACACGCCGCTGTTCCCGTGGGAGCGCGGGTCGAGGCTGTGCCTACAGCTCGCTCGGCATTTACATGTGGCCCTGACCTTGGACGGCCTCCAGATGCCGACATTCCTGGGCCGGGAAGGCCGCTCTCCCAGGCTTGGCGGGGGTTCCGTCCCCATCGAATTGTTTACTTTCCCAACATGTATGTTTCTCTGGGCACGCTCAGCCAGCACCTCTGGGCGGCAGGTTCCCGAGAGCGGCGTGCTGCAGGCCACAGCTGCTGCAGGCGCCCCCGGCGCCTCAGGCCACACACACGTGCCCACATGCATCCCCGAAGGCCCCCTCGCCCTCGAGGCTCAGGCGGCAGGGGGGTCGCTGGCAGCTGCGTGCAGCCAGGCCACGGTAAAATGGCCCTGGGCCCCGGCGACCCAGGGCAGGGAGGAGGCCCAGGTGATGACCCGGGTCACCGGCAAGGACACCACCACCTCGGCAAGGAAAGAGGGCAGGCCATGCACAGCTGGCCCCGTGTCCCAGCCCGTCGGCCTGTGGCCAGTGCAGCCCACACAGCTGTCAGCAGCTGTGGCCAAGCTGACTGCACCCCACAGCCCCGCCCACCAGCTCCCCCTGCTCTGTCATTACCTGCCACCCCGCCCCAGCTGACCCCGCCACTCTCCCGCCCTCCTCTTGACCCTAAGTGTCCCCCAAAATATCAAGAAAGCCTGCCCGCCCCAGGGTCCCTACAGGCGATGCATGTGGGGGAGACAAATGCATCGTCGTCGCCTGTCCGTTCTGGCTGCTCAGAGCCACGCGGGACGGGAGAGACGGGAGACCTGTGCTCGGGCCTGGGCCTCTGGGGCTGAGCAGAGAGGCGAGGGCTCAGGGCTCAGGGCGGCTGCAGAGCCCAGAGGTGGGGAGCACGCACCTCCTTGAAAGGGGGTCAGAGCCCTGGCGCTCACCCTGAGCTGGGAGCTCGCCCGCAAGGCCCCCAGGGCCTGCACCTCCTGCATCTCCTTCCCCCACCAGCTGCTCCTCCCCATCCTTCTCAGCCTCCCCCGCGCGTGCGCCCTTAAATGTCGGGGCTCCCTCAAGATCTGTCCTTGACCTTCTTCCCCGTCTGCCCCCCACCCCGCTGCCGGTCTGCCCCGTCAGGCCGGCCCTGGCGTCTCATCGCAGCCCCAGCCTCTGAGGTGCTGTCCAGGGTCCCAGGCAGAGAGCCGCTCAGCGACCCGGAGTTCCCCTGGGGGGGGGGGGGGAGCAGTGGAGAGAGCCGGGTCTACGTGCCACACAGGTCCTGAGCCCGGCCGGGTGGCTCAGTGGCCGACCTATGCACCAGGAGGTCAGGGTTCGATTCCTGATCAGGGCACAGGCCCGGTTGCAGGCTCTACCCCCAGCAGGGAGCGTGCAGGAGGCAGCCGGTCCATGATTCTCTCTCATCGTTGATGTTTCTCTCCCCCATCTCCCTGCCTCTCTGAAATCAATAAAAATATAGAGAGAAAATAAAAAGAAAGTTAAAAAAAACAGGCTTCTGAAATCCTAACACTGAGCTCCTCCAGCCGAGGACAGGCTGCTCCCGAGGGGAGGGGAGCCCCGAGGGGAGGGGAGCCCGGAGCGTCAGGCCTCTCCCCGCACAGACGGGAGCTGCCAGGCGGCAGCACCTCCAGGCCACGCGTCACCTGGAGAGGAAGGAACAAGGCGAAGGGGAAGGCAAGCACGTGCCCTGGATTTTCACTTCCTTTCACAACAAAAGCAATGCAGGCTCTCAGTCCAGGTTGTGAAGACAGCAAGCAGAAACAGGGAAAGCCGGGGCTGGCTGGCGTGGCTCCGTGGGGGGGCATCACCCCTCGCACCCGAAGGTTGCTGGTTTGATTCTGGTCAAGCACAGGCCTGGGTTTCCGGCTCAGTCCCCGGTAGGGGAGCCAATCTATGTTACACTCTTTAAATGCAACTATCAATGGTATTTGAAAAGTCTTCATATTGTCCATAAAGATAACACGAAAATGAAAAATAATGTATATGCTATCACATGATATATACTATATATACTATATATGATATATAAAATACAATATAATGTGATATAATCCTATATAATAAAGAGCTAATATGCAAATGGTCGTCACAGCCTCACGCCCTCACACCCTCACACCCTCGCACCCTCGCACCGGGGCCGGGGGACCTGAGGCTGGGCCGGGGGACCTGAGGCTGGGCTGGGGGACCTGAGGCCGGGTCGGGGGACCTGAGGCTGTGTCCCCCACCCGGCGGGGCTTGATGGGGGTGGGGCCGGCTGGGTCTGGGTCTCGTACGATTTTGAGGCGCATGCGGGTGGGCGGGGACTTGACTCTGGGTCCCACGGCATGCCCCAGATTCTGACAGGAGGAAGATTTTCATATACATTTTTACTAATTTTCTTTCATTTCTGACACTTCTATTATAGAGAAAGGGCAAATAACAATATTAAAATATTTCCTCTAATTAATTCCCTTTTAATGTGCATGAATTTCGTGGACTGGGCCACTAGTATAATATAATATCTATAATAATAAAAGGGTAATATGCTAATTAGACCAGACGTCCTTCCGGACGAAGCCAGGGCCGAGGGAAGCCCGGGTCCCGGGTGCCAGAGGAAAGTTGGTGCCGGCAGCCGGGGGAAGGAAGGCCTACTCTTGCACGAATTCCGTGCACTGGGCCTCTAGTAATCTAATGACACAATATACAAACCCAGACATATCCCAAGCAGTTCACGGAACGGAGAGAAAAGCAGGCCCCGTGGGAGAAGGTCACTCCAAACACCAGCACGAAGAGGCACAGGGGAACGTGGGAAAGGGCAGCAGGTAGTAAACAGCGCACAGCGGAGAGCCCAGCCCAGCCTCGGGAGCTCAGTCCTGCCGGACCTCAGGGCGCAGCCCGCAGGGCTGGCCGAGGGGACCCTAAGTGGGGACTTGCACAAAGCCTGTGAGCTCAGCCACCCGGCCCCACCTCTGTCGGGACAGACTTAATGGCCTGGGCTGGAGTCGCCACCAACATAAAGTCCTCTTGTTCCCCAGCGAGTTTACAAGTGTTCATGGGCCGGGCCAACCCCCGGACAGCACTCAGCTTCGGGGGACGGCTGCCCAGACAATGGGGCAAAGAGGCGGGCAGTTAGGACAAGGGCCCCGTGATGACGGGCACAGGGCGGGCAGAACTGAGGGCCGCACTCCCCCCTCCCCCCGGTGCCGAGCTGGGCCCTCCCCCACCTCCTTACCATGCAGCTCAGCCCAGGAAGGACCTCCCCGCCACCCCCATGGACCCGGTGGGCCACACAGCATCGCGACAAGCATCCTGGGCCCGCAGGCTCCTCAGCATCAGCGTCTGCATGGAGCCCAGTGGGCACAGAACCATGGGCCAGGCCTCTGAGGACTGCCCCAGCAGCAAAGGACCCTGGGAATATCTCTGGCTCCCACAGGCCACCCAGTTGTCTCCAACGGCCTGTGTGCTTCCTGGCGATGGGCTGGAGGTGCGGCTCCTGCCCACGAGGATGGCCACGCGGGTCCACGGGGCATGAGCCAAGCACACGCGGGAGCGATCCTGGCCGGGCAGACACGTGGTGCTTTGTTCCGTCTCACGAAGCTGAGAGGTTCCTGTTTCATTTGTACGCAGCCACCGTCCACTAGGAGCATAACCTGTCCCAGGGCTTTGTGGGGTCTCATGAGGCCGCCCCACACCCTGGGCTGCTTCTCACCCTCAACCTCCCCCCGGGTCACAGGAACTGGGCCAGGTCCCCCACAGCCCAGGCCCCATGCTGGCGAGTGCGGGGCGCGGGGTGCTACACACTCTGCGGGAATTGGCCGTGCTGGTCAGTTTCTGAAATGGACCCTCACCTTTCCTTGCAGGGGCCTGTGGATGGTCCAAGATGTGGCGGGAGGGGCCGGGGTGCTGAGGAAATGAGGGAGCCGCAGCTGATCCATGATTCTCTCTCATCATTGATGTGTCTATCCCTCTCTCCCTCTCCTTTCTTCTCTCTGAAATCAGTAAAACATATTTGTTCACTATTTTTATTATTATCTTTTTTTGTTAACCCCCACCTGAGGATATATTTTATTGCTTTTTAGAGAAAGTGGAAGTGAGGGGGGGAGAGAGAGAGACATCGATGTGAGAGGGACATGGACAGGTTGCCTCCCACACGAGCCCCAACCATGGCCGGAATCGAGCCTGCAACCCGGTGCCCGCAGCTCACCCCCAGCCAGCCCAGGGGTCTCTGAGACCCCGCAAGCCTGATGAGGGGCGACACAGCTCAAGGTCGCGGCCCTGCTGCTCTTCAGTCTCCCAGCTCTGAAATGCAGCCTGGTTTCCAGGGTAAGGGCTCCGAGGGTGAGGCCGTCACCTTCCTCTCCACGGCCTCTCACCTGACTCCACCGCCCCGGCCCCTCGGACACCCGGCCACCCGGGGCCCTCCTGGCTCAGCCGCCTCACCCCAGCCAGCTTCTCTGTCCACAGCCGGAGCGGAGAAGCCTGCCGGCCTCCAGGGACACACAGCCCGCTTTCCCTCCAAACGGACTTGCTCGGGGACCCTCCCCTCGCTAAGCAGGCCTCTCGCTCTCCGCTGTCCCCGCACATGCTTCCCGGTCCCTGGGAGAGACAATGGGCTCCCTTCCTCCGCGGTGATTCCCCAGGAGTCCCTGTGCGGGGGAGGGGAGCCTCCCTGAGGGACCCGCAATGGGCAGTGCAGCAGGGGGCAGGGGGGCTGGGCTGCACCGGGGCCGTGGTCGGCCCATCACTGCCAGGGACAGTCCCCCAGAGGTGCTGATGGACAGGCCCTGGGAGGGCCCGGCACTTCCGGGAACAGGGCCCCCTCTGTGCGGGGACACTGGCCTGGGGCTGGAACAGGGACACGCCATCGAACCCCTGGGAGGTTCCCACAGCATCGCGTGCCCAGGGCCGACCACCCCGCGGGCAGAATCGTGGGGTGAGTGTGGCCTCCGCTGAGCCAGGTACCCTCAAGGAGCCTCGTTTCTCTCACCTGCGAATGGGGACAATGAGAGCGGTGAGGGGAAATGACAGATCCGCCTTTTCACGCCCTTTCTCACCACGGGGCCCAGCGCCCTGAGGAAAGGCACAGCCTGCTTGTGGGGTGTGCCCCGCCCCTGGGCCCCCAGCCACCCCAGAGCCGAGGGGTCCCCTTCTCAGTGCCGGCACCCCAATCCCGGGCAGCAGGACGCGGAGGGGCAGCCAGCTGGAGGCACAGGCAGGGTCTGGCAGAGGCAAAGCCCCGCCCAGTGCCGGGCTCTGTCCACTCAGGGGGCGCCCAGGAGGGACAGGCCGTCCTCACCGGCTCCCTCACGGTCTGGAGCAGCTAGCGGGTCGGCGGGGCTGGCCTTGGGCCCTGGGTCTAGCTGGTCAGACCAGCGGCTCCTCCCCACGGGGCACAGCGCCCCTGGCCAACCCGCCCCCCTGCAGCCCACCCATAGGGCCCTCCCCACCTAATTAGCAGGCGGGTCCGCCCGGGAGAGCTGAATGGTCCCTCTGCTGGGACCTCACAGTGTGCCTTTGTAGCGCCAGCCTCCCGCCCGCCCGCCCGGCAGAGCTGGGTCCTCAGCTGTTTACTCGCGGGCAGTTCTGACTCGGCCCCAGCGCCCACCTTCAAAGCCGCCATCAGAGCCCAGGGGGGTGTGGGCCTGCGTTTTCCTGGGAAAAGTGGCTGGAAAAGGGCGGGGCCGCAGACGGGGCCGGGCTGGCTGCCCGCAGGGGGTGTGCCCACCAAACCGCCTGCTCTGGAGGTGGGAGGGCAGCCAGCCAGCCGGGCCGGAGGGAGCCTGCTGGCCAATGGGCCTGGCTCCTGCAGCCCAGCGCTGCCCACACCCCAGTGCTCCCCAAGGACCCAGTGCTCCCCAGCCTGAGACAGAGCAGCTAAAGAAGGCTCCAGGGCTGCTCCGCCAGACCCGGCCGGCCAAGGCCCTTCCCACCGCCAGCGCCCAGGCTGTGCCAAAGGGCAAGCCAGCTGGTGCTCTCCGGAGAGGGCGACCCCCGGGTGGGCTGGGGCTGGGGCACAGGCAGGGCACGGGCCAGGGGGACACCACCTCCCCCGCCCCGGAACGGGCTGGGGGTCTGCTTACCACCCCAGCGACCACTCGGGCTGGAGGCCTCCGGTCACTGCTGTTGCCTCCACCCCACAGACTGGGCTGTCTGGGCAGCGGGCTCCGCGGGCCAACCTCAGCTCCCACCTGGAGACAGAGCGCTCTGTCTGCCCTGCGGGGCCTGGGTCTGCCAGCACCGGCTCTGTGGGCTGCAGGCGGGTGCTGGGCTGCAGGGCCTGGGTCTGCCAGCACCGGCTCTGTGGGCTGCAGGCGGGTGCTGGGCTGCAGGGTCTGGGTCTGCCAGCACCGGCTCTGTGGGCTGCAGGCGGGTGCTGGGCTGCAGGGTCTGGGTCTGCCAGCACCGGCTCTGTGGGCTGCAGGCGGGTGCGGGGCTGCAGGAGAGGCCATGGGCGTTTGCTTTGACATTTTCCAATTTCCTACAAGGAGCACATTTAAGAGTTGTTTATTATCATCAGCAGCAGCACCTTGTACAAAACACAGTCCCGGGGCAGTGCCAGGCTGGGCGGGCCGCCGGGACCCTGCACCTCCTGCACCGACAGCCCTGGCGCAGGCGCTGCCGCTGCCGCTCTGGGTCCCGGAGCAAAGCTTTGCGGACAGCGCCCCCTGCTGTCCCAAAGTGCTGGGCTCTGCGCCTGCCCGGGGTTCTGGCCCAGGGTTGGCTGGGTTACCCCGGGTGCTGGATCTTAGGGGTGAGGGACAACTGGCCACAGCCCTGCCATTCACCCAGAGCCCCTCCACAGAAATGGGGCCTCCCAGTTGTGAGGAACTGATTTTAGGGGAAATTGAGTCACAAGAGGATCTGAAAGCCCGAGTGGGGAAGGGGAACCTCCGGCACCGATGGCGGCTTTCCCGCTGTCTCTCTGGGAAGCCTCCTCGGGGCCCTGGGCCGCTCCTCTAAGGGCTCCCAGGATGCTGAGCCCCCGCAGCTCCGTGCTCCCTGCCTGGGGCCAGGCTCACCGAAGTCAGACAGAGACCCCCCCTCCCACCCCTCCAGAGACCAAATCAGTCGCTGGGGCCACTCTTTAAGAGATAGTGGCCAGCGTGGCTCAGGGGTTGAGCATCAACCTATGAACCAGGAGGTCAGGGTTCCATTCCCAGTCAGGGCACAGGCCCGGGTTGTGGGCTCCGTGCAGGAAGGGGGGGGCAGGCGGTGCAGGAGGCAGCTGATCAGTGATTCTCTCTCATCATTGAGGTTTCTGTCTCCCTCTCCCTTCCTCTCTGAAATTAATAATTTAAATATTGAATCAATAATTCCAATATCTTAAAATAATTTTTTAAGGAGGTAGAAGAGATTGGGGGCTCCCTTTCCATCTCAGGGAGGAAGGTCTTCCCCACCCGCCTTGGGAAAGGCCAAGACCAGGAGCCACCAGGGCCTCCACTGCATTTACGCAGGAGCCGGAGCTGGGGTCCCACCGAGCAGGCGGCTTTGCCCAGCTCGGCCTTGCCCCCACCTCTGCTCTGCGCCCAGTATCGTGATGCAAATCATAAAGCCCAGCTGTTTCGTGGACGATTTGAGGGACTGGACCAGGCACAGGGGGTTGCGGGGGAGAAATCTTATTTGCAAGTTAATCAAAGGAAGGCTGGGAGCTAGTACAACTCCCGAGCCATTGCACCTGCCTCAGACGGCCAAGCACTGAAATACATTGTAAAGTTCCCCTGAACCGACTAAGCGGCTCCTACGCGTGTCACATCCTTCATGTGAATGGCTCCTGGTGGTGTCGTCAAGAATCCAGGCCCAAGTTAGAACAGAACTGGAAAGCTTTACACACCCGAGCTTCTCAGCCAAGTTCAAGACCAAGGAGCAGCTCCCCAGCCCCACCCCTGGGCTGCCTCCGGCCTCCCTCTCCACCCCCCCCCCCCCCGCCAAGCCTTGTCCAGCCCACTGCGGCCCAGGCCCCCACCACTTTCTAGTTCACCAGACCAGCTGCCTCCTGCATGCCTCTTACTGGGGATCCAGCCCACAATCCGGGCATGTGCCCTGACTGGGAATAAAACCCTAACCTCCTGGTTCATGGGATGATGCTCAACCACTGAGCCACGCCAAACCGGCTCACTACTTACCGTTTCATTGACCTAAGGCAAGTTTCTCTCTGAGCCTCGGTTTCCTCATCTGTGAAATGGTACCTGACATTCCGTGTCATGTTCTTATAAAATGTCTAGCCCCTGCAGACATCCAACCAGAAACCCCCACCCAGACCCTCCTGCCACCACCGGCTCACACATTTAGCCAGGAGCTCCGTGCTGCTGAGGTGACTCAGGACCCAAGGGTGGCAGGGAGCAAGTCCCCCTGACACAGCAGCCCACCGCGAGGACCCTGTCCACAGAAACACCCAACCGCGGCACAGACGCAGAGAACAGCGGCCACAGCTTTATTCAAGAGTGAAAAGCTGGGCCTGGTCCCAATGTGCCCCCATACGCAGTCATAGCACCCCCGTGGGCGCACCCACAGAAAAGGCGATGGCCGCGAGGGGCGGGGGTCACGAGAGACGCTTTTCAGTGTCTGTTCTTGCAGAGACCACAGAAACGGAACTGCTTAGAGACAGGAAGTTACAGCAAGCAGAGCACGTTTCCAAAGGACCCGAGTGCAGGTGGTCACACACCGTACGCTGCACGCTGCCCACAAAACGGACACTTTAAATATCAGCTTTATTTTAAATTTAAAGAAAAACTGAAAGAGCATTTTTTACAAATTATACCAACACTGAAAATGTAATTTGGGAATGTTGAATATTAATTCTCAATTTAAAATAATGACACGTCTTGGTGTTGGCTAATGTGAAGTTTATTTAAACCTAGTACTTTATATAAGCTTAACCATTTCATCCTTCCTAAAATTCAGTGATTATGATTCAACTTTACAAGGTTAAAGCAGTCTTCTATGGAAAACCCCATATAACTTTTTGAACTATAATACATTTACACCAGCGAGGAAATGATAAAAACCTGTAAAAACCACACGGGACTTGCCAAAGAGGCTGCCTACATACAGAGGGAGCATTTCACCTCAGCACACACACATGATCAAACAGACGGCCGCACCTTCTCTTACACAGAACCTGCGTGATTATAAATGCCGCTCTAGCACGTACGAACTGAAAAGAACATATTTAAAAAGGTCCTTGAAGACACAGGGGAGTGGAATGTGCCCGCACTGAGAGCAGCAACACAGGGGCTGTGATGAGGATGTGGCCGAGCTGCCAGCCCAGCTGGCCCCGCCCCCAGGGAAGCAGGCCCCGCCCCCAGGGAAGCAGGCCCCGCCCCCAGGGAAGCAGGCCCCGCCCCCAGGGAAGCAGGCCCCTCAGAAAGACAGGATGGTCTTGTTGATGATCTCCACGGCCTCCTGGACCTCGTCCTCCGTGATGACCAGCGGAGGCGCGAACCTGATGATGTCGCCGTGGGTGGGCTTGGCCAGAAGTCCATTATCTCGAAGGCGCAGGCACACCTTCCAAGCATCGTAATCTAAGGAGAAAGGCCCACAGCGTCCGGTCAGAGGGAAAGGCTTCAGCCCTCCTGCAGGTGCCTGGGCAAGTGCGGCGCAAACGGCTCCCGTCCCCTCCAGCAAGACGGCGCGGCTGCACGCGCGGTCCTGCTCTTAAAAGAGCTACCTGTCGGCCAGCGCAGAACTAGGCTTGAGTGGCCGAACCAGACATACGGTTCTTGTTGGTTTTTCATGAAGAAAAAGAAAAAAAAACCCTGTGCGGGGACGGCTGTACTAATTACACGAGGAGCCAGCACAGAAAGAACGAGGTGAGACACCGACTGTAACGGGCACAGGGTGAGCAAAGCCCCAAACCAGCGACCACCACGCCCTAAAGGCTTGTGGGCGAGGCTCATCATCCGAGAGCCTGGCATCAACCCCCTCGCTCAGGCCTGGGACCCAGACCCATCACCTCAGCCTGCGGGCGGGGGCGCGGCTCGGACTGACGTTTATAAAGCCCCAGGTGGTTCTGAAAGGCAGGCAAGGCTGAGAGCACTGAAAGCGTTATCACGAGGAAACCCAGCCAGGAGCTCCGGGGCCACAGGCTTTATCAGACAAACAGCAGTCAGGGGCAGCCGGCTGCTTCATCCTCCTCCTCGCTCATGTCACCCACAGCCCGTCCCTGCAGCCGCTGCGGGGAGGTCACAGCGGACAGGAAAGGACGGCAAGAGGCAGCTTAGGGAAAGTGCGCCAGGAAGACCTAACAGAAAAGAGCGCCAGTCCCCCAGCACCGCCCCACTGGCCGAGGGCAGGATAACCAGCGTCTTAAAGCACAAAAGCAGGTCAGGTGACAGCAATGTGCCTTCGCGCAGGAAAGACCTGTGCATGAATCAGGTGACCCTCAGCCTAAAAGAGCCGGGCGCCAGGCGGCCAGGCAGCCGTCTCAGAGGAACCCAGACGCCAGATAAAATGCCGTGTTGGCTCTTCCTGTGAAGACAGTGCCTTCCGTCCAGCCGCGTGCTCAGCGGCTAGAGCGTTGGCCCTCGCACCGCAGGGTCCTGGGTCTGACCTGGTCAAGGGCACGTCCCTGGGCTGCAGCCAGGAGACGTCTCTCACAGATGTCTCTCCCTCCCTTTCCCGCCTCCTCCCACCTCCCTCCCACTCTAGTACCCTGGGTGAGGATTCACGAAAACTAAAGGGGAAGAGCGCCCGCCCGGGCCAGTGCCGCCCTGCACGCCCACCTTTGGTTTCCCGGATGACGATGGCGTTGAGCAGCCCCTTCCCGCGCACGGCGGTCACGATGTCCGAGGGCAGCTTCATGAGCTCGTTCCGCAGGAGGGCGCCCATGCGGTCCGCGTTCTCCACGAGGTTCTCTTCTTCCAGAACCTGCGGGGAAATCCCCCCAGTGGCGTCAGCCGCTCCGCGGAGGGCACGGGGCACACGCAGGAGGCGGTAAAGGCTGACATTCCCCAGTCCAGCCCAGCTGCCTCCTAACTGAGCATGTGCGGCAGACAGGACCCGGCCTTCGTCACACACCCATCACCGACCTGATATTATGGCAAAACACGGGTTAAAACGTGTTGAATACAACTAACGTAGTTTCTTATTCGTTGAATAAACCAATGGACTAAACATAGTTTAGTTTTTTAACTGCAATAGAGTTTCATTTTTTTTCTCTAAAAAGCCCACCTTAGGGATTATATAATTTTATGTAATAAATCTGAGTGTTCAAATACACACTTACAAGCGCGAGGCGCACAAAGCCAGAGGCCTGGCGGGCTCCGGGAGGGCCCCCCACTGCCCACAGGACACCGCCCGGGCACTGCGGGCGGCGATGCCCACGGGAGGCCGTCTCTGAGCCTGGCCCCGAAAGCTCCCCGCTCCCGGGCTGTGACACGCGTCAACTTCCTACATTTCTCATGACACCAACAGCTCACAGTCACCGCGACCTGACCCAAGGGCTGGGCGTGCGCTGCGTCAGGCTTTACCTCGAGGGCGGCGATGGCCACGCGGCTGCCCAGGGGGTTGCCCCCGTACGTGGAGCCGTGCTCCCCGGGCTTGATGGTCAGCATGATCTCGTCGTCACACAGCACCGCCGACACCTGGGAGAGAGAACCAGTGCTGCCCAACCGCTCCCCACGCACACTCGGGGGCCTGCACGCCGGGAACAGGCGTTCCCGAGCCCACAAGGAAGCGGACGTGAACTTCAGCAACAGGACTGCCCGTCCGCCACCTTCACTGCGGACAAGCCCGCACGCCCTCGGCGCCACCCAGCACCTGGCACACGTCACCCAGCACCTGGCACACGTCACCCAGCACCTGGCACACGTCACCCAGCACCTGGCACACGTCACCCTGCACCTGGCACACGTCACCCAGCACCTGGCACACGTCACCCTGCACCTGGCACACGTCCACAGCACAAAACAGCAGCATTGGGACCAAGACGCCAGCTGCTTCTGCAGTGACTGAGTGAGAGTCTTTCCACTCTGGGGGGCGGGGGGGGGGGGCGCTCTCTCACTGCTTAGGAAGCAGTGCTCCCACCACCCTGCGCGCCTTCGCGCCCTCCCACCCAGAGACTGCGGGCTGTGAGGGACAGACACCCAGGAGCAGGCCTCTCTCCTCTCTACATGACGCGGTCGTGGCGTTCAACAACCGGTAACGCTGTTTCTGACCATGAGGAGCACGGGGCCAGGGACGCTTCTGCAGCACCATGTCCATCCAAAGCCGACGCCGGAGCCAAGCTCAGGCCGCCGGTTCTGCAGTTAAATTAACCGGGGGCCGCCCATGGAGCTGACCGGATTCTAGGGGACCGACGGCTCCACGTGAACCCAACCACAGGGAGACAGCACCGTCGTCACCATCGGCTGCTGTCATGGCATCCGGGAGCCGAGGGAGCAGAGGGGTTCGCGCACTTACGGGGTACAGGCCACCGGAAAGGGCTTTGCCCAGGAGGACGAGGTCAGGCCTGACGTTTTCATGGTCGACCGCCAGCCATCGACCAGTCCTGGCCAGTCCCGTCTGGATCTCATCCGCAATAAACAGCACCTATCGGAAAACCATACACTGACGTTAATCATCAATTTCATTTCCCTTTTCCCCACACAGATGAGCTTTGTGAAAATGCTGTCATCAGCCATGCAATGTCAACAGTGTGCTATGAGCCCTGGCCAGTGTGGCTCAGTGGGCTGGGCACTGTCGTGTGTGCGGAAAGGTTGCCGGTTCCATTCCCAGTCAGGACACAAGCCCAGAGGCCGGTCTGCTCGGTCCCACAGGCAGGAGAGGAACTAACGCCAGGTAAGGCCTTTGCGGGGGTTTCTGAATAGAACTAATCTCTAGAAACAATTAATTCACTTGTTTATTCCACCAGCATTTATTAAACATCAACTTCCTATTAAATATTTACTAGTTTGGGGGGAGAGGCGGAGAGGACGTGAATGCTGGCACAGAGGACAAAGGTTGGGAGGAAGCGGGGGCAAGTGCTGGAAGGGGGAGGGCGGGGGGGGGGGGGGAGGCTGCAGCTCCGCGGCCCAGGGTCCGCCGGTTCCCACAGCCAGTACCAGTGGCTCATGCAGCCGCTCAGAGCTCTGAGGCTCCAGAAAGGACGTCTCCCACTAGCGGGAAAGTCAGGCAATCCCTGCACGTATCCCCCGTCAGCTGAACCCTTCGATGCAGGCAGGTGAGGTGAGAAAGGGGGAGGTGGGGAAGGGGGTGAGGCAGGGGCGCCCACCTGGTGCCTGGTGCAGAGCTCGC
The DNA here is from genome assembly GCF_964212035.1 of Myotis nattereri. Lineage (NCBI taxonomy): Eukaryota > Metazoa > Chordata > Mammalia > Chiroptera > Vespertilionidae > Myotis > Myotis nattereri. Next base: position 60,191,208 of record NC_138088.1, on the reverse strand, counting down.
GCACACCCATCAGGTAGCCTGGGTCGGGGACAATGACGCCCGCCTCGCCCTGAATGGGTTCGACCATGAACGCAGCAACGTTTGGATCCTGAAGAGCACGCTGCAAACATGTAAGCACGCGTTAGCCACCTCCTTTCCTCCCATTTCAACATCGGAAATCACACAGCACACACGTACACTTTCCTGTAGAGAGTAAGTAGGCCAGGGGTCCTCAAACTCTTTAAACTGGGGGCCAGGTCACCGTCCCTCAGACCGCTGGAGGGCCGGACTATAGTTTAAAAAAAAACTATGAACAAATTCCCATGCACACTGCACATATCTTATTTTGAAGTAAAAGAACAAAACGGGAACAAATACAATATTTGTATTTGCATGTGGCCCGCGGGCCGTAGTTTGAGGACCCCTGAAGTATACAAATTACGTTTTCGCACTAAATTATATTCTGACTTCAGACTATAATGTTTCTGATATTCAATTACCAAAAACTCGAATACTTCAGCTTTAAACTATTCTATCCTACATTTTCTAATATATAGTAAAATGTAACTAAAATTAGAGAAAATGGCCTTTTTAAAAGCCATTTTCAGTGCATCTTTTCATTTCACAAGTCCTCCACTCGTCATTTTAAAACGCTGGCTGGAAACTGGGTGGTTTTACCTAGTAACTGAGCGGATCCTCTCCAGGCTGCGCTCACACAGGACACACCTAAAGCGGGTGGCTGGCTGTCGGTTAGACCCCGGACCTCGGAGTCCCCACACTGGACACTACGGACCATCACAGAGAGTCCGAGTCCTGGCCTGGCCTAATGAGACGGGTTTCCTTAGTCACGTGTCCATGTGTCACTCACACACTCCCCGAGTCTAAGCCCATTTACTGTGCGCGACAGCACGGACGCCGGCCGGTACCTCGAGAGCAGGCAGGTCATTGTAGGGAATGATCTCGAACCCCGGCATGAAGGGGCCAAAGCCGTCGTAGCTGCTGGGGTCCGTGGAGCTGGAGATGGCACACATAGTCCTGCCCCAAAAGTTTCCAGCTAGAGGAGAAACAGTGATTACGTCAATCACCCAATTTAAAGAGCAGCCCCCCCAAAATGCCTTAGGAAGTTGGAGTTTTGAAAACCAAGGCTTTCCTTTGAGAGCTTCCACCTGTTACCAAACCTGGTATGGAGCCCCATGGCTCACGGGACACCAGGGTCCCTGCCAATGCCCTGTGGGCACTTCTCTGACTCCCAGCGCAATGCAGCCGCGGGCCTCCTCTCCTCAACTACCCCGCCCCACGGAGGCCTTCGGCGACTTCCCAGCCCCCGCGCGTCTGTGGGAACGGTGTGTGAGAACAGCCTCCACGAGGTTCCCAGTGCCACAGGCTGGCTGTTCTGCAGGATGGACGGCACACGCCCCAGGCGGTGCACCGTCACCGTGCCTTCCTGGTAGAACCTGTGCCCGGCAACAGCCACCTGCCCTGCACAGGGACATCCCGCCCTCACGCAGCTCATGGGGAAGGGAGAGGGGCCGCCTGCGTGGCTGCTCTGGGGGTTTAGAGAGACAGACTGGAGACCGTGACTCACGTCGGCCCCGGGGCTCACGCTCTAGCGGCGAGAAACACCGCAACATACAGCGCGTGCGTGAGCTCCCCGACTGGGGAAATGCAAGGAAGGAAGAAAACAACGCAGAGTGAGAGAGAGCCTTGGAGGGTCTCCCACTTTGTTTAAATGGTGATGTGTCACTTTCTATTTTTTATTGATTTCAAAGAGGAAGAGAGAGGGAGAGAGAGAGAACCATCAATGAGGAGAGAGAATCATTGATTGGCTGCCTCCAGCAGCCCCCTACAGGGGATCGAGCCCGCAGATGAGAAATCAATCATAAGTCCCTCACCCAAGGGAGAGAGGAGTAGGAAGTTATTTAGGAAAGAAAAATCGCATATGAACAACTATTTGGAAATAAACCCAAGAAAAGAACATTTTTATGAAACAGTCAACAAACACTGTATCCTGTCCTGTATGAACACATCACAGCCTCTCACCAGTGAGTCCAATGGCAAACAGCAGTGTGTGTGCGAAGCGCAGAACGCGGAAGGAACGCACCTGCGAACACGATCTTGGCCTTGTACTTGGGGATGCCCTTCACGGTGTAGCCCCACCGCCGCGCGAGCTTGCAAGCGGTCTCTCCGGCCTCCACTCCTACGAGAGAAAGCGTCCCGTTAGTAAATGCTTTAGACCAGCGGTTCTCAACCTGTGGGTCGCGACCCCTTTGGAGGTTGAAGGACCCTTTCACAGGGGTCGCCTAAGACCATCCTGCAGATCAGATATTTACATGATGATTCATCACAGTAGCAACATGACAGTTATGAAGTAGCAACGAAAATAATGTTATGGTTGGGTCACAACATGAGGAGCTGTATTTAAAGGGCCAGAAGGTTGAGAACCACTGGTTTAGATGATCAGAACATACGACTGTCTTCTTGGCTAACACAGAACACGAGCCCTCACCTGTGTTCATGGGGAGAACCTTGTGGTAGTTGAAGAGCTTCGTGACGTACTCCTCGTACTCGCCCAGCACGTTGTTGTAGAAGGCACGCGAGGTCAGCGTCAGCTTCTCCGCCTGGCTCTTCAGGGCATCCACGATCTTGGGGTGGCAGTGCCCTTGGTTGACGGCGCTGTACGCGCTCAGGAAATCAAAGTACTTCCTGCCTTCCACATCCCACAGGTAGATGCCTGAGGTGACAGGGACATCACTTTAGAGAAACCACAAAACGCAGAATATAAAACACGAAAGATTTTAGAAAATCACACAGAGGCGGGAAATTAAAACTGCCAGCGCTGTGGCTAAGGCATGTTTAGTTCAAGTGTAACAGACGCTGCTTTATAAAAAATCCTATTTTATCTGTCCAGCTTCAAGTTGGCATTGAACAAGAACAGCGTAACATAAAGACGTTTCATAAACGCAACGCTTTACTCCTACAAAACGGGAGCTTGCAGCTTAAAGTGAGAATTTCAAGGCGGAAGATAACAAACAGTCTTGATTAGCTGACTGTACCAAAAGGATGGGGAAAGTATTTCCAAATCATTTCTCTTACGAGGAGCTAGTACCCAGCACGCTTATAACTCAACAAAAAGACATACAACCCAATGAAAACATGGGCAGGGAACCTGGACATTTCTCCAGAGTCAACGACACACACACACACAAGCGACCAAGAGCTCATGACAGATGCTCAACTTCGAAATCGCTAGAGAGGCGGGACCAAACCACAGCAGCGGCCCGGCCGGCAGGCTCAGGGCTTGAGCATCAGCCCATGAACCAGGAGGTCGCTGGTTCGATTCCCAGTCACGGCACCTGCTGGGGTTGCGGGCTCAATCCCCAGTAGGGGGCGTGCAGGAGGCAGCCAGTCAATGATTCTCTCATCACTGATGTTTCTCTCTCTCTCCCTCTCCCTCTCTCTCTCTAACAATCAATAAAAACATATTTTTTAAGCAAGCACAACAGTAGTATTTCACACCAGTGAGACGGTTATAATTTTTAAAAAGGGGGAACCAGTGTTGGCAAGGACGGAGAGAAACCAGAACTCCCAGGTACTCTGCGGGGAGGGCAGCAGTGACAGAAAGCTTGGCAGGAGAAAATTCTTCCTCCGACTGTGGCAACTTTCCTTCCATTAAGTGTAAACTCATGCCCAGCAACAGGGGAAAGGGACAGCGGCAGCCGTCCTAGTGCTTTACTTAGTACCTTCCCTTCTGCTGGCCAGAGCATCCCACAAAGACGACCGAGTTCATCTTTGTGTCCCACAGCACCTAGCCCAGCGAGCGCCGAGACACCCAATAAACCTTTAACCTCATCTGCAATCGAGAAGTTAAAGGACTCTGGGAAGATGCACACTGAGAAAATGTAAGAACAATTTCTACACAAGATTTCACAGCGAAAAAGGAGCGATTCTGGATGAATTCAAAACGTGCCTTTCCCTCTCTCCAGGGCGACCGGTAAGGGGTGGTAGTTGTGAGCGCCATACTTGGACTCCCGTTCAAAAACGTAATCAGAGGATAGAGGGCCTTGGACCATCTTCTTAGCCGCCACCGATGTAGCAGAAGCCACTGACGTGTGGGCGCCCCGACAAAGCCCCGCCACCGTCTGCAGACGAGCTAGTTTGGAAAGCATCGTGTCCGTGGAGCAGGAATCCCACCGACCTGCCGAAGGAAAGAGAAGGCATGAGGTAAGAGTCTCCCCGAGTCGGGTGTGCTGACTCACCAAGTGTTACTGAGCATCTGCCAGTCTACCAAGAAACCAAGAAGTGAGCGAGCCCTGGCCGTGGCTCAATGGTTAGAGCGCCGGCCTGAGCACCAAAGGGTCGAGGTTGGGATTCCCAGTCAAGGGCACGTACCTGGGTGGCAGGTTCCATGCCCGGCTGGTCAGGGAGTGTGCGGGGGGCAACTGATCGATGTGTCTCTCTCACATCAATGTTTCTCTCTCTCTCCCCCCCTCCCCACTCCCCCCACCCCACCAACTCCCTCCCTTCTACTCTCTCTAAAACTCAGTGGCGGGAAGCCTGAAGGTAAACAAGGGAGCAGGATATAAATATTGAGTCACACCTGACAGGCGCCAGGGGTGGGATGGACACGCTGTGCTACGGGCTGGAGTGCAAGAGAGAGAGAAGCAATGCGGGGCCGGTACTGCTCAATCACGCCCTCTGAGCCGCCTGGCAGTCCTGTGATAAACACGCACCCGCTTTAAGTCGTCGGTGCTGAGAGGACATCAGGGACAAGCACCCACTCTGCAGGGTCAGCCACATGGAAGCACCAGCAGACGAAAGGGTTGGTGCCGGCCTCGCAGGCTGAGCAGCCTTTCAGAGGCGCTTATGTGGGGGCACGACCGTCCAGCCCTCAGTGAGCGGCCAAACTTACCCGTGGACCCTGACTCGCTCCCCTCTCACTGGGCACACCCCGTAACCCAGCGTGGTCAGGAATTAGCCGCCACACTCACCAGCTACCCTTTCTTCCCGCGGTTCAGATGGAAATGCAGATTGTTAACCCTGGATCCAGGAACGGTCTGCTGGGTCCAATAATCCCTGAAATAAAATGCAGAATTATAAGCGTGACTGAGGAGAAGGTCCCCCCCTTATATTAGCCTGCTCCGGCCGGTGGCTCAGGTGGCTGAGCACGTCCCATGCACCCACAGGTCATCAGATCCCTTCCCAGTCAGGGCACGGAAACCAGCTGTGGGCTGCATCCCCAGTAGGGGGCGCGCAGGAAGCAGCTGGATCAAAGTTTCCCTCTCACCAACGTTCTCTCTCTCTCTAAAATCAATAAAAATATATTTTTTTAAAAAAACATTATAACAGAATTGAGATGGACTTAAAATAGTCAGCATCGCCGAAACCGGTTTGGCTCAGTGGATAGAGCGTCGGCCTGCGGACTGAAAGGTCCCAGGTTCGATTCCAGTCAAGGGCATGTACCTGGGTTGCGGGCACATCCCCAGTAGGAGATGTGCAGGAGGCAGCTGATCGATGTTTCTCTTTCATCGATGTTTCTAACTCTCTATCTCTTTCCCTTCCTCTCTGTAAAAAATCAATAAAATATATTTTAAAAAAATATTTAAAAAAAAAAATAGTCAGCATCAATAATCTCCTCTTCCAGGAAGCCCTGTAGAGAGCCTGCGCCTTCCCTGTCCTCAGGGGTAGAAGGAGGCTGAAGCCTCAGGTCATTGCTGAGGATTAAATGAGATAACGATCAAGTGCCAAACCCAGCACAACCTCCACAATATAAGTATCAACAGTGCCTTGGCTTCTATTTTTAAACTAGAGATTTTTTTTAAATAAGAGTATGATGTTTCTACTGATTAAAAAATTAGAAACACAATTACCAGCAATTCCATTCTTTGGAGATAACCCTTAGTTTTATCTACGCAGAAATACTACCCAGATGAGTTTTTTCACCCTCCTCCACAGAACTCACCACCTAAACCCTCCTGGAGACTCCCAGGTCGCCTGGCACAAACTTCTGTCACAGGCCCTGCCCGCTCCCCCCCTCGAATGAATCCTATGAGGCTCCTTAAAAGGACAATAACCTTGCCGAACATCCTCTCTGCAGCCCCAGAAGCAGCCTGGTTTGGGCATTCCGTGAGCATTGCCTGTCAAACGGTGTATCAACGACAGAAACAGTTACACAAAATATAACTGTCAGTCCAAGCACACGCAGGCGTGGGGCTCCCGAGGAGTGCGGGAGCAGCAGGAAGCGAGATCGGCCCTGGAGAGACTAGGCCAGCGGTCGGCAAACTCATTATCAACAGAGCCAAATATCAACAGGACGACGATGGAAATTTCTTTCGAGCGCCCAATTTTTTAAACTTAAACTATATAGGCAGGTACATTGTTATTAACTTAATTAGGGTCCTCCTAAGGCTTAGGAAGAGCCACACTCAAGGGGCCAAAGAGCCGCATGTGGCTCGCGAGCCGCAGTTTGCCGACCACGGGACTAAGCCATCCCTGAGCACGCTGGGGCAGCTCTAAGGGGAGGCTAGCATCCTACTCTTTCCATCAAGAGTTCACTTAAAAAAAAAGAAGACAAAAAAATAAAATTTAAAGAGTTCACTTCAGCCCTAGCGGGTGTGGCTCAGTTGGCTGGGTGTCATCCTATGCACTGAAAGGTCACCAGTTCGGTCCGGCAGGGCACGCGCTGGAGCTGCGGGCTGGATCCCTGGGAGCGTGCAGGAGGCAGCTGATCCATGCCTTTCTCCGTCTCCCTCTCCCCCTTTCCCTTCCTCTCTCTAAAAAAATATTTTTATTGCCGAAACCGGTTTGGCTCAGTGGATAGAGCGTCGGCCTGTGGACTGAAGGGTCCCAGGTTCGATTCCGGTCAAGGGCATGTACCTGGGTTGCGGGCATATCCCCAGTGGGAGGTGTGCAGGAGGCAGCTGATCGATGTTTCTCTCTCATCGATGTTTCTAATTCTCTATCTCTCTCCCTTCCTCTCTGTAAAATATCAATAAAATATATATAAAAAAAATATTTTTATTAATATATATATATATTTTTTTTTAATTCACTCCATTAGCTTTAAGGACCTTCATGTGTATACGTGTGAACATGCCAGGCTATTGTCCTGCATTTAACCACACTCAGGTCCTGAAGAAGAGAAAAAAATTGCTCTTGACAGCAAATGTTAACATCGAATGTTTTCAGCAATCCACATAATTAACAAAACCTTCTTCAAGCTACTAAATTACTCTCTCCTGTCTAATCCATCCTATTCACATTAGAACATACCTAAAATAGAACTTCCATTAACGGCTGCATTTTGAAGTTAATGTAGCATACACTAGGAAATATTTTTTAAAATTCACTCAGGAAAAAAACAGTGTAAATTCAAAAAAAAAAAAAACCCTCAAAATATCCGACTTGAATAAATTTGGTTTACTCCACTTGTCAAATATTTACTTTTCTTGAGGTGACCATTCACAACAAACACAGTCCTTCTCCAGCTCTGCCAAGTGGGAGTGCTGGGTTTTTACATAATCTGGCGGCCGTTCAACTCAAGTGCGTCACTGGCCAGCAGCCGAAGCAGAAACGATTGGAAAAGACTGGCTCGGGCAGACAACTCCCTCCGCACACCCCCCAACCCAGCCCTTCATCACCATCCCGAGTGGATGGGATCCAGCCAGCCTGTGTGGCTCAGTGGTGGAGTGTGGGCCCAGGAACCGTGAGGTCACAGGTTCAATGCCCAGGCACAGGCCCGGGTTGCTCACTGGATCCCCTGTAGGGGGCGTGCAGGAGGCAGCAGATCGATGATGTTTCTCATGGATGTTTCTATCTCTGCCTACCTCTCTAAAAAAATCAATAAAAAATATATATATTTTTGTAATGTATGAGATTCAGCCCATCCTCACGAACTCAGTCAAGGGTTTGTGCACACAAGTAGCTGTAAAAAAGGCAAAGTACGGGGGAAATGCCTTATTAAGAATTTTTATTTAAAGATCACTGGGTTTTGGACGGTAGAGGATGCATCATTCATCTCAAACATCATGAAAAACGGTAAATCCCAAACAAGAAACTTTTTTTATTGAAGTCTTGTTTTTCACCAAAAACACTTGGATCTTGTCAGGCACTGGCTCCTCGGCAGGGCCTGGGGGTTCGGATGAAGGAAGTCTTTCATTCCCTTCTAACGGTCACTCCCAGCGGATAAGATAAGGAGCCGCCCCCGCGCCTGCAGAGCCTGGAGGGGAGGAGTGTCTCCAACTAAAGCCACTTCGCCCCAAAGTCACTCCTTCTTAACCCCCTAACTTATCACACTTCCCCAACAGGTAAACGGAACCCCACGATGGTCAGCGATGCCGGAGGAAGGGGGGAGGGCAGGTCGCCGGGCGCGGCGGGGAAGGGCCAGGGAAGGCGCCCTCGATGGAGCCCTTTGGGCACCGGCCCACCCAGCCCACCTGCAGGCGCCTCCACTCCCGCTGGGTCTGATCCCCACAAAGGTGGAGGGAGGGCGAGGGCGCCCGCAACGAAAGCCACGGCCACCAGCACTTCCCCGCCGCGTCCAGACGCACCCCCAGGCCGACCTCCGGAGCCCAGGGTGCCCGCGGCCCAGGGTGCCCGCCGCCCAGGGTGCCCGCGGCCCAGGGTGCCCGCGGCCCAAGGTGCCCGCGGCGCCCCAACGCCTCCTTTCCGGGAACCCGGGCGCGCAGACACGTCGGGGCTCGGTGCCGCCGGCTCCGCCCGCCCTGGAAGGCGAAAGTGCCACATCCACAGCCTCCCCGCCTCCGGCCTCCCCCTCGCCCGCGGCCGCCGGGCCCGTGACGCCGCGCCGGGTGCAGAGGCGGAGCCTGCCGCCCGCGGAGGCCCAGCGCGCCCTCCGCTCCCAGGACCCGGCCCGGAGCCGCCCGCGCCCCTCGGCCTCGCCCGCCGCCGCGGGGACCCAGACCCGCCGCCCCCGGCCCCCCCGCCCGCGCGGATACCTGGCGGCTCCTCCGGCTCCGGAACCAGCGGCTACGTCTCGGCGGCAGCGCTCGGCGCTGCGCGTCACGAACTTTAAGGTGCGGCGTCCGCCCCGCCCCCGGGACGCCCTCGCTTCCTATTGGCTGACGTGGAGGGCTGAGCACCAATTGCCGTGGGCCCCGTAGCCCCGCCCGCCCCGCCAGCCCCGCGAGCGCGCGCCGCGGACCCGGCCTGGAAGCGCGGGTTGGAGCCGCGCTCGCGCCTCCCGCGCCCCGCGCCCCGCGCCCCCCGCGCCCCGCGCCCCGCGCCCCCCGCGCCCCGCGCCCCGCGCCCCCCGCGCCCGCTGGCGGTGCCTCTCCCTCGGCCCCGGCCCTGCGGACCCCGCGACTGTGCGCGCGGTCCCTGGCCTCGCCGGGCCTCAGGGCGCCAACGTCAGCCCCACCCAGACGCTGCTGCGGCCCCCTCGCCCTGGAACCCCGTGGCTGCGGCTCTACACCCACTCCCAGCAGCCACCGCGGCGGCCGGAGAACCCCGCCGCCCCATCGCTGCGTAGGTGACCTAAAGGGTTGCAATGCTACGTCGGTTCATCTGCCGCGCCCTCCACACCTGCCATGTGCCCTCCTACCCGGTCTTCTCCCTGCCCTTCCCCACCCTGTCTGTGTCCCCGCAGGCTCACCCGCAAGGACTGCCTTCCAGGGCTGGCACCCGGCCGCTCATGCGAAACTAGGAAGGGACTGGACACCATGTTGTCTCTCTCTGCGGGATGTTGGGTAACAGACGGGAGAGGGCCAGCCACCTACGCAGGTTGTCCCACAGGGGAGGGTCCGCCCAGCCCTGTGTGCGGCCGCGCATCTCCAGGGGCGGCCGCAGGCAGGAACAGAGACCCAGCTGGGCACCGCGGTCCACTAGGCCCACGTGATCAGGGACAGAGACCCAACTGGGCACCACGGTCCACTAGGCCCACGTGATCAGGGACAGAGACCCAACTGGGCACCGCGGTCCACTAGGCCCACGTGATCAGGGACAGAGACCCAACTGGGCACCGCGGTCCACTAGGCCCACGTGATCAGGGACAGAGGACCCAACTGGGCACAACGGTCCACTAGGCCCACATGATCAGGGACAGAGGACCCAACTGGGCACCGCGGTCCACTAGGCCCACGTGATCAGTCCAGCTCCCAGCGGGAACAGGTAGCAGCTCCCAATTGTAACCTTGAGGTCTGCTTGTTCATCATTCGCTGAGGACAGGTCAACCAGAGGGTGACATGAGCTGGGCCAGTGCACCTGGGGGGCCTTTGTCAGTCCCAGGCCTAAAGGGAGAGGTTTCCAGAACCCACACCTGCCTGGGCCAGGGCCACGGGTGACCCCACAGGGATCAAGATTCCAACCCCTCCTCTCCAGCCAGGGTGGTCCCAGGCTGAGCTGCCCGGAAGCCTGAGCGGCCGGGTGCCAGCCCTGGAAGGCAGTACTTGCGGGTGAGCCTGCGGGGACACAGACAGGGTGGGGAAGGACAGGGAGAAGACCGGGTAGGAGGGCACATGGCAGACATTGGACATACACAAGCCGCTGAGCAGGGAGGAAAGTCACAGCTGCAGGGCAGGGGCCGGAAAACGGTGCAGGCACAGAGGCAGGGCCCAGGTTTGCAGCTGCCCAGAGCAAGACCCCAAAAGGGATTGTCCTCCTGGGCCCCACCTGCCCTAGATGAAGGCCACTTACTCCCGTTGTTGGGGCCACTGGAACTCCCTGAGAGCAGGCCTGTGCCTTTTTCTTTTCTTTTCTTTTCCTTTCTTTTTTTTCTTGTTTCCCCTCTCCCTCCACTACCCTAAACAGTGTGATTAATTACTGGTAGTTAGCTGGTTCTGCCCCAGGGGTCAGAGAGAAATCATCTCCCCACGTTTCTGCTCTTCCAACCTGGGCAGGTGTGTGAGCCAAGCCCAGCTCTTGGAATGATTACACAGCCAGGGGCCCAGGCTATGAGTTCACGCCAGGAGCCGGCCAACCAACGTGTGAGTGGCACAGGCTGGGACGCTCGGGGACGCACAGATAAGGGACTCTTTCACAAAAGTGCTTCCGTAGGCAAGAAACTGCTGAGAATGTCTGGGTTTTATCTCTTCTTTCTTATCGGAAAAATGCAATAGGTACAGAGAGCATGGTAATCTTTTATAGCCTCTCTCCTAACCGTTCGTTTTCAGCCTAACTCGGCCTTGGAGACGTGGACTTGAAAGCAGCTTGTTTTCAGCCAAGAAGCAGAATGAACGGCCCCATTGGCAGGTACTTGTGCAGCCTGGACACGGGGAAGGACAGAGAGTACATGGCAAAGGTTTCCGAGCCCCTAAAACGATTCACAGCTCCCAATATCCAACCACCCGGGAGCCATGCGGCTGAAAGAGAGAGACTGACCCCGCGGCACACACCCCGCCTAAATCAGCTTCCTCAGTCCCGTCAGCACATGACCCCTGAGTGCCCAGTGCCCGAAGCTGCAACGGTTTCGCACCAGGCGAGAGCGTACGGGCCCCTAGCAAGGAGGGGACGTCGGGAAACGCACCTGCAACGGGTGTGCACGCAAACCTGCACCTCTGACCGTGGGAAGAAGCAGCCGCTACATTTAAAAGGAAAGAATTCTTTTTTTTTTTTAATGTTTTCATTGATTTCTTTTAGAGAGAGAGGTGGCCAGTTCTTAGCATGAGGCCTGAGCTCTACAACAGAGCTGCGTCCAGAGGGGCGCCTCTGAGAGGGCCTCAGACGGAGCCGCTGTGTGCCCAGAAGGCTGAGTGGGGAGAGAACAGGAAATACCAGCAGAGGGATGGCGGCCAGCCTGACCTGTGAGGCTCACCCAGCTAGGGGTGAAGTCTATTGAAGTCAACTCAGTAGCAAATGATTACAAAGGGACTTGGCTGTGAAGCTGAAAAGTCAGCTAGTTCTTGATATGGAACCATAATAACTATGTTATTTTGAACAGGTGACTTACAGATTCGAGTGCATAATCGATTTTAAAGCTGAAAAGCTTTAAAGACCTAACCTAACACTTTTTACGATAGGGAAATCCAAGGTCCCAGGCGAAGGGCCCCAGCCGGTCTTACGAAATAGGACATAGGGTGGCCGAGAAGCCAGGTGGTCTACCCATCATGCTCCCTGCTCGGGATATTTAATCAGCAGAAAGAACGTCAACTCGGAACAAAGAAATGGTGGAAGTAAACATTTTTTGACATAAAGTTAAGTAGTGAGTCAATAGCAACATTTACTTGGAAAATATTTACATTGCTCATTGACTTCAAAATAAAATAAGAGAAACCTCAAATACTAGTTGAATATTCACACCCTTATCTATCCGGGTACTAGGAAGCCCAGTGTATTTCGCAAGGATGTTTTATTGACTGCATGAAGGCTAACCCGGAGTTGGATAACGTTGGTTACTTTTCTTTGGCGAACTTGAATTCTGACTCTTTTTTTGTTGAACTATCGTAAAAAATAATAAATAATTAACGTAAAATAATTCAAAGTTTTCTCCTAAAATTGTTAAGTAAGTAGGGTTTTAAGGTGTTTTTTAACTTCAAAATTAAATGCTATTAAATAGATAGAATGTGGCATCACACAGCATTTCACCTTTGGTGAAGACACATAAGGTTTAGTTTGCTCAGAATGTTGCCACGAGTAGCTCAGCATTTCGGACCGTCGAGGCACAGACAGCAAACAGTGCCAGCCCCGGGGTTCAGTCACGGCGCTCTGCATGCATGGCTGTCACACCCTCAACAGAGGCATCCGGGTTTTCTCTTTCCTTTTGGCACAGATTCTCTCCCGGAAGGATTTGAGTAATAACCATTAATTCAATCCTTAAATTCGGGCTGAGAAATTACACGCTTCCCTGCCACCTCAGGTGTGATTTGTTGCATTGATTAAACTAACTGACTTTTGTTTCTGAGTCCGAATCCCTTTCAATCTAGACCAGTGGTTCTCAACCTTGGCTGCACATTAGAATCACCTGGGAATCTTTTTAAAATCCTGATTTCTGGGCCTCATCCTCCGGAAATTCTGTTTCTATGTTACGGGGTGAGGCGGAGAAGACAGAAGATGTCTTCTCTGACATTTTCTCCCCCCAGCAACTTCTCGTTGTTTTGTAAACAGTTAGTGCAGCGGTTTCATTTTCAAATCAAGGCAGATTAAAAAGCCCACCCGAGAAGACTTCCTCCAGCCCACACCTCCCAGCCACGCCCACGTGGACAGCCCTGTGTGTTGGCTTCCTGCGTGTCCGTGCAAACAGAAGCCAGCACCAGCACGCCGGTCTCCTCCCGCTCGCTAACCCGCACCTGCAGGTCCTGCGGGCTCTGCACCTGCCGCTGCCGTGCCCCGCGCTCTCCCAGGCCCTGGGGAGGCGGCCCTCTGCCCTCTGTTCACAGCCGCCTTAACAGCCCGTATTGCAGACAGCTGGGCTGGTTCCAGTCTTGCTGAGCAGTGTCTCCACAGATAACCTTGTCTGCGACCCTTCACGAAGGCTTAGCTGTAGGTTAAAGTCCTAGCAGTGCCATTGCTGGGTCAGAAGACTGGCCTACATGTTCCATGTCAGGCCGTCTCAGGCAGGGCTGCAGGAGAGGGAAGCTGGTCGCTCAGTGTGCGGAGCGGGGCCTGGGCTGGGCTCTGCCCGGAGACCGAGCGGAGGGAGACAGAGGGTTAGACATGAGGAAGCCCAGAGCCGCCTGCCATGGTGGGGCATCGAGGCATCACTGTCCCCTGAGGAGTTGATTCCTATCGATTCCCTCCATCTGAGGGCGGGAAAGCAAACACATGCTTCCACGGCAACGCAGAGCTGGGAGCCACTCTTACCCATGTGGCATTTCCTTCCACGTCATTTCCAACTCAGTCAAGTTTTGTGGATGAAGAAGGGGCCACACACTAAAGCCTGACAAGCTCAGGGGAGGCCTGGGCGGCGGCCTTACAAACTCAGAGCTGACGTCCCCACCGAGGCCGGGCTGAAATGGAGCCTTAACTAAAAGCGCGTCATGGCAGGTGGTCCTGTCCGAGGCCGGCACCTTCCTTGCCAAAGGTCAACCTTGACCGGAACTGAGCCATCTGTTGTCTTTTTGCACCTGAGATAACAAACCTTTGGAAGGTCGGAGCAGTCTCCTTTCCCAGATTCCTCAGGGCACAACCTCCCCCCAGAGCAGCGACCACTGAGCCCCTCACTGTCATCTGGTCTCCAGAATACCATCTCCTTGTGCTGCAAATGTTAGCTCTCCTGCACCTACCAATGTGAAGGAAGCATGTGTCTATCATTTTACTCATTAGCCAATCCCAGAGGTTTCCCACTTGCTTCCTCCCGCCTCCCTAGTCTACCACCAATGGATTTCATGGAGCCCCCTGATGCGTCCTTTGATTCTAAGGTATAACTGCCCTTCTCTGGAGCAGTTTCTCAGTCTTTTGAGAATCTGCTTCCCTGCAATTGTTGTCTCCCTCCTCAAATCAATACAAATTTTAACAGAAATAAATAAATCAACAAATAAACTCCCATCACCCAAAACAGTGTTGGCACAGAATAGGGACTCACTTTGGGCAGGGGGCAAGGGGAGGGGGGAGGAGCTATAGAATCTCCTTTATTTCCAGGGCTGACACTTTACAGGGAACTACAAAAGGCCCAAACAGCTCTCAGATCGTTTTTAAAGATTTTAATCAAATATTTCACATGATTGGCAGCCCCATGTACACTTTCAATCACTCTGGAGTTACCAGGCCCACGGCTCCGGCTCTGGTCTATTCTTAGCTGCGTGACCCTGGGCGCCTCCCGGCCTCACTGAGTCTGTCTCTTAGGTAATGTCCCTAGGACTCAGTTTACCTACCAGTAAAGGAGGGGGTAACCTGTGGGCAGAAGATCTGACGAAACACTTAAGGAAGACAGAGACAGAAGTGTCCAGTAGGCATATGGAGAAGCAGCAATGTCATCACTATCAGGAAGTGGACAGTGAAACCACAATGCGGGACTGCCCGTTCCTTCCAGTCAGCGGGAGGAAAAGGTCGCCAATCTCAGTGCTGGCCGCTTGCTCTCCTCGTCCCCACAGCAGGCTCTGGGTTTCCTCCCTCTTCGGGGGTGGGGGGAGGGAGGCGGGCTGCTTTCTGCTTCTCTTTCCCGAAGTCTGTGTCTTCCCACTTCTTAGACTGTTAGATGTTTCCCTTCAACTGGCCTTAAGGTGGAATTGTGTGTGTGTGTGTGTGTGTGTGTCTTTAAAATTATTGATTGATTAGCCCTGGCCAGTTTGGCTCAGTGGTTGAGCATCGACCTATGAACCAGGAGGTCACTGTTCAATTACTGGTCAGGGCATATGCCCGGGTTACAGCCTCAATCCCCAGTAGAGGGTGAGCAGAAGGCAGCCCATCAATGATTCTCTGTCATCATTGATGTGTCTCTCTCTCTCCCTCTCCCTTCCTCTCTGAAATTAAAAAAAAAAAAAAGACGGCAATAGTTCATATTACCAGCAGCGTGCTTTTACTTTATAGGAAGTCATTGACGGTTAAATGTAATTATTAATGGCACAGGCTACCGAGAAGTAACAAGGAAGGTGGTATTCCTGTCGATGTCAGTGGGCCTCCATCAAACAAAGGTGAGAATGAAACATACATGACGTCGTTGCTGGGGGGCGTCTGGGTTTCTGAGCTATGGGCTGGCTACAGACCACACCACACAGAAAACCAGAGGCAGAGAATTCCAAACGACACGGAGGAATGAGCCGTGTCGGCAGGTGACAGCAGCAGCAGCTGGGGTGGCGGCCCTGGTTAAGCGCCTGCGGGGGATCCCTTAGGAATATGCATGCGTCCCCAGGAGCTCCGCGCACCCGGGAAGCGTTTCTTTCACGCCCCGGACACCCTTGTGCGTGTTCACCAGCCTCCATGGAGAGTCTGTTTGGAACAAGAATTGTGCTCAAGTCCGGATCCTAAAGGAAGGTGTAAACACCTTGGGTTTTACGCTTTGAAAAAAGCATCCGTTTCCCAGCGCGGTGCGCGTGTAGGGACGCAGCTCCCCCAGCTTCGGCGAGTCCCAGGGAGAAGCCCCCGGGGTTTGGGCCAGCGCCCCAGTGTGAACAGGGGAGCAGTCAGCTACGAAACGGGAGCGCCTTACCCTGCGGGTGAACTAACATCCGTGAGGACGCCGTCCCTGGTCCGGGTGTCCGCAGCATCTAGGGTCGCGGCTCCCTCGCGCCCGCATCCCCGGCGCCCAGCACCCAGACCCCCCAGGGGAACCCTGGGGCGAGGAGGCCGGACCGAACAGGAGAGCCGGGTCCACACACGGGACATCTGAGGACGCTGCTAACCCCGCGGACTCCGTGGATTCCGGGGGTCAGCGCCGCCCACCCGCGCGGCTGGGAGCGGCCTCTCCCCGCGCCCTGGCGGCGCCTCGGGCCACAGGCCGGGAAGGGCGCGCAGACACCCGCGCACAGGGAGGGGCGCCCCTGCGCCTCGGTGCCCCGCGGCGGAGCGGGGCCTCTCGGCGACGCCACTCACTCGCGAGTCCCGTGAAGCGGCGGCCCGCGGGGCTGCGAGCTCACAGATGAGGGGCGTAGAAAGGGGTCAGGTAGGGGGGCCCGAGGAAGGGCGCAAAGGGGCCCCCGGCGGCGGCGACGGCCGTCAGCGGGAAGGAGGCGGCGGCGGGGAAGAGCACGTTGGCCGCGGAGTAGGAGGGAAAAGTCTGGAAGGGCGGCGCGCCTGGGCCTGGGGGACCCGGGCTGCCCCCCGAGCCGCCGCCGCCGCTCCCCGCTGCAGCCCCGGGAGCCCCGGCCTGGGCCGCGCCGCCCCCCGCCTGCGCCGCGCCGTCGGCGCCGGGGTTCTGCTTCTTCCACTTGGTCCTGCGGTTCTGGAACCAGATTTTGACCTGCGTCTCGGTGAGGCTGAGCGACAGCGCCAGGTTCAGGCGCTCGCACACCGACAGGTAGCGCGTGGCGCGGAACTTGCTCTCCAGGGCCACCAGCTGCTCGTAGGTGAAGGCGGTGCGCGCGCGCCTCGGCCGGGCACAGCTGGGCTCCGTGCGTCGGCGCCGCGGCCGCGGGGAGCCCGGGGAGCCCGGGGAGCCCGCCTGGCCGCCCGCGCCGCCCTCCCCGGCCGCCAACGCCGCGGTCCGCGCCTCCGGGGAGCTCGGCGGGCCCGCCTGCAGGCGCGCTGCCCGGTCCCGCCGCCCGCCGGCATCCTCGGGGTCCTCCTCCTCCGCGTCCTCCGCGCACTCCAGGGGCGACGCCGCCTCCGCGCCCGGGTCCGCAGCATCTAGGGGAGCAGGGGGCGGTTACCGAAGCCCGGAGCCGCGTCCGCCCGGCCGGTCCGGACCCCCAGACCTCCTTGGGGTCCCCAACCCATCCCAGCTCATCTTAGCCGGCCCTCCTCGGAGTCGCAGTTTAGGGGTGCAGAACCCCTTGCCTTTCACTCTGTGACGCAGTAGGCGTCCACGACGTGTATCTTGAAGGAATGACACCCCGCATTAAGAAAAAATGGCCTTATTGGACAACCTGGGGGGGGGGGGGCTTGCACATTAAGACGTTGGGACGCCCAGAGCGTTTGGGTCGCGTCCCCGTCATTCGGAGCTGTTTCAGTCTGGACTCCTGGCAATTAAAACAGCCACCCTTAGGCCCCTCCTTCAGGAGAAAGCCCTTCCCATCTCCTCTCTCCGCGGCTAATAGAGTTTCAGATTTGTGCGGGGTGGATCGATAGATGTCATCTATTAAAGGTAAGTTTTAATCGAGCAATATTAGGATCAGACAGGGGAAGGGGGTTGGAAGCCGGTACCTGCAAGCTGTAGGCAGGAGATACGCGGAGGCCAGTAATAGAATATCGATCATGGGGGGGCGGGCGGGGAGCTCACCCCTCGGAGGGGCGATCCTGACAATTACCAGGCTGACCGCCCGGCCCCAGCGCGGCCACCAGAGGCGCCCCGAGCCCCAGACAATCAGCACCCAACTTGGGGAGGGGGACGGGGAGGATGCGCGCATCCAGCTCCCCCCACCCCACCCCCAGCCTGCGCCTCTGACCCAAGGCGCCTCTCCAGGGAGCCTCCCACTCACTCCCCAACCCCACCCACCCACCCAGAGGGTCCCGGTGCCCTTTGTCCTTCCTTCCAGACACACACGTCCCTGGACCCTCATCAGGTGTCCACCAGGTTAGGAGCAAGCCCAAGGGGTTTGGAGCCCTGGCCAGTGTGGCTCAGTGGACAGAGCGTCAGCCCGAGGACTAAAGGGTCTCGGGTTTGATTCCAGTCAAGGGCAGGTACCTCGGTTGCAGGCTCAATACCCGGCCCTGACCTGCGGGAGGCAACCAATCATGTGTTTGTGTCTCTCTCCTTCCCTTCCACTTTCTCTTAAATAAGGGGAGGGGGGAGGAGAAAAGACTAAAAGCCCCCCATCATCCCACCCCCCACTGTGAGCGTGGGGTGGGGGGCAGCGGGGTCTGCAGGCGTCTCTGGGTGGTTGGCAGTGGGCACCAGGTGGTAAACCTGACCGCCATCCTCACTAGGACCTCGAGGCCTGGTGAACCTCAGCTCCCCATCCATAAAATGGGGCGATGTTCACGACGCTGTCTCGCAGGTTCTGACGTTTTTCTGACTTTTATCCCAGCCGCTAGCAGGTCCTGGCACGCGGCGGGAGCAGGAAACGCCGGATAAAGGAATGAGTCTGGGCCAGGTGGGCGCTGCGTGTTCGTTTCCACCGCGAGCAAATCAGAGCTGGGTGAGCGGGGATGGGGCTCCGGGGGCCAGTCCCTCCCCTGGAGGCCTCCTGCCTCCTTCAGCGCCAGGGCGGGCTCCCCTCGCCGGGCGCCTTCCCCTTGCGGAGCCGCCTCTGGGGCCATTCCCGCGTCCCCGGCCGCCCCCTCCTCCGCACCCCACGCACACGCACCTCTCCATCGCGTCACTGAGCCGGGGCCTCCCCGAGCCCGGGGCCTCCTCGCATCCTTACCAGGGGTCTCGCGCGGGCCGGCCTGGTCCCCGGAGCCCGCATCCTCCCCCGCTCCGGCCTCCGCCAAACTTTTCTTGGCTTCCCGGGGAGCAGGGCGCAGAGCCGGGAGCGCCGCGCCGGTGAATTTCTGCGGGTCCAGGATGTCCAGGACGGAGAAGGAGAGCTTGGGGGCGGAGGGAGCCTCCTTGGCCCCGCCGTCCTGCCAGGCCAGCATGCCGGCCAGCCACGCTCTGGCTCGTCTTCTCCGGTGGCTCGTCCGCGGTCTCCAGCCGGTGGGAGGGTCGGGGCGGCCGAGGGAAGCTGGGGAGGGGGCGGGAAGGCGGGGCGGGGAGAGCCGCGGGGGGCTGCGCGCGGATTGGCACTGGCTCGGCCGGGGCCCCCACCACCTGCAGGGCGCGCGCCCGGCATCCTGGACCGCCCGCGCCTCCCGGGCGCTAGCCTCGGCCAGGGCGCCTCGGTGCGCGCGCCCGCTCCGCGCGCCTCCGCCCAACCGCAGGGACTACCGGAGGGCGGGAGAGAGGTAGGGAGGGCGGGAGGGCTGGGGCTTTCATCCCCGGCCCCAACAGACACACACGGACGGCTTGTGCCCTTTCCCCAAGCACCCGCCTTGGCACGGGGGATGCGGTTCCAGGACTGATTACTTCAAGGCAACGCTCAGCTCACCTGCTGCCTCGCTAGCGAAGCTCAGTGATGGCCTGAGACCTGCTCGCCTCGGATCCGGGCCCTCGTGTCCTCCCAGTTTACAAAGCCGTGGGGTTTGCGCCATCTCACTGGATCCTCAGGATTCTCAGAGCATCCCTGGGAGGTGGGCGTGGCCTGGCTAGACTATGATCCCCATTTTAAGGATGAGAAAATTGAGGCTCAAAGATGAGAAGGGAGTTGCCCAGGGACACTGCTGGCTGGTGACAGAGTCTGGACTCAAGCCCAGTCTTCTCCTCCTGGGCAGCCCCTTTTCAGTCCCTCCTGCTGTCCCGGAAGTGGAGGAAGAAAACCCTGTCCTGGGCCAGCTTTCCCTTCCACCTCAGGGCAGGGGCTTGGAGGGATATCCCAGTCCCCCAAAGGTCGCCGTGGCTTCGGAGACTTTGGCAGGTCTCAGGTTCAAAGCCAGGTGGGCCAGGTAGGTGGGCCAGGTGAGGGTGGCCACCTGGCTGGCTGAGACCTCAAGCACAACCCTGGTGCCCTGCAGGCCTCCCAGCCCCGGATTTGGTCACTTACAACAGAAATTGGGCCTCTGGGGAGCAGGGTTATTGACCTCCACCAAGAAGATAAAGGTTGAAAGATGTTTGTCTGGTTTGAGTTTGAGGTCAGGGGGCAGAGACCATTGAAACGGCCCACTGGCCCCACCGAGACCTGTGGGATAGTGGACATCAGTCCCGGGGGCAGCGCAGCCGCCGCGCTGTCTTACATGCCTTTTTCTCCCGTCACTGGGGCACCACCTCTGAGCCCAAGCATTGATCCCATTCCCTGAGCTTCTCCCAACCACTCGGCCCAGAAGCACCCCTAACAGGCGGCCCTTTCTTCCCACCCCCTGGGGTGTCAAACAGTGGCTTGGCAATTACCATTGTCCAAGCAGGTAGGTGGGCAGGGGAGGGGAAACCCATCAAAGTGCTGGGCTGCTGATCCTTCTGTTGTTGGAGTCGGCCTCCCTCAGGCCCCTTGTAGCTTTTCTCATTCAAACCTCGGGGCTCCTCCCAGGGGCGGCCACGGTGTCCCCTGGGGACTTGAAAGCCCAGCCGAAATGCCAGCCCGCTGGTCCTCAAGCCCAGATGGATTGTGCTTGAAAAGGAAATCGGAAGGAAGTGCAGTGCGCGCCCAAGCCCACTGGCCCGCCTCCTGCCAGAGGGGGGGCCCACCTGTGAGAACCAGAGAAAAGTCCGCCTGCCCTGCCAGAAACCCCACAGCGGGGCCAGGGCCCAGGGTGCGGACCGCAGACCATTCCCGAAACAGAGAGGGACTTGGCTTTCTGTGTTGACAGCTCTTCTCACTCAGTTCTCACTTTTTTTGTTTTTCTTTCATCTTCCTTTTCTTCCTCCCTCCCTCCCCGTACTGACCTCAGCCCCCTCTTACTCTTTAACAACCCGCTCACATTCTCTGCCAGGCTAGGTCCTCAGGCTGCCAGAAGTCACCTCCTGAGGTCGCTCAGAATGGGCATCTCATATGTCCACCTGTGAGAGGCGGTGAGGCCATTTTCACGGAAAGGTAGGGTGGCCTTCTGGAGCCCCCCCCCACCCCGGTACCCCCAACCAGAGGGACAGGGGAGGTTAGGACAGCCAAGGCCCCAGCTGAGTCATTTTCACTTCACTTTATAAACGCTCGACATTTTTTGTTTAGATGATATGAACCTTTCTCCTTGGATGGGCAACATTTTCCCCTGGAGCCCACAGGTGCTAAACATAGGAAAGGAGCCGAAGGGGAGAAGCGAGGCGTTGGAAAGTCAGGAACACGTCAAGGCCGCGTGCTTTAAGACAGCGGGTCTTTAAGAGCTTCCTTTAGCTGTTAACTTTTTCTTGCCCTTTATTGTGCCTGTCTCTCTGACACGTGTGTTCAGGGCAGCGTAAGGGTATGTGAACCCTCACGCTCAGAACTTGGCTTCTGGAAATAGCTGACACAGTGAGAAACCGTGATGTGTCTCCCACTCACCCCCAGAGCACGCTGAACGCTCCAGTTTGGTGCTGGAGAGCGGGCCTTGGGGAATTGTTTTCCTGGCCACCTGCTCTGTCAGTGACCCAGAGGCAGCGAGACCTCCTGGAGGCACAATTTGGCGATGTGCTGACTCACTCACATCCTCACACCTGTATTTATACCCAGGGTATCTTCTCTAATAAAGAGGGAATATGCAAGTTGACCATCACACCATAAAGGTCAAGATGGCTGCACCCACAGCAGAGGCCGAGTTCCTGTAATGAGCCTGAATGAGCAATCAGCAGGGACATGTGGCGCTGGGCTGGGGCAGGGGACGTGAGGCTGTGCCCGCCCCCCCCCCCCCTCGCCTGGCAGGGCTTGACAGAGGACCTCAGGCTGTGCCCCCGCCTGGTGCTGGGCTGGGGGACTCAGGCCACACCCCGTGCCCCGGTGGGGCTTTACGGGGGTGGGGCCGGCTGGGTCTGGTTCTAGCCCAATGCGGGTGGGGCCGGCCAGGTCTGGGTCTTGTGCGATTTCGAGGCACATGTGGGTGGGCGGGGACTTGACTTTGGTTCCTGTGGTGCACCCCAGACTCTGACAGGAGGAAGATTTTCATATACATTTTACTAATTTTCTTTCACCTCTGACACTTCTATTATAGAGAAAGGGCAAATAGCAATATTAAAATGTTTCCTCTAATTAATTCTCTTTTAATGTGCACAAATTTCATGCACTGGGTCACTAGTTCTTCAACAATAAACGTATATACGTATCCAGCCAGCTCCCCCCGCCCCGCCCCACTCCGCCCCGTGTGTGCAGGTGGTTTGTTTTTCCAGCTGGATGTTAGCATTCCGCCTGAGCCCTGTCTTTAAATTGCTTGGAGGGTCCGCGGGCTCCACCCTGATGGGTCCTGATGGCAAGTGATGGTTGCAACGAGCTGGGGATCAATATCCATGGCGGGTGTCCCGAGCTGATAACGCCATCAAGACAATGCGCCCCATCCACACGCGGCAGCTGAGAGGGGCAGCATCAGGGATGTTGTGCTAAATGACCCGGTCGTTTCTGGGGCTATTTAGTGAATTCCAGTCGAGAGTATCTTTGCGGAGAAGGCGAGGCTGTTCGGGAGGCGCTGATGCAAATCGATGGTGCTCCGCGCCCTGAGCTATTCCACAGCCCAGGGGCCAGGACTCCAGCCCCGCCTTCGGCCTTCGGGCGGGCGCGCTGCCTGCCACGCAAGCTGCTAACAATGGAGAGAATTTGCGGGGGATGCGGAGGGATGGCAATGTGACAAGCCCCATTAAAGCCCCTTAGATACCATCTCATGTTCCTGAAAGAAAATACAACTGAGATTCTGGAGGTGAAACGGGGGGTTGGGCCAGCCCTCGGGGTAGGACATATACGCCAAGGAGACAGCTTCATAGGGCACAGCGTGGTGACAAAGGGTCTACCCGCCACGCCGTGAGCTGCGCCCTGGGACTTCCTCCGCGCAGAGGGTCTGCGGGACGGGAGGGAGAGCGCTGGCTTTTCAAAGAAAACCCGCAGCAGCGGGACCTGCTGGTAAATGTTCGCCTGCCTCTCTCCCCTTTGCTGCCCAGGAGTCACAACTGACGGCTAGCGTTTCCCCTTCCCCACCAGGGCCTGGCGCTCTGGCTGCCCAGCAGAGCAAGCTTCCCTTTGCAAAACCCACCTGGGAGACTTGGGTTGGCGGCCGCTCCAAGTGGAGCCTCCCCCCACCCCCCACCCCCACCCCCGTGGTCCCCAGACTGCGACCAAAATGGAAATGTTTAGTCAATGTATTTTGCTTTATTTTTAAAAAAATGTATTTTATTGATTTTTTACAGAGAGGAAGGGAGAGGGATAGAGAATTAGAAACATCGATGAGAGAGAAACATCGATCAGCTGCCTCCTGCACACCCCCTACTGGGGATGTGCCCGCAACCCAGGTACATGCCCTTGACCGGAATCGAACCTGGGACCCTTCAGTCCGCAGGTCGACGCTCTATCCACTGAGCCAAACCGGTTAGGGCAACGTATTTTGCTTTAAGAAGTTAGCATTTCTTCTTGGAAAGCAGCAGCTTTTTAAAAAATCAACTTCTTTGTCCTAGAAACGTCCAGGAAACATCAAAGAAGGGGGGTAAAGCAATGAGGGGTGGCTCTAGCCGGCTTGGCACCCTCCTGCAGGCTGAAGGGTCCTGGGTTCAATTCTAGTCAGGGGCGCGGACCTTGATTACAGGTTCCCCGGCCCTGGTCGGGGTGTGTGGAGGAAGCAACCAATTCATGTGTCTCTCTCACATCGATGTTTCTCTCTGTCTCTTCCTCTCCCTTCCACTCTCTCTAAAAAAATGAGTGGAACCATATCCTCGGGTGAGGATTAACAGAAAACTTAACCAGGAAACCAAGGAGGGTGACGCTGGCAGGTGGAATACGTGTCAGTCGCTCCTGGTGGTGACGTGTGGACGATACCAGCTTTGTTCCCGGGTCCTCTGGACTCCGTGCCAGGCTTTTCGCCTTTGGGTTATTCACTCTAACCCTCCGCGCGGCGCCACAAGCAGGCCCTGTTACTGTCACCCGTTTGCAGTTGACAAAGCGGAGCTGGGGTGACTGTCCGGTGACCCTGCGGCCAGGAAGTGGCCAAACCAAGCTCTGAACCAGGAAGCGAGAGAGCAGAGCCCGTTCAGTCGCGTTCTCGTTCCTGCTCCAGGCGAACGCCACACGCAGGGGCCTTCCCTCCCGGCGCGGGCACACGGAATGGCCGAGAAGCAAGATCTGAAAAACTCTGCAGGTTGCACGTGCTCATCCCCCCATTTCAAGACCCCAAGCTTACTCACACCCGCAAAGTCCCGTTCGCCAGGTCAGGGAACGAACACACAGGTTCTGGGGGTTAGGACGTGGCCATCTGCCCGCGGCCGTTCTGTCCGCCACAGTTCTAGATGCAGAAAGCGATTTGCTGGGTGCCACACAGCCGGCGGAAGAGGGGGCCTGTGCTCAGGCTCACCCCCACCAGCACAGGTGACCTTCTCCCCCTCCTCCTCCTCCTCCTCCTCCTCCTCCCCCTCCTAGCCAGACGCTAGGGCCCAGCCATCCTGCAAGGTCCTTTCAGGCTGCCCCTCTGCTCAGAGCCATCCTCCACTGCCGCCCTCCACGGCCCCAGAGCCATCCTGTGGCTGTGACTACTGGCTCATTTGGCCGGTGATCCCAAGGTGTCCGCCTTGTCCTCTGCCCACTCTGGAGCCCGAGCAATGATCACCCCGACACCTTTCTGCACCCCCAGAGCCCACTGAGCCCAGCGGGTAGGCGTTCAGTCCGTGTGTAGGAGCCACAGTTTCTGGCAGGTCCCCCGTTCAGTGCTGCGTCATTTTGGCGGGATTGTGTGGCCAATGGTCCCCCCTCCACTGCTCTAAGGCTGCCACTCGCGCCAGTGTAACCCTCGTTGCTGTCATTGTTAAGTTTTTTGGTTAACCCTCACCCGAGGGTATCGTTCCCCTGATTTTTTTAGAGAGAGTGGAAGGGAGAGGAAGAGAGAAGCCCTGGGACTGCCCGTCCTGACTTCGCTGCCTTTGCAGGTGGCTGTGTCCTTGCGCGCATCGGATGTGGTCTGACTTTTATCCCCTGATCTGCGGAGAAGACACCCATTGGGGAGCCCGTGACCCCCAAGTCCAAAGGCAGCGCCCGCCCCGCCCCTTCCCCTTCGGCCCCGCCCCCGGCCCCGCCCCGCGTCACTACACTTCCCAGGCGCCCCTGCGCGGCGAGCGCAGCCGCAGCCTCCCGCCCGGGGCGGGGCACGCAGTCGCAGTGGCACGGCGGGCGCGATGGCCGCGTGGGGCGAGCGGCTGGCCGGCGTGCGCGGGGTGCTGCTCGACATCTCGGGCGTCCTGTACGACAGCGGCGAGGGCGGCGGCAGGCCGATCGCCGGCTCCGTGGAGGCCGTGGCGAGGTGAGTGGGCCGCGCTGGCCGCCGTGGGCGCCGGGCCTCCCGCCGCTCTGAGCGCTGCGGGGGCGGGGCCTGGAGGGGCGGGGCCTGGGGCAGGGCTGCTGTCTTGGCCCCGCCCCGCCCCGGAGCCCGGAGCACCCGACTCGGGAGGATCCGGACCGGCGCCCCGGGGCGCGCACAGGCCCTGGGGTTAGAGCTGCGCCATCCAGGGGCGGCCACTCGCTCCTCGCGGTGCTGAGCGCTGGGCCGTGGTCAGTCTGTAGAGATGAGCCGTCAGTGTCAAACCCACGCTGGGCTGATAGCCCATATTGATTACATGTTGATATGATAATCATTTGCATACATTAGGTTTAAATAAAATCTATCAAATTAATCCCATCTGTTTCTTTTGACTTTTGTTAAGGTGGTTACCAGGAAACTTTGAATTACGTGTGACTGGCATTGTAATTCAGTGGGACTGTGTTTTTCTTTTTGTTTTTTTAAAATATATTTTATTTATTTTTTACAGAGAGGAAGGGAGAAGGATAGAGAGTTAGAAACATTGATGAGAGAGAAACATCAATCAGCTGCCTTCTGCACACCCCCACTGGGGATGTGCCCGCAACCAAGGTACATGCCCTTGACCGGAATCGAACCTGGGACCCTTCAGTCTGCAGGTCAACGCTCTATCCACTGAGCCAAACCGGTTAGGGCATGGACTGTGTTTTTTTAAAAAATATGTTTTTATTGGTTTCAGAGAGAGGAAGGGAGAGGGAGAGAGAAACATCAATGATGAAAGAGAATCATGGATCTGCTGCCTCCTGCACGCCCCTACGGGGATCGAGCCCGCAACCCCAGGCATGACCAGGAATCGAACCCTGACCTGGTTCAGAAGTCCATGCTCCCCCAGCTGCGTGGCTCAGTGGGTTGAGCGTCGACCTATGAACCAGGAGGTCGCGGTTCGATTCCTGGTCAGGGCACGTGCCTGGGTAGCAGGCTCAGATTCCTACTGTGATCCCCAGTGTGGGGCGTGCAGAAGCAGCCAATCGATGATTCTTTTCATTGATGTTTCTCTCTCTCTCTCTCTCTCTCTCTCTCTCTCTCTCCCTCCCCCTTCCTCTCTGAAATCAATACAAATTTTATGTATTTTTAAAAAGAGTCAATGCTCCACCACTGAGCCATACCAGCCGGGCAGCTGGACTGTATTTGATCATCTGTTTAGACAGTAGGAGGGGGACATGCAGGGACCACGGGTGGCACCGCTGGACCTGGGCTTTGTCATTGCCAGGGCATCGCAGGCCAGTGCTGCCATGATGTTGACGGGCAGCTGGGAAGGGCTAATTGCACAGGACTTGGCCTCCCATAGCCACTCCCTGGGGGACCTGTGCCTGGAGCCTGACTTGGTTGGGACTGTTTGCCTACCTGTAGATGGCGGTTGAGAGAGCCCACCTCACCTGTCCGTACAGTGACCACATGGTCCTGCATGGCAAGGCCCGGCTGCGGTGTCTGAGAGGCCAGGAACTCGAAACAGGGAGACGTGGCGCCCAGGAGAGAACCAGGCCTGGGTGCCTCCCTGGGCCCAGCGGGCACAGGTCCTCAGGGCCAGGTCCGTGCCTGCATGGCCTCCGCCTCCGTCTCCGTCTTCCCCGGGGTCAGCTTCAGGCTGGCCCTGCCACAGGCAGGAGCACGAGGTGGTGGCACCTGTGGGGACGGGCCAGAGGGCACTGAGCTGCCTGCTGGGGGGACCGGACCTCGGGGCCGTGACTGAGGCGGACAGGGCCTCGTGGGCTCATGTCGGGAGGGGGAGTGGGCAGTAAACCTGGACACAAACGAGTAACCAAGTCGCCAGGTTGGCATAGTGACGGGAAGAAAAGGGTGCTGAGGAGGGTGGCAGAGTGCGGCTGGGCGGGGCGGGGCTGGCGGGGAGGGGGCACCAGCAGACCGCAGGGGCCGCGGGGCCTCCTGGGTGAGGGAGCAGGGACCCTCACTGAGATTGAGTGGCGTGGGAGTTAAGCTTCGAATACATTTCAATGTAGAAGCAAGAACAGAGCCCTGAGTCCCCCAGAACCCACATAACTCGGACCACTCTGCACTGTGGTGTCCCCCGGGTCCCCCGACATTCCTTCCCTCCCCCGCCCCCCCAGCTCCCGCCAGCTGTGAAGACGAGGCCCTGCCCGCGGCCCATCCTGGCTGGTTGTGCCCAGGCTCAGGCGCCCCACAGGCTGATGGGTCCCCACAGGCTGGTGGGTCGCCTGGGCCTGGGTGGAGCCCAGCCTGGGAGGTGGAGTGAGGCTTTGGGGTTTTCCTTGGGATGTTTCAGGTATGGGGGGCCACGGTATTTCCTTTCGTGGTGGCTGAGCCCAGAAAGGACTCTACCAGGGATTTTCTGGAACAGGCCCTGTTTGCGAGGCGAATAGTGCTGGGCATTGGGCGCTTGGTGTAAGTTTCTGCAGCCCCCGCCCCCCCCCCCCCCAGGTCCCTTTGCACCTCCGCTCTGTGGCCTTGATGTGTGCGGCTGGCTTTGAAGTCATGGAACTGGAGGAAGTGCCTGGGGGACAAGTGTGATTGGGGGGGGGCGGGTCTTGGGGGAGAGCTCGCCTCCACCCCAGCTCCCAGCACCAGACCACAGGCTCCCAAATAGCACCTTCGGTCAGGGCACCCCCCAGGCGGAGGGGCACCCCCAGCCTCTCCCTAGGTTTCTGTGGCGACATCCTCTGACTTCCTGAGAAGTTCCACCTTTTTGGGGACAGAGCCATGGGGAGGATAAACGCTGCTCTTTAAAACCTTGTCGACCATACAGCAGTCGCCGTTGACTGAGGGAGGCTGCCCGTCCCACGCAGGTGCTGGACCCCACACCCACCCTCTCAGCCAGCCCCGACGTGGGTGTCCACCTCTTTCCAAAGCGGGGCCGAGGTTCAGAGATTCGGAACCGCCAGGATTCGCCCACATCCGCCCGACTGCAGAGCCCGGCTCTCCCTGCCAACCACACCCAGCAAGTGCCTACTGAGGGCTCTGCATCCGACAGACACCGCAGCGGGCACGGCAGGGCGTCCCTACCCCCGAAGCTGCCTGTCCCGGTGGGGCGACCAGTGTAAAGAGCACCCAGAAAGGCTGGTGTTAGGGGGAGAGGCCGGGGGATGGGGAGTCAGGGGGTGTGGCCTCGCAGATCCAGGGTCTGAAGAGGGCTCTGGGCCAGCAGGGCCCCAGATGGGAGGACAGGAGGCCAGGCTTCCAGGCCACGGTGACTCTGCCCCTTGTCATTCCCGGGCAGCGTGGTCCCTTCTTGGAGCTGCTGGGGATGGTGATTCCTCTGCCCTGGGATGCAGGGGGGGCGTGGTCCTGGGACATCTGTAACCGGCCTGGGTCCCCCCAGCAGGCGCTTTATTGGAGAGCCATTCAGAGGCAGGGCCGATCTGGCGGCATTGCCGGAGCACAAAGCACCCCCAGCATCTGCATGTGAAAGGCCCGGGCATTTCCTGCCTCCTGGCGCGGCCACTAAAGCACATCTGCTGGCCCTGCCCGCGGCCGGAAGGTGGAGGCTCTGCTGGGCCCAGGCAGCCTCATAAAGCAATTCCCTGGCACCACCCCAACTGCAGCCCCTCCTTCCAAGGGGGGCCCCCTCACAGCCCAGGGTGCACCCGAAGCCGGGGACCCCAGTAAACTCAGGCCCCTCCCAGCAGGTCTGGGACCCTGTCTGAAGCCTGGCAGGCGCAGGCGCAGGCCTAACCTCCCCGGGTGCTGGCCACGCGGGCACCATCAGCCCTGGGGCACGGGTCCCAGGAGGAACCCCTGCTGGGGACCGTGGGCGGCCAGGAGCCTCGCCCGCCTGCCCCATCCGTCCCCCCACCACGGGGCCCAGCACCTGCCAGCCGGGCCTGAGGCTCTCGGAGGGGCGGGCCTTGGGCTGAGTTTGTTTAGGCAGCGGGCACCTCCCTGACTCAGCCTGGACCTTGGACAAGGGGCGTTGGGGAGAATGTCCTGTCCTGTCTCCCTCGCTGCCGGCTCCTGTGGGGGTGAAGTGCCGATGGGACGGGCAGCCGGGGCAGGCCCTCACCCCCGGGCTGTGTTCTCATCTCACTGCTGTGGCTCCTCCCCGTAAACATCCCACTCGTGGGCGGATATCGGAATCCCACATCCCGATCCCCGCGGCTCCCGTCTCAGGCATGTCCTCACGGGGGCACGGTGGGTCCTCCCAGGCCTGGCCCCCCCATTTCCTTGCGAGTGAAGAGGGAGTAAGAGGTGCCCCTCCTTTCCTGAGTCCCGTGGTCCCATCACCCCTCACTGCCCCGCCCTGATGCTCAAGGGTCACAGGTCACAGGAGCCCGGAGTCCCCCGCAGATCCCCCGCAGATCCCAATCCAGGGGGTTCACACTCTTATCCCCAAATGAAATCGGGGTGGGAACCCCAAATTAACAAACAAAGGAGCAATGTTTAAATAGTGTTATTTTTTTTAAATATGTTTTTATTGATTTTTAGAGAGGAAGGGAGAGGGAGAAGGAAGAGATGGAAACATCGATGAGAGAGAAACATCGATAGGCTGCCTCCTGCACACCCCCTGCTGGGGATCCAGCCTGCAACCTGGGCCTGTGCCCTGGCCGGGAACCGAACCCTGACCTCCTGGTTCACAGGTCAGTGCGCAACCCCTGAGCCCCGCCGGCCGGGCTGAGCAGTGATATTCTGATGTTCACATCTGTAACATTGGTTCTGAGCCAGTCGGTGAAAGGCTGAAGGTGTGTTGATGAATGCACTAGTGAAGCCGGCCGCACCCCTGGTGCAGATGTTTACGGCTGAGGGGTGTGTGTGGGGGGTGGGGGGCAGCCACGTGTCCCTCGGGAGGCGACGAGGGGATGGGGTGTGCGGCTGTGAGGAGTGAGGTCTCTCCGTTTGCTGTTGACTTTGGTTCCTATGACATGAGTGTTGCCGCAGCAAGTGAAGAAGCCGTAGAATCGTGTGTGTGAAATCACTTCTGTTCAGAAAGATAAAGTGAACAACAGCGAAGAAGAGAAAGAAAGATGCGGCCCGCCTGCCTCTGGAGTGGGGTGATGGCAGAGCCCACCTGCCTGGGGGGACGCAGGGACATCCTGGGGGAGAGGCCCTTTCAGTCCCCACCTCGGTGGCCAGGGAGGGCCGCCCTGTGGAAACGGGGGGCAGCCAGGGTGGGGCTGGGGCACAAGGAAGGTTTACCCGACGCTGCTGCCTCTGGGAGGAAGCCAGCCCTCGGGGCCGGTTACTCACGCAGCTCACAGATCAGCTGCCACAGCCTCACACCCCACTCCCCCAGGGATGCTTCGCGAAGCCGTCATGGCAAAGCCGAGCTCCATGCCGGCGCAGGGCCATTTCCCGTGGCCCCGGGGCCAGCAGGGAGCTGCCGCACTCACAGAGAAGGGACCTGTGAACCAGGAGGTCACGGTTTGATTCCCAGTCAGGGCCCCGGCCCAGGTTGTGGGCTCGATCCCCAGTAGGGGGCCTGCAAGTGGCAGCTGATCAATGATTCTCTTTCATCATTGATGTTGCTCTCTCTCTCTCCTCCTCTCCCTTCCTCTCTGAAATCCATAAAAATGTATTTTTTTAAAAGAGAGGAGAAAAGGGTGGAAAAAGAAGGAACCTGAGGCTCAGAGATGCCCCGGAGGCAGGAGGGTGGGTGCCCTCCCCAGGGCCGGCTGCTCCCCTAGAGAAGGGTGGGTCACCCCGGGCCTGGGTTCTGCATCTAGCAAGGCCTCTGGAGGCGTCCACGCTCCCTGCCGGGGATTCCGACTTGTGTTTGTGAATAAACATACGTTGAGGTTTGCGGGCTCAGCGGGTCTCTCTGCCCTGCCTCCCAGGCTCACAGGGCAGCGCGGGCCGGCCAGCGCGGGCAGGTCAGGGCGGAGGCACGGGGGCGGCCACGGCCGGGGAGGTGAGCCACATGTTCCCTGAGGCCCTGGCCCTGGGCCTGCCCGTGTCTGTGTGACCTCATCACTGCCCCGAGGTCACTGGCCGGCCAGGGCTCCACCGTGTTCTCACCACCTCCTGTTCCCTCCTCTCTCTGTCCAGACTCTGAACTCTGCCCACCGTGCCAGCTGGAGGGGGCGGCGCCTGCAGGGAAAGGGGAGGCACAGCTGGTTCAGCAGAGACCCTGGCATCCAGGGTCCCACAGTGACGCCAGGGAGGGCGGGCCCACGTGTGTCTGCAGTGCCCAGCCCTGGAGAGCCGCCAGCGGGGGGGCCAGGTGCTGCCGTGACCACATGTCATGGCTGAGACTCAAGGACTCCAGGAGCCCAGCCCACGGTGCCCAGCCCAGGGCATGTGCAAGGTGCCAACCCCAGTCCCGGGGCGGTTAAGCCTGGCCCCCCTGGCCCTGAGCTGCGGCCTGGAGCTGGGCCGGACCCTCTGGAATCTACATGGGTGCCCCTGTGTGCGTGGATGACGGTGTTTTTCTAGTGCAAAACCAGCCTTGTCTGACCATGGGCTCTAGTCCGGGTCAGGGCACAGGTCCGGGGTGCGGGCTTGATCCCCAGTAGGAGGTCTGCAGGAAGCA
Organism: Myotis nattereri; assembly: GCF_964212035.1. Taxonomy (NCBI): domain Eukaryota; kingdom Metazoa; phylum Chordata; class Mammalia; order Chiroptera; family Vespertilionidae; genus Myotis; species Myotis nattereri. Next base: position 60,159,329 of record NC_138088.1, on the reverse strand, counting down.
GCCGGCCCATGATTCTCTCATCATTGATGCTTCTATCTCTGTCTCTCTCCCCCTTACTCTCTGACATCAATAAAGACATATTAAAGCAACAACAACAACAAAGCAGGCAGAGCAGCCTCCCCTGTGAGAGCGAGAAGCCATCTCCCCTCTGGACGCTGTTCTCATTTGTCGCCTCAAGTTTGATCTGCCAGCTGGGGCTCGCCCCTCCACCCAGGAACCCACGCAGCCAAGGTCTCTCCCTCCACCAACTTGCGGGGTCTCTTTTCCTGGGTGGGAGGTGGGGGTTTGGAGTCTCAGTTGGCCTGGTCTCCCAGACCCTCTGCCCCGTCCCCTTGGCAGTGGGGTGGCTGCCTGGGGTGAGGTGGGCAAGCGCTCCCACCCACCGTGAGAGGTTCGGGCGGGGAGAGTGGACTCCTCCCTGCCCCCTGCCCACGGGCAGATGTTCTCAATACTCAGTGGGCACCTCCTGTGGGCCAGGCCCGTGCAGGCCCCTGCAGGCCTCCCTGGATCCTCACAACGTGAAGTAGGTGCTATTATCATGCCCATTTTACAGATGAGCAAACTGAGCCCCAGAGAAGAAATAGCTTGCGGAGGCTCCATAGCCAGCAAGTGGCGGAGCCCAGATGCAGCCCAGGGCATCACTCTGAAGTGCCTCCTGTCGCCACCCACCACCTGGCCTCCGGCTCCACAGTGGAGCGTTTCCCTGGCACATCTGTTCCCATCTGCAGCCCCCAGTGCCCAGGCCCACCCTCCATCCCCTGGCTGGAGCCATCCCTGGGAAACCTTGCGCCAGGGAGGCCTAGAGACGGAGCCTGGGCAGTGGGGGAGCCGGGGCAGTGGGGGAGCCGGGGCAGTGGGGGAGCCGGGGCAGTGGGGGAGCCGGGGCAGTGGAGGAGCTGGGGCAGTGGGGGGCACAGTGTGTGGTAGGCTGAGAGCGTGGGGCTCCTTCCCCAGGTTCCCTGGGTGCCCGGGAGGTTCTCGGATTTTCTCGTGGGCCCCTCTCCTTTGGAATTTGAATCAGTTCGGAGCGTCTCTCTCACAGTAAAGCATCGCCGTGCTGGGTGCTGGCTACCGTGCCTAATGAATTTGGGGGGGGAGGTCTGGGGCATCCAGGCCACATGGATGCAGGAAAGGGCAGGCGCTCCCCGGCAGCCTCAGGCCCTGTGGGCCCTCGAAACGCTCTGAGCCCGCCGTGGTCCTGCCCCTGAGGGGCCCCTGGACCGCTCACTTGACAGCCCCTCGTATCCATCCCTGCAGCCCCTGACCCCCTGGCAGGAGCCTCCTTTGGCCTCTGTGGCGATGCCAGGGTGGCGTGCACATTGGAGAACTGACTGGCTGGTGGGCGAGGGCTGCCTAGGGGCGGTCCTGGCTCTGACGCTCGCCCAGCGCCTGTGCCCGGGCACCGGGATGGGCGGTGCTTCAGGAAACACGGAGGGAGCCCTGAGCGGTGGGGGCAGAGGAAGGACCAAGCGCTGCTGATGCCAAGCGCAGAGGCTGACAGCCGCGCAGAGGACCATGGCTCTGCCCAGGCAGGGTGGGGTCGGGGTCCTTCCTGGAGGAAGGGGCTCGTGAGCCAGGCCCTGCAGGATGAGAGGGACTCGGCCCTCGGTGAGGAGAGGGCCTCGGGTCAGCGGGTGACAGATCCCGTAGGCGCCGAGGGAGGGCCTGGTCGGGGCCCCTCCTGCCCCGGCCAGCTCCCCCGCGGCCTGTGGCCAGCGGAGAGGGCAGCAGCCACGCCAAGGTCAGCCAGGAGCCCGGTGGCCGCCGGCCTCTCCTGCGCCCCACACTAACCAGAGGCTCCATCGTTTCCGGGTGAGCGCCCGGCAGATGCCGACTGCCAGCAGATGGGCGAGGCCCGGGGTGATTTGCAAGGGACCCGCTCTGTGATGCACGTAATTGCACAGGCGACGACGTTGTCGCTCAGAGTGTGTCCCTGCCCGCCAGGACGAGGTAAAGGTCAGTTCACAGATGCGGTGCGGCCGCAGGAGTCGGGGCGTGTCCACGGGCTCCTGAGGGGCAGCGGCGAGGCCTCAGCAGGCCCTGCAGGAGGCCCCTGTCCCCCAGGTTTGGGGCGATGGGGGAGGGGTGATAACCTGGCCTATCCCAGAGCTCGCCTGTCCCTGGTGCTGAAATCCCTTGGAGTCACTCCCCTGGGGGCCCTCGCTGGCCCGGCTCGGGCTTTCCTGACCTCCCGGATTCTCACGTCGAGGCCCCCCAGGCCAGCGTGCGCCCTGGGGCAGCAGACCCGCCGGGGCTGAGGGGCTGGTTCTCTGGTTGGGCACCGTAGCCGAACACCGAACACCGCAGACAGAATTCCGTTTCCCCGGAGTCCGGAGGGCGGGACGTCCAAGATCAAGGTGCTGGCAGGTGGTTTCCGGTGGGAGTTCTCTTCCTGGCTTGTAGGCACCACCTTCTCCTCCTCCTCCTCCTCCCTCTTCTCCTTCTCCTCCTCCCCACCTCCTCCTCCTCTTCCTCCTCCTCCTCCTCCTCCTCCCTCTTCTCCTTCTCCTCCTTCTCTTTAATTTCAGAGAGGAAGGGAGAGGGAGAGCGGGAGAGAGACATTAATGATAGTAAGTCACGGATCGGCTCCCTCCTGCACGCCCCACACTGGGGATGGAGCCCGCAACCCGGGCCTGTGCCCTGACTAGGAATCGAACCCTAACTGGGAATCGAACCCTGACCTCCGGGTTCATAGGTCGATGCTCAACCACTGAGCCCCGCCGGCCGGCTGTTCCTCGGGCTTTAAAGCAGAGGTTTTGGGTGGACGCAGGTTGGTATTTCGAAGGGACCAGAGGCTGCAGTGTCCCGACGTGGGTTCTGTCATCTCGTCGTCTCACCGGCTCCTGAAGTCGCGTTGGGAGCAGATGTGCGGCTCTGTCACCTCAGTCACACGATGCTCACTGTTCTGAGAAGGTCGCATCGTAACTCATCAGCAATAATTAGTCCCCCGGCACCCCCTCTCGTCCCCTCAACGGCTCCATTAACTTGGGTGTGAATCACACTTTCCGGGCGCCAATCAGTGAGGCTCTGTCTGTGAGGTACAAGGTGATGCTATTAGTTACAATAATTAACTGCCTAATTAAAAACACAAAAGCTGTCTTTATGAAGGGCAATTAACCGCGCGCATGATGGGCCATCCATAGCCCTATGATTAGGAAAGACAAATACCAAGAACGGGCTGAATCACAGGCCGTTGATGAAGGCCCTGTCCGCTCCCAGCCTGCGTCCGCACTCTAGTCAGCAGCTCTACGATTTCCTCCCAAATCTCGTGTGTCAGCCACAGAGCCCGTGACCCATGTGGCCCGGAACCGTGCCAGGGTGTGTCTTCACACTGAGGCTCGCGTGGCCCGGGCCCGTGGCAGGTGTGTCTTCACACTGAGGCTCGCGTGGCCCGGGACCATGGCAGGTGTGCCTTCACGCTGAGGCCCACATGAACTGGGACCGTGGCAGGTGTGCCTTCACACTGAGGCCCGTGTGGTCCAGGACCGTGGCAATGTGTCTTCACGCTGAGGCCCGCGTGGCCCGGGTCAGTGGCAGGTGTGCCTTCACAGTGAGGCCCGTGTGGCCCGGGACCATGGCAGGTGTGCCTTCACGCTGAGGCCCACGTGGCCCGGGACCTTGGCAGGTGTGCCTTCACGCTGAGGCCCACGTGGCCCGGGACCTTGGCAGGTGTGCCCGTGGCCCGGGACCATGGCAGGTGTGCCTTCACGCTGACGCCCACGTAGCCCGGGACCGTGGCAGGTGTGCCTTCACGCTGAGGCCCGTGTGGTCCAGGACCGTGGCAATGTGTCTTCACGCTGAGGCCCGCGTGGCCCGGGTCAGTGGCAGGTGTGCTTTCACAGTGAGGCCCGTGTGGCCCGGGACCATGGCAGGTGTGCCTTCACGCTGACGCCCACGTAGCCTGGGACCGTGGCAGGTGTGCCTTCATGCTGAGGCCCACGTAACCCGGGACCGTGGCAGGTGTGCCTTCACGCTGAGGCCCACGTGGCCTGGGACCGTGGCAGGCGTGCCTTCACGCTGAGGCCCCTCTGTGCCTCCAGAGCAGAGTGGCTCGGGGAGGCAGCAGTGTGGGCAGGGTGGCCTGGAGGTCCCCTCACTGGCTGTCGTTGGGACTTGGCATCAGCCAGTCGCTCAGCCAACGCCAGGGCCGCTGTGCGTCAGGCCTGAGCAGGAGGCCGGGTGCTGAGGCCTGAGCAGACCCTTCTTGACGCCCCAGAGCACCTGGGTGACAACCAGGGACACCTCAGCCGGCCCCTCAGCAAGGGCCTCCGCTCGGTCCTGGGCCCCTGCCCTTTTGGGGAAACGGATCCAGAGTCCACGTGGCGTCTGTAGTTCAGATGCGCAGGGCGAGTGCCCGGCGTTGGGGAGGCACAGGGGCTGCCGGCCACAACCAGCAGTGACCTCCAGCCCGGTCAGCCTGTGACCCAGGAGGTCCCGGGTTCGATGCCCGGTCAGGGCGCAGGCCCGGGGTGTGGACTCCATCCCCAGTGTGGGGCGTGCAGGAGGCAGCCGATCCATGGTTCTCTCTCATCATTGATGTTTCTCTCTCTCTCCCTCTCCCTTCCTCTCTGAAATCAATAAAACTATATTAAAAAAAATGAACTGACCTCCAGCTGGGCCGGGTGGGGTGGGGGTGGGGGAGGTGTCGGTGGGTCTCCGAGGCAGGAGGGGTGTGGAGAGGCAGCGTGTGGAGGCAGGTGGCAGGGATGTGTCTCGGGCACAGAGAGGTGTCCCAGGAGGAGAGGGAGCCGTGGGCAGGGCAGGTGGGACCTTGGGGAGCCTCAGGGGCGCCCCTCAGGACGAGAGGAGGGATGTGGGGGGAGGTCCTGTCCCCCGGGAAGGGTCTGCTCCCCTCGGAATCACCAGCCTGAGCCCTGGGGTCTCTCGGGGCCCCAGGAGCAGCCTGCCCTGGCTGTCTCACTTGCCCGCGTCGGGCCGCTCCTGGGAGGCCGCCTGCCCGGTAACAGCATCCTCCGTCCCCCACAGGCTGAAGCGCTCGGGGCTGAAGGTGAGGTTCTGCACCAACGAGTCGCAGAAGTCCCGCGGGCGCCTGGTGGGCGAGCTGCGCCGCCTGGGCTTTGACGTCTCCGAGGCCGAGGTGACCGCCCCGCCCCCCGCCGCCTGCCGCCTCCTCCAGGAGCGAGGCCTCCGGCCACACCTGCTGGTCCACGACGGTAGGCCTGCGGGTACCGGCCGGGGGTGCAGGCGCCCCATCCAGGGTGGGGCTGGGTCGGCATCCCTCTCCCCTGGGCCCCAGCACAGGGAGGGGCTCGGGGTGGCACCTGCCCCAGCAGAGGGAGGGGCACGGGGTGGCACCTGCCCCAGCACAGGGAGGGGCTCGGGGTGGCACCTGCCCCAGCACAGGGAGGGGCCCGGGGTGGCACTGAACTGTATCCCTCCCTCTTTCTTTCCAGAAGTCCGATTGGAATTCGATCAGATCGACACGTCCAACCCAAACTGTGTGGTCATCGCGGACGCGGGAGAACACTTTTCCTACCGGAACATGAACAGGGCCTTCCAGGTGCTCATGGGGCTGGCGGACCCCGTGCTCATCTCCCTGGGGAAGGGGTAAGTCGGCGTGAGACTCGCTCTGGGTCTGACTCACAAAGCCACATGGAGAAGGAGGCGGGAACGGGGACGCGGTGGGCGCGGGGCGACGACCTTCTCTCTCCCTCCCTCTTCTTTTTCTTTTCTTTAATCTTCAGCTGAGGAGTGAGGATATTTTTTTCCATTGATTTTTAGAGAGAGCGGAAGGGAGGGGGGGGGAAGAGAGAGAGAAACATTGACGTGAGAGAGGCACATTGATTGGTTGCCCCCCACACGGACCCCGACCAGGCTGGGGTTTGAACCCGCAGCACAAGTATTCCCTTGACTGGGAATCGAACCCAAGACCCTTGGGCCGACGCTCTAACCACTGAGCAACCAGCCAGGTCCCTCCCTCCGTTTTCTTGCTTTTTCTCTTCATTTCTTCCTTCTTTCCTTTTGTAACCCTGCAACCTCCTGCAATTCAGGTCACTGCAAACCACAGAACCTGGCCTGCTTAGCTCATTGACGGCCCGGCGGGGTCCTGGGCCTCCCTAACGTCCTGACTCATCACTAGAGAACATGTAGTTAAGAAATTCTGTTATAACCTGTTTGTGTTAACATTTTTAATCGTCTCTAATATATATATACACACTCACACTAGAGGCCCAGTGCATATTATGCATATATATACATATTGATTTCAGAGGGGAAGGGAGAGAGAGAGAGAAACATCAATGATGAGAGAGGTCATGGATCCGCTGCCTCCTGCAGGCTCCACACTGGGGGTCGAGCCCGCATCCCCAGCATGTGCCTGACTGGGAATCGAACCGTGACCTCCTGGTTCATAGGTCGACGCTCAACCGCTGAGCCACGCCGGCCGGCTTGTCTCTAGTTATTAAGTGATTCCAGGTCACGGGCAGTAGGCAAAGCAGGCATGTTGCTGACACAGGGAGAGCGGTGGAGTCCGTGGCGTTGGCCTGCGATCCCGTGGCGGCCTCGAGCGGCTGGTTTTACAGACGAGCGGTGATGGGGTCTCTCGCTGGCCGGGTCTGACTGGCGTGAGGGATTCGCTGCTCAGAAACGAGAGAAGGAACCCACAGCTTCAGGCCCATGTCCGCGTCCCAGGACAGCCCAGGGCCCCCGGAGGCTGCTGTCACGTGGAGTGGGTCACAGATGGGGAGAGCCGTCCCCCTGGGCGCAGGGCCGAGCGGTGGCCACGTGGGGCCGAGCAGTGGCCACGTGGGGCCGAGCGCCCTGCTCTGGACACGGGTGATTTGCAGGGGCATCTGCTTGGACCGGGAGCGGGAACTGCCTCTGTAATTCCTCTGTCACGCGGCCGGCGGGACGTTAGGCTGTTGACGCGCAGACGGTGGGAGGTTCATGGCTCTGGCGGGAAAGGTCAAGCGATCGCTGTGCAGGGAGGCCGTGCCGACTGAGGGGAAGGGCAGAGGCAGAGCGAGAGGCCTCTCCGGCCGCGCCTCCCGCTTTCCCCGCCTGCCCAGCTCCCGGTGACCGCTGTGCTGCACACTCGGACCAGCCTGGCCTGCGGGGTCTGTGTTCACCAGGAGCACCAGGTAAATGCTTCCGGCCTCTTGTGTTTGGGGACTAACCTAGGCGCATGCAGATATATATATATATATATATATGTATATATATATATATATATACACACACACACGCACACGCACACCTCTGTACATATGTATGTATTAATATATATTTTTACGGATGTCAGAGAGGAAGGGAGAGGGAGAGAGAGAGAGAAGCATCAGTGATGAAAGAGAATCATGGATCGACTGCCTCTTGCACACCCCACACTGGGGATCGAATCTGAAACCCCGGCCTGTGCCCTGACCGGGAATCAAACCGTGACCTTCTGGTTTATAGGTTGATGCTCAACCACTGAGCCAAACGGGCCAGGGCCTGGGCTTTTATAGTTTTTAGAAGTTAGGTTAGGTACTTGTACTGACTGTATCTCTAAAAATGCTAGTAGCTGACAGATGGCCTGCAAGACGCCTTCGTGCTTTCCTGAATGAATGAGAAATGAGGAAAAGCCCTGAGAGCGATCAAAGCACCAGGTTCCGTTAAAAAGGAAATGTTAAGGTTTCCAAGTTGGATTTTGGAAGTCAGTTTTTTCTTTAAACTCTAAAAATGCCTGTAAGAAAGACAAGGTTTTTATTTAAATTTTATCTTTTAACGACAGCTTACATTCAGTAGTTATTATATTATCGTTACTGTTTTTATCTTCACCCGAGGATATTTTTCCCATTGATTTTTAGAGAGAGTGGAAGGGAGGGAGGAGGGGGAGGAGAGAAACACTGATGTGAGAGACACACTGATTGGCTGCCTCCCGCACATGCCCCGACGGGACGAGGTACGTGCCCTTGGCTGGGAATCGCATCCGTGACCCTTCAGTCTGCGGGGCAACACTCTAACCACTGAGCAGACCAGCCAGGGCTCACTGTTATTGTGTATAGTTTTGGGTGTAAAAGACAAGGTTTCACTTGTGTATTTTAAGCTGCAATTTTGATTTTTTCCTCCCATCAGGACTAAATTTAAACAAGAAAGTCCAGGTTCCTGTCACTTCGGGAGAAGGATGTGGGAGTGTGAGATGGCAGTGGTGCCGTGCGACTGCCGGGGAAGGTTTTCCCAAAGCGGGGGCACGGCGTGTGGCCCCCAGCCAGGCCGGGGCACGGGGCCTGGCCCCAGAAGCCTCTGCTCCAACACAGCCGCAGGGGCTCCCAGCTTTGCTCCTCCTCCTCTGGGGTGCCCTCCTGTGTCCCTGTCCCCAGCATGTCGGCCTCCGCCGTGCCCAGAGCCCGCAGCCCTCTCATCGCCGCCCTTTCCTGCCCTTTCCTGTTTGTCTGTGGACTTGTCTGGTTCCCCACAGGCCAGGAGTCCCGCGGGGGCGGGTGGCGGGGGGGCGCGCAGGGGGCCTGGGAGTGTCCCCGAGTCCTTCAAGGGCTGTGAGGTGGCCGTGTCCTCAACGTCTGGGGACAAGGAACGGAGCCTCCACAGCCCCAGGGATCGCAGGCCCAGCACCCAGCATCTCCCCTTAGCCGTGCCTTGCAGCTCTGACCCGGCTCAGGAAATGTCTGCTGAGCCGTCTGTGGTAGACATGGAGGAAGAAGAGGGAGCTTTCTAAAGGCTGTGTCAGGCAGAGTGCATGTCCGCATCCCGGGCTTAAGGCAGATGCAGTGATGGACCCCTAAGCCTGTGTTTTGGGGTCACCCTTCAAAAGGGGAGCACTTGCAGGCCCCGACTCTGTAAGCAGGTGGCAGTTCCCTCTGGCTACCAGGCACCCTCCCGAACCTGCACAGCGTCCCCTGGTCCGCAGCCCTGATGGGGAGGCCTGGGGCGCACGGAGGCCGGGGCGCACGGAGGCCGGGGGCACGGAGGCCTGGGGCGCACGGAGGCAGGGGGCGCACGGAGGCCGGGGCGCACGGAGGCCTGGGGCGCACGGAGGCCGGGGGCGCACGGAGGCCTGGGGCGCACGGAGGCCTGGGGCGCACGGAGGCCGGGGGCGCACGGAGGCCGGGGGCGCACGGAGTCCGGGGGCGCACGGAGGCCTGGGGCGCACGGAGGCCTGGGGCGCACGGAGGCCGGGGGCACGGAGGCCTGGGGCGCACGGAGGCCTGGGGCGCACGGAGGCCGGGGGCACGGAGACCTGGGGCACGGGGGCCTGGGGTGCACGGAGGCCTGGGGCGCACGGAGGCCTGGGGCGCACGGAGGCCGGGGGCACGGAGGCCTGGGGCACGGGGGCCTGGGGTGCACGGAGGCCTGGGGCGCACGGAGCACAGAGGCCTGGGGTGCACGGAGGCCTGGGGCGCACGGAGGCCTGGGGTGCACGGAGGCCTGCAGGGCCTGTCATTCAGGAGGAATCCTCGTGGCTTTAGCAAATGGGCTCCGAACCCCGCCCCCTGGCAGGGTGAGTGTCAGGGAGCTAGTCCTCAGAAGGCCCAGGGTTTGGCTGCGGGGGGTCCAGGCGGGTCAGACGGAGGGCAGCTGGGGCCTGGGCTGGGGGAGGGCACAGCCGGGCAGCTGCTGGGGAGTCGGATCAGCTCTCACTGGTCACACAGGCACAGAAGCCCGGCCAGCGTGACTCAGGGCTGAGCAGCGACCTGGGAACCAGGAGGTCACGTTCGGCTCCCAGTCAGGGCACACGCTTGGAAATAGTCCCAGGACAGGTTCCAGCCGCATCTGGAAGACCCGCATCTGTCTTTCCTCCCAGCTCCTCCTCATCAGCTGCTTCTCCTTCTCAGTCTGGGAGACCAGTGGTTTGCAATGACATCCTCTACGTTTTGTCCAGCAGTTTCTGCATGCTAGCCCCGTGGTTGGCAAACCACGGCTCACGAGCCACATGCGGCTCTTTGGCCCCTTGAGTGTGGCTCTTCCACAAAATACCACGTGCGGGCGCGCACGTACAGTGCGATTGAAGCTTCGTGGCCCATGCACAGAAGTCGGCATTTTGTGGAAGAGCCACACTCAAGGGGCCAAAGAGCCGCATGTGGCTCGCAAGCCGCGGTTTGCCGACCACTGTGCTAGGCCTGTGGTGAGAACTTGGCATGCCTTACTTTGTTCAAGCCTCAGTCCCATCCATAAAGTAGGTACTGGGGGAGGGGGTTTGGCCATTTTACAGATTAGGAAACAGGCCCAGAGGGCTTAAGCACCCCAAGCCCCACAGTTAGAGGAAGTGGAGAGGCTTTCAACGCCAAGGGCAGCACGCCTGCCCGCTCTCGCCCCTGTGCGCACACGCAGTAAATGTCTCCCGATTTTGAGGAGCGTTGGGAAGGGGAGGGGAGCTGGTGAGGGGCTCCCCGAGAGCCCAGCCGTCTCGGTCCCCGTTGTCTTCTCCTCAAGCTTCTGACGCCCACGGACCCGCACGCCTCCTGACCTCTGGCTCACGGGACACGCGGCCGGGAGCTGGCGGGGTTTTCTCCTTCAGGCAGCAATTAGGGTTAATTATTAGCAATTAGGGGCTCGCCGCATGCTTTGTGGCCCTGCTGTCCTTTCCCAGGTCCCCTGTCTTCCTCTGTGTCAGCAGCTGGGCCCGTCTGCCCCTCGGGTCCCCCATCGATCACCCTGGCCGAGTCCCCACAAAGCTGGCAGCGGGCTGTTCTGACCGAGGGCTGCTGGCCGGTGCGGTGACCACCACGGGCCACTCTCGGCTCGGCACCTGCACGGACCCTCACCCGCTGGCCCTCCGGACGGGACGGCATCTCTCTGGGCTCCCGGAGCTCCGCCGGCTCACCTGTCCCTCTCCTCCCAGGCGCTACTACAAGGAGACCTCGGGCCTGATGCTGGACGTCGGCGGCTACATGAAGGCGCTCGAGGTACCTGCCCGGAGCCCTCCTCGCTCCAGGCTTCCTGGAGGAGGGGGCGTGCTCAGTGGCCCTCCTAGTGGGGCTGCCCCTGCCCCCGCCCCCGTGTGCCCCCACCCTCCACGCCCCTGTGCTGGCCGCCGGCCCTCCCAGCATGCCCTCTGCCGCCCTCCTCCTGGCTTTGTCTGTGGGGACCATGCTCACTCCCCACCCTGGGCACCTGCAGCCTGACGAGTCCTGACTGGACCTGTTCCCGCCCCCCCACTCCGAAGGCCAGGCCCCGGCGGGGCTCCCAGCGTCCTCTGACCAATGCTTAGCCCGCTGTCCTGGCCTCGGCTCCGGTCCCGGCCAGCTCCTCTCACCGCCCGCCTGCACTGGGCACCAGCCCTGCCTGCCTGCACCCGTGCGGGGAGGGACGGATGGGACGTGGAGCCCTGGACGCATCCTGGGGGAGCCGTGACCAGCGGGGAGGGTGGGGGAGGGGAGAAGCAGAAATATGGGTGAGAACGCGGTCGGGTGCCCGAGACTGCCACCTCCGGGCCACCTCCCCCACAGCTGGGGGTTTGAGCAGGTGGCGGGCCTGGAGGTGCGGCTCTGAGCATCCCAGGCAGCCCGACGTGGTGTGTCTGTCCCAGGCAGCCTGACGTGGCGTGTCTATCCCAGGCAGCCCGACGTGGCGTGTCTGTTCCAGGCAGCCCGTCCGCTCGTGTCAATCACGCGTCTCGGGCTCACATGTCCTGCCCCCGAGGCCCCGGGTTCCTGGAGGGAGGCCTTCCCTGCAGTCGGGGTCCCGTTGCTTCGCCCCACGCCCACGCTTGCCCTCTCTCTGCAGTACGCCTGCGGCGTCGAGGCCGAGGTGGTGGGCAAGCCCTCCCCGGAGTTCTTCAGGTCGGCCCTGCGGGAGCTGGGCGTGGAGGCCCACCAGGTAGGTTGCCTTGCGGATGCGGATGCGGATTGCGTGGAGGCAGCTGTGTCGGGAGGGGACCTCACACGGCCGCCTGGGGGCCTGGGGGCTCAGGCAGCCTCGTGGGCTGGGCAGCCACGTGCAGACCCCCCACCACGAGAGCTGATTTGGCTGGAAACGGGGGAAAGGCAGCAAAGGAAGTCCACTGAGTGTTTTATTTTATTTATTGTTTGTTTGTTTTTTAAATATATTTTTATTGATGTTAGAGAGGAAGGGAGAGGGAGGGAGAGATAGAAGCATCAATGATGAGAGAGAATCATGGACCGGCCGCCTCCTGCACGCTCCCCACTGGGGATCGAGCCTGCAACCCGGACTGTTCCCTGACCAGGATTTGAACCCTGACCTCCTGGTTCCTAGGTCGATGCTCCATCACTGAGCCACGCTGGCCGCGCTTCCTCTTGTTTTTTAAAGCAAATCCAGCCTTACCGTTGTGCCCTTTCCTAGTCTAGGATGCCTTTCAAAGAACATTTATTTTAGACACAACTGGACGATGCTCTAAAACACCCCACAGGGGCCCAGTGACACAGAAAGATGCTCAGCCCCTCGCACCCTCCGCCGGCCGTGCCAATTCAAACAAGCAAGCGAGGGCTCCCCCCTGTAGGAAGCCAGTGGGAATGTGAGACGGGGCGGCCCTCTGGGGACAGCTCCTCTGGGGACAGCTCCTCAGCGTCCAGCAGAGAATTGCCACGCGACCCAGCAGTCCCGCTCCGAGGACTGAAAACATGTTCCAACAAAACGCACGCGTGACGCTTCCTAGCAGCACGACTCACAGTAGCAGACGAGAAAAGCAGTGCGTGTTCACCGGCAGGTGGAGGGACCTCAGCACGTGGCGCGCTCACACACGGGGTGTTTCAGCGGGAGAGGAATGAGATGCGGGCAAATGCTGCACTGTGGGTGGGAACATGCGAGGGGAAGAAGCCAGGCACACAGGCCCGCTTTTATATGCCCCGTGATATTTGTAGGCAGGGCCCCGAAGAGTCCGGTCCACAGAAACCAAACAGGCCAGGGCTGTGGAGGGCGGGGCTCGGGGTGGCCGGCGGCCTCAGGGGCCTGGGCCTCCTGTCGGGGTGATGAAATGTCCGGAACTAAATGGCGGTGATGGCCACGCAACATGGCGAATGCACTGAATGCCACTGATTTGAAGCTTTGAAATGGTTCCATTGGTGAACCTGAGGTGTATTTTATCACAATGAAACAAAAAATCTAACCCCAGATCGATAGTAAATCCTTAGCATTCTCTAATATCAGTCCACTTTAAAAAATATATATATTTTTATTGATTTCAGAGATGAAGGGGGAGAGAGAGAGAGAAACATCAATGATGAGAGAGAATCATGGATCAGCTGCCTCAAGCCCGCAACCCGGGCACGTGCCCCGACTAGGAATAGAACCGTGACCTGGTTCATAGGCCGACGCCCCACCACTGAGCCACACCAGCCGAGCAGCAATGCACCTTTTTACGATACCAGTCCACACCAAGCCTCCTGGCGCCTCAGACACGTGCTCTTACGTCCATTTGTTTTTGCATCAAATCCAGACAAGGTCTGTGCCTTTCTTGCCTGTGGCTTTCGTCTCTTAAATCTTTTTAACTTTTCTCATGAATCGTTTCAGCTGTCGGTGCAAGGAGAGAGACTCGCATAATGAACCCTATGTCCCCATCACTGGGCTCCAGTAAGGACCAACTACTAGAGCACTTTTTAAAATGGTTTTTAACTGTCCATTGTGAAATAATTTCACATTTTACAAGGGAGTTGCAAAAACAGTACAGGGAATGCCCGTATGCCTGACACCAGCTCCCAGCGCTGACGTCTGATAGGACAGCCATAAAGCGATTGACATGCGCACTGACTCACGACGGGTAGTTAACCCAGAGACCTTCTGCAGCCGCTGCCAGCCGTCCCACCAATAGCTTTTTTTTTTAAAAAAAATGTTTGTATTGATTTTTAGAGAGAGGAAGGGAGAGAGAGAGAGCGAGAGATAGAAACATCAATGATGAGAGAGAATCATGGATCGGCTGCCTCCTGCACACCCCACACTGGGGATCAAGCCCACAACCTGGGCCTGTGCCCCGACCGGGAATCGAACTGGACCTTCTGGTTCCTGGGTTAACTAACACTCAGCCACTGAGCCACACTGGCTGGGCGGCTGTGGCATTTTTGAACAGCACTGGCCAGTTACTGTGTAAACTCGTGGGAGTTTGACATGCGTGGTGTAGACTGTCCCTCCGTTTGGTTTGTCCTGATGTCTCCTCGGGGTTTAGGCGACGCGTTTTGGGCAGGAATCTCGCAGAAGCACTGCCCTCTGGGACGTCCCGTCGGGAGACCCGTTATTGGTGATGTTCTCTTGGGTCCTCACTGGAGGTGGTGTCGCCAGGTTCTCCACCGAAAAGCCGCCGTGTGTCTCTTTGTCCCTCGTCAGTACCTTGTGGGGACGTGCTTGACCCTGTAAACGTCCTCTTCCTCTCCTCCTCCTCCCGCCTGACGCGAGCATCCACGGCCCCCTTGCCTGACGCAGCTGCCCCTGGGCGTCCGCCCGGCGACGCGCTCCGTCTGTGAGCGCCTGGACTTTGCTGCAAGGAGGAGTCTTCCTCTTCCTCCCGTTCACGTATCTGTTCCAACGTGGACTCGGAATGTTGTTGTATTTCACGAGTAACCGGCCGTTTCTCCCGTTACGGAGTCTGTTGCTCGGCTTGTCCTGCGTTTGGCTGTCAGACCCCTTTCAAGCTGAACAGCCTCGGGGCTCATCTGTACCCCACCCTCTCCTCCCCCCGACATTATTTTGAATCAAATCCCGGAAATCGTGTCACTTCATCTGTAAATACTTCCGTGGCTCCAAAAGGCAGGGATTCTTTTTCTAGAAACACAGATAATGCCACCGCCACCGCCAGTGGTGCCGACGATCCTTCCTGAATGCCATCCGATACCCGCCACTGTGCCCATTTCCCCGCGGTCTGAGGGGTGTGTGGCTTACAGGTTGTTTGAATCAGGAGTCAAAGGAGGGCCTTGCATTGTGATTGGTCAGTGTGATTCTTTTTGTTTGTTGTTTTTTTGTTTTCCTAATCCTCACCCGAGGATATTTTTTTTTTCATTGATTTTTAAAGAGTGGAAGGGACGGGGAGAGACAGGGAGAGAGAGACATCCACGTGAAAGAGGCACATCCACGGGCTGCCTCCCGCACGCACCCTGACCAGGGCCGGGACCTGGCCTGCAAGTGAGATACGTGCCCTTGACCGGAATTGAACCCGGGACCCTTCGGTCCACAGGCCCCAGGCACGGCGCTCTGTCCACTGCGCCACACCGGCTCGGGCTGGTCAGCGGGATCCCCAGTGATTTTTGAATCCGTCACTTCCTGTGTTTTCCTCCTGAGGGTGTGGAGAGAAGCTGGCGTGTCGACGCCCTCGGGGAGTCCTCCCGCGTGCCCTCCGCCCCGTCTTCTGGGTGGTGGTGGGTCTTGACGCCTGGTCAGGGGCCGGTTCAGTTTTGCGACGACGGCTCTCCATGCGGGGGCTTCCGGAAGCTCGTCAGCGCTGGGCGGCCACCTGCCGGCACCAGGAGGGCAAGGCCCCGGGTGGCGCGCACACAGGAGGGACGAGGGAACCTGCTTTTAGAGCCCAAACCAGACAGGCCACTGCCGGGCGTGGCGCCCGCTGCCCGCGGCTCCTGGAACCATCGGGGGCCGCGTCCTCCCTCCCGCACTGAGGCCGGGGGGCGGCGCTGACAGGTGCGGCTTCATTTCCCCCGACGGCGCACCTCCTGACCTCCATCTTCTCACCAATGATTTTCTAAATCCTCAGCGATTGGGCAGTAATTGCTGCTCCGCGTGCGATGATTGCCCTTCACCGCCAGGAACGCTGTGAAATCCCCAGGGCCGCGCGCTTGCTATTCGGGCCGCACGCTGTCCAGACAGACATCGCTGCCCGTGGCTGCGCCCCGCAGGCCCCGCACCCGGCAGGCCCCGCACCCGCAGGCCCCGCACCCAACAGACCCCACACCCAACAGGCCCCGCACCCGGCAGGCCCCCCACCCGGCAGGCCCCGCACCCAACAGGCCCTGCACCCGCAGGCCCCGCACCCAACAGGCCCCGCACCCAACAGGCCCCGCACCCAACAGGCCCCGCACCCAACAGGCCCCGCACCCGGCAGGCCCCGCATCCAACAGGCCCCGCACCCGGCAGGCCCCGCACCCGGCAGGCCCCGCACCCGGCAGGCCCCAAACCCGGCAGGCCCCAAACCCAGGCTCCTCCAGCCTCACTTGGGCGCCAGGCTTGGCCTGGGCCTGGGCATCGGACCATCAGGCAGAATGCCAGCTGCGGCTCCTCCACCAGAGTCCTCCCTCCCGGGCCCAGGTCCCGGTGTCACTGCCTGGGCCACGCCCACCGGTGTCCTTGTAAGGGGGAGAAGTTCTGTTTTTCTCTTTTTAAAATTTATTTCAGAAAGCAAGGGAGAGGGAGACAGAAACATGACTGATGAAACTCATGGATCGGCTGCCTCCTGCACGCCCCACACTGGGGATGGAGCCCACAACCCGGGCCTGTGCCCTGACCGGGAATTGAACCCTGACCTCCTGGCTCATAGGTCGGCGCTCAACCCCTGAGCCACGCCGGCCGGGCTAGGATGGTGGTTTTAAACATCAAGCAGTTTCTGATGTCAAACAAGGACTGACACCTGGCGTGGCTTCTGTGTGACAGGCCGTCATGATCGGAGACGACATTGTGGGCGACGTCGGCGGGGCGCAGCGGTGCGGGATGCGAGCGCTGCAGGTGCGGACCGGGAAGTTCAGGTGAGCGCCTCCGTGGCCGGCACCTGCCGCCCTCCCCGCGATTCCTGTGGGTCGTCCAAGATAAAGGGGGCTGCTCTTCCCACGTGGGGGCGCACCGCTGGGTCCTCCGAGGCCGGCCGGGCTGCCTTCCCAGCAGACCGTGGCTTTGGCACCGGGTTCGAGCCCCAGGACGGATTTGAGTGGGTGCGTCACGCGGAGAGAAAAGGCGAAGGCTCCGGCGTCTCACCCAGCAGGTTGGGTGACTGGTGAGAGCGGTCACGGCTGGGCATTGGCCCCCCCCTCCCCCCCCCCCGCCAGCCTCCCACTCCTCCTGCCCCGCCCTCTTCATCACGTGGGAGTCAGAGAGCCCTCCCTCCGCTGCCCACTCGGGGCCATGGGCTGCGGGGGCTGCTGAGCCCGAGTGCGGCTGGTCCACGCTGACGCGTGGAGGGCACGGCGCACACGAGTGCACACGTGGGACCACAGAGTGTGAGAGCCTCGATGGTAGCGTTTCATATGACGACACATGGCCCTCCCTGATGTTGCTCTCACCTGCTGGTTTGCATGTTGAGCAGCTCCCAGAAAGTTCGGTCTGGCCTCTTGTTTTCCTGCTGGGCAGTGGGGCCTGCACTGTCCCCTACCCCCAGCAGAGGGCACTGTGGGCGCACAGACTGTGCCTTGGCTGGGCCGGGCCGGCTGGACAGTCCTAGGAGCCACGTGCTCTGTGGCCCCTCCCGCCCCCCACCTCCCAGGGCCGGAAATCCATGGGGGCTCTGCAGGTGCGTGGCCGGCTCAGGCCAATGACCAGCCCAGGAGTCAGCTGTGCCCTGGGGACTAGGCCTGGGTCCTTCCCTGCAGCCATCCACCCCTGACACCGGCTTCCTCCAGGGCCGCCCATCACCTCCAGGGCTCTGCCCACCGCTCGCACCGCCATCTATGTGAGCGAGAAGCCAGAGGTTTGATGGTCAGCATGTCCCATGTCAGCGCCAGACGTGAGCCGGGCAGGGGCCAGGGCCTCCCGTCCGAACGCCCTGCGTGGTCCCTGGATGGTCAAGAGCCGAGGCCCCTGGATGGTCAGCAGGCATCGGAGGGCCCCGTGGACCCTGTCCTCTGTTGGTGGCCTTGGTCGGGCCTTGGCTGACCCGGGAGAGCCAGGCGAGTGGAGTGGCCTTGTCGCAGGCCCAGGTGGCGGGCAGCCATGCGGGAGGGAGCCTGGTGCTCACGCCCAGCCTCGGGGCCTCTCCATTGGCTGGAGGCCACGGGCGGGGGGGGGGGGTGGCCGAGCTGAGTGCAGTGTGGACGGGGTCCTGCCACTCTCTGAAAGGGAGGGAGGCCTGAGGGGCGACAGGGCCTCCGGGGGCCCTGCTGCAGGAGGCCCCCTCGGACCCACATCTTTGAGGTGGACACACACACACACACACACACACACACACACTCGTGTGTGCACACACATGCACACACATGTGCATACACATATGCACACACGTGCGGGTCAGGTTGCGTGGCCGAGGCCTGGTGCTGGGTGTGTAGGATCTGGGCTCGCCCAGGGTGTGAGATGTGCCTGGGACCTGTGATGTCTCGCTTCCTCCTGCCATTTCATTAACGGCCCAGAACAGAGGATGAGGCTCCCGAGGTGGGAAAGGCCCCAGGGAGGCCTGAACTCGGGGAGCCCAGCAGGAAAGCTCAGTCCCGCCCGGCCGGGTGGCTCAGTGGTTGAGCATCGACCTATGAACCAGGAGGTCACAGTTCAATTCCCGTTCAGGGCACATGCCTGGGTTTCGGGCTCAATCCCCAGTAGGGGGTGTGCATGAGGCAGCAGGTTAAAGATTCTCTCATTGTTTCTATCTCTCACTCCCTTTCTCTCTGAAATCAATAAAAATATTTTTAAAAGAAAAAGCTCAGCCCCCTCCGAGGAAGGGCCCAGAGCTTGGCCCAGGCGGGGCCCCTCCGGCAGCACCATTTGGGGGGCGGCTCCCTGGCAGCCCCGGCACGGACGGAGCCACAGAGCTTCCCTTCCGCGCCTGCTGTGTGGACCGGCCCCCGGGCGCGGCCTCGCTGGCTGCAGGGAAGGCCTGTGGCTCTCCGCCTGCCTGGTTCCTGGGAGCCTGGGCGCATGGGCCGCTGGCAGACCAACCCGCCCGAACCCAGAGGCTGCTGCTCCTCCGGACGCCGCTCGGTGCTCCCGTGACCGCGGGCCCCGGGGACGATGGCGCTTCCTCCCTCGGGGGTCTGCCCACCGACGGCAGGTCCTGTGGTCCAGCGAGTCCCGGGGACCCAGAGGGCGCGTCGCGGGGCCTGTTCAGAGGAGACGGCTAAGCCCTGCGAGGCCACCTGAGGCCAGAGCTGCAGAGGCCGGGCCCCAGCTCGGTGCTGCCACCTTCCTCCTGGGAACGCCCTGCCCTGTGGTCAGATCCTGCAGGGAGAGCCCTGGGCCCTCCTGCCTCCCCGTGACAGGCCTCGTCCCCGTGGGGCCGGCACAGGCCTTGTCCCCGAGGGGCCGGCTGTTCTTTGTTCCTTATTAATCCGTACCCAACGAGTGAGGACATTTTTTCATTGATTTCTGCAACCCAGGCACCTGCTGTTGACCAGGAATCAAACCGAGACCTTCCAGTGCGCAGGCTGGTGCTCTAACCACTGAGCATGCCGGCCAGGGTGGGGCCAGCACGTTCTTGACCAGCAGCCTGCCCTTTGGGGGAGTCTTCTCGGACTGGATTCCAGGTGTCCCCCCAGGCCCCTCCCGGGAGACTCAGTGCGCCATCTGCTCCCAAGCTCCGCTGGGCCCCACCATGGGGGCCTTCCCCCCGCAGGGCGGCCGGTGGGCTGGCTCCGGTTCCAGCGCCTGAGCCAGGCTGGGAGGTGAGGGTGCGGAGAGCTCGACAGCGGGCACCCTGCCGGGCTGCCCCGACAGCGGCTGCCCCAGCCTCAGCCCGGACTGGGCTCCGTGACTTTGCCGCCACTGACTTCTCTTCCGGGAAGAGGCTCTGGGTTCTGTTTGGAACGAAGTAGAACTTCCTTCCAGTGCCGGGTGCCGCTTGGGGACGAGAGCGCACCGGGTGTTCCCTTCCCGCCGTCCCGTGGTCAGTGAGGCAGCGGAGTCCGGCCGGGCAGCGCTCCTCAGGCCAGAGTGCCCCCTGGGGCTCGCAGACGGCACGGCCCCCCCACCCCCACGCCCCACGCCCCACGCCCAGGAGAGCAGCCCGGGGAGGCAGCGGGTCCAGCCCAGGCAGGCCCTGCCGGTCACCTGACTCCACCCAGGGCCGAGAGGCGGTGACAGGTGCAGCCCCGGAAGTCACGGCTCTGCTGCCTGTGCGGTCACAGCCGCTAAAGCCGGGCTCCCTCCGCCTCCCGTGTGGGCGCAGCAGGTCTGGGCAGCGCCGGCCACAGCAGGTCCGAGGGGTAAAGGGACACCTCACTCGCCGAGTGCACAGCGGGGACTGTGGCTGCCCGGACGGCCTCCACCCGCCACGGCCCTGACCCTGACCTGACCCTGACCACTGGGCTCTGCCAAGGCCCCGAGGGCATCAGGGCCGCCTGCTGGGAGCCCCTCTGAGATCTGGGACAGTGTTGGCTCAGGGGGGCCAGGGCTCTGGGCACAAGCCAGTCCCGCTGGCCAGGCAGGAGCACAGTGACGGGCATGTGACCGAGCCGGCCAGGGAGCCCGCCCGGGACTTCCCAGAAGCCGAGGCCGGCGGCCAGCGACACCTGAGCTGAGAAGCACCAGTGGTGTCCCCATGACCCCCCCATCCCCCCAGGAAAACCTGCCGAGGGAAGCAGCCAGCAGGGGGGCAGAGCCTGGAGCAGAGACATCTCCCCCCCCCCCCCGTCGGTCCTGGGGCAGAGACCACCCCCCCCCGTCGGTCCTGGAGCAGAGACCACCCCCCCCCCTCCCGTCGGTCCTGGGGCACCGTGAGGCCGGCGCCACCTCTGCCCTCCCGCAGAGCGGGCCGCTCACTTGCGTCCTGTGAGCCGTGTGGCAGGATGACTGCAGGACGGGGCCAGACTCTGCGGGCTCCCTGTGCCATGCGCCTGCCAGGAGCCGCCCAGGGGCCGCTTTCCTTACACACGTGACTTGTGGCACATGAGGCCCGTCCCTGTGCCAGGGCCAGAGGCCTCCGCGTGGCCTTTGGCCGGCGTCCCTGCGGCTGTCTCCGGGCCCGGCAGGTGCCCGAGGGACCTCATCTAACCTCGGAGGACACTGTGCCATGAGGGTGTGTCTGAGCTGTTCCCACATCGACCAGGCTGCCCGGAGAGGGCGAGTCCCGTCTCTAGAGATGACCCGCAGGGGCTGGCCGACTCCTGCTGGGAGTCGGGGAGGGGCTCGGGGGCCGGAGGCAGGGCCCAGCGAGGCCTTGGCCCATGGAGAGCTGGGGACTGAGCGGCATCTGTGGGTGCCCGTCATTTCTGGCTCCCAGGACCGCCTGGGGGGCTGGGCCTGTCCCCCGCCCCCCCCCGTCCCTGGTAGACGCTGAGATTTCAGTGTCGCCAGCTGCCACTTCCAGATGTGGAACCCACGCCCAGGCGGGCAGGGGGTGGGCACTGGCATCCAAGCCTCGGCTCCACCCGCTCTCTGACCTGCCCCGAGTCCTGGGCTGTTGGCGGCAGAGCTGGGCCGGCGGTGAGACCCCGGGGCGCAGGGAGGCGGCGGCCGAGGCTGGAGGAACGCCCTTTACCGACCGACCGTGTGGCGATGTCTGCACCTTCGGGTGTCGTCTAAGTATTTATGACGAGAGTGTAACCCTCCTATCAGAGCAAGAGGTTTTCCTTAAAAGTACACTTGCATCCCCACCCCGTAGGTTTGTGAATTTGGGGGGTTCTTGAAAAGGAAAGCCACCAAAACAGAAGCCCCCCCGAGCACCCCTACTGCTGGGCCTGTGCACAGCCAGGTCCCTCCTCACAGACCAGGCCAGCGATGGTGAACCTTCTGAGCTCGGTGTGTCAGCATTTTGAAAAACCCTAACTTAACTCTGGTGTTGTGTCACATATAGAAATTTTTTGATATTTGCAACCATAGTAAAACAAAGACTTATATTTTTGATATTTATTTTATCCATTTAAATGCCATTTAACAAAGAAAAATCAACCAAAAAAAAATGAGTTCGCGCGTCATAGGTTCGCCATCACTGGACTAGACTGTAAGCGGGTACAGACCTCGCTATGGAAACGGCGCCGCCTCACCTGCAGGCACGCGGCTGGGGCTGCCCCGCTGTGGCGTTCTGTCCAGGAGGGATGGGGCGGGGCTCTGGTCCTGGTGACTGTCACCCCCATGCCTTCTCTCTGAGCCCCCACAGCGTTCCCTCTCCCGGGGGGCAGAGCTGTGGCCTCATGCCGTCCCACACGCACACACCCAGGCCCCACGGCCTTGCACACGTGTGCTCGCACCCTCACGTGCACGTGTAGGCCTGTGGCCGCCTAAGGAGGGAGTGGGTGCCCGGGTCGTGGCCTCTGGACCTGCAGCCTGCGGAGCCCGGGGCGGGTCAGGCTGTCTCGGGCCGAACCTGGAGAGAGGCTCCCTGGCTGGAGCGCCAGGCGGCCGGGACCTGTCGCAGGAGCCAGTCCAGCCCCTCTGCCTCTGACGCAGGGGAGGGGGCCTGGGAGGAGAGGCTGGTGAAGACGAGAGGGTGGTCAGGGGTCGGAGTCAGCCGTAGGCCCCCGCTCTGGAGGGGGGCCCCGGGGGCCCCAGCTCTGCTTCTCCTCCACATCCCCCTCTGCCCGCTCCCTGCCCTTCTTCTCTGCCCTCGGCTTCCTGCCTCTTTCAGACCTTTAGGGTCAGCTGCCCGTTCCCTCCCCTCACGCTGCTCTCTGCTGGGGCCGCTAGAGGGCGCCCCGCTGCCACGCCCCAGACAGGCCCCATGGGCGGGACGCACAGGCCCACACGCTCCCTCTTTCCCGGGGACTGGCCGGTGGGTTGGCCTCTGAGCCGCCGGGCGGCCTCGCCCGGCTCGCCCACCCGGCTCCCTCCCGGCCACCTCCCGTGGGTGCGGTCAGGGAGGCGTGGGGAGCACCAGGTGCTGGGCCTCGGGCCTCCCGCGGGTGCCGTGGGCGTCAGGCTGCTGGACCTAAAGCCGGTGGACGGCCCGAGTCAGCCTCGCCTGAGCCTCTTCCTTCTCCAGCCGGCCCCCGGCACCTCTCAGGGAGGAGCCTGCCCCCCAGTGCCCTTGGCTTGGGGGCTCCCCACTCCCTCTGCTGGGAGAGGCCGTCTCCACTCGGCGATCAGCCCTCGGCCTCTCCTGCCCTCGCCCCGGGCTCTGCTGGGCTGTCCCCTCATCCCGCCTCATCCGTCCTGTAGGCATCCGGGGTTCCCAGCTCCCCTCGCCACCCCCACCCGCTGGCCCCGCAGCCCCCCACCTGGAAAGTGGGTCCATATTCACCACCTCCCTCTGGAGACCAGGAGAGAGGCTGGGTCTGCCTGGAGCCGGGTCAGAGGAGGGCGATGAGTCCTGATGTCTGTGAGGGAGCCGGGCTCAGGGCTGCTCACAGGGCAGCGCGGACGGACGGACAGACAGACGGACGCAGCCTTAGCCCTGCAGGCGCTGCTCCCCTCCCGCCTCCCTCCTCCCTCCTCCCTCCTTGCCACACCAGGCCTGGCAGAGAGGGCGGGACGCGTGGCCTCGTCCTCTGAACCGGGAGGCCGTGTGCCCCCCACCCCTGCGCCCTCCCCACCCCAGGTGCCCGGGGCCTGCAGGGGGCCGGCCCGGAGCAGGAGGGGCCGAGGCTGATGAAAATGCTATACGCCCGGTTTAATTGGAGCATAATTGTAATCCATATGCCCGTTAAGGTAATTACACTTATAACCCTAATATAATCCATAGCTCATTAAGGCGCCGTAATTAACATTCACAGAAACCTGGCAATTACTGGAGTATCCTCTACGCTGGCCTTCGGGGCCCCCGGCCTCTGACTCTGCACCTCGGGGCTCCAGCACGAGAGCGCCCCTCCCTCGCCGGGTGGGGTCAGTGCCCCCCGTCTCCACTCGGCCGATGACAGGGCAGCAGCGGAGCAGAGCCTGTGACTCGGCTGCCCCCGCTCGGCTGGGTTCTGGCTCCACAGACTCAGCCTGACAGGCGGGTGTTGAAGAAGGAGAATGAGAAACGCATGTGGAACGAGAGGCAAAGCCAAACTCGGGGCGCGGGCGCTTCCTCCCCGCCTTGGAGGTCGGGGTGGGGGGGTGGTCTCCCTGGGGCTCCCCTGCCCCTGCGGGCGCACCTGTGCCTGCCTCCCTGCCCTGGGGTGGGGCCGGGGGAGCTGTGTCCACACTGTCCCCGGGTCCACCCCCCGGGAGGGCAGCCTGGGCCTGGGCAGGGGACTCAGCAGCTGCCCGGCTCCCACCGCGGCCGAACACTCGGGACCCCCTTTTATTGCGGCGGAGCCTCGGGCCCCGGCACATGCTCTGTGTTTCCGCCGCCGTCCGAGTGTGGGCCGCGAGCAGATGTCTCCCCGACAGAAAGGGAGACGTGCTCAGGCTCCGGCGAAGCCGCTCCTGCCAAGAGCTCTCAGGAGGATGTTTGGGGAAAACGTCAAGGCGTTCATTTTTCTCTCGACCTTCCCGGGGCCTGGACGCCGGAAGTAAGAGAAGTTATAAATAAAGACGCGGCCGGGGCCAGGCCTGGCCCTGCCCTCCCCCGTCCCTCTGTGGTTCCCCGCAGATGGTACGGGCACAGGGGCCCCCCATGGCCCCGCCTCTGCGAGGAGGTAACAGTGTTTCCAGATAAAAGAGGGACAGACGGACGGACAGCCAGGGTTCCAGCCCCAGAGAGCAGAGAAGAGAGACGGGAAGAGGGGAGTGGCGAGAACACGGGGCGGGGGGGGGGGGGAGGAGGTGCCTAGCCAGGGGGTTCCAGCAAGAACCCATCGGAAGAGGGGTGTGAGCTCCAAGTGTCGCCCGTCTGTCCTGGAGTTGGGAGGCGTCGGTTCTTTGGTTCTTTACTGCTCGCTGGCAGCACTGCCCGTCCGCCCGCTGCAGGCATCTGGCTGGGTCTTCCTGCACCCTCTCTCCCGCACCCCCTCTCCTGCACCCCCTCACCATGGGTCCCAGGCTCCCAGCCAGGGGACTGGCTGGCTTCCCCGGGGCCCGCACTCGCCAGGGCTGCTGCTGACATGGAGGCCACCCACTGAGGCCGCCCAGGGGGTACGCGGGTGGGCCAGGGATGCCACGCCAGGAGCTGCCGCATGTGGGCCGCGTCTGCCTGGGCTGGAGGACTCACGCAGGGCGATGGGCGGGGCTTGGTCTGCATCTTGGAGGGCTTCCTCCGCGAGGCTGGGGTAGGTTGGGGAGTGGCGGGTGGAGGGGGCACGCTTCTGGGAAGGGCTGGGTTTTCCTGCGCTTCGGTGCCTGCCCAGGTGTGTATCCCGGCCCCGTGACCAGCGGCCAGAAGGGTCACGGGGTCAGGAGCATCTTTGATTGGAGTTGCGTGGTGCTGCCGCCTGAGGGGCCTGGGCGGCCTGGGACTGGGCAAGGCTGCAGCTCCTGTGCCCGGGAGGGGCGTGGCACCCCGTCCAGGCCCTGAGCCCCTGACCACAGAGCCCCGACCACCGTGTCCGATCTGAAGGACCGAGCCGGTCCAGGCGGTGGGCAGTCTGACAGCTCCCTGTGGTCACTAGTTCGTTTCTGGAGGGGAGAGACTTGTTTTTTTGTTTAACTGTTTGGTTTGTAATTTTATAAACATAACTAGAAGCCCAGTGCACAAATTTGTGCACAGGTGGGGTCCGGCTGGCCTGGCCCCAATCAGGACCGAACAGGGCCAGGCCTGTCAGGAGGAGGAGACGGCGGGACCCGCACGATCAGGCCCAATCAGGGCTGGGCTGGCTGGGGGGAGGGGCTGCAGGCGAAGGGGCTGCAGGAGGTTGGCCAGCTGGCCCTGCCCTCGATCAGGCGGGGAGAGGCCTATCAGGGGCGGGGCTGGCTAGGGGGAGTTGGCTGATGGCCCACCCCACCCCACATGGGGCCAGTTCGCTGGCCACATCGGGCAACATAGCAACTGGTCGCTCCAGTCGTTACCGCGATCCGGTCGCTGGCTTTATAGATAGATAGATAGATGGATACAGTCACGTGGAGAAGCTGGGGCTAATGAACAGTCTGGAAGGAGCAGCTAGAGCAGTGGTGGCGAACCTATGACACGTGTGTCAGAGGTGACACGCGAACTCATTTTTTTGGTTGCTTTTTCTTTGTTAAATGGCATTTAAATAGATAAAATAAACACCAAAAATATAAGTCTTTGTGTTACTATGGTTGCAAATATCAAAAATTTCTGTATGTGACACGGCACCAGAGTTAAGTTAGGGTTTTTCCAAATGCTGACACGCGGAGCTCAAAAGGTTCGCCATCACTGAGCTAGAGAAACCCCTTTGTGATCCATGGCAACATCGAATAGCATTTGGGCGTTTTTCCCCCCAGGCTCCTGCCCCGCCCGCCGTGCTTTGGGGTGCTATGTAAACACGATGGGGGTTGTGTGTTATGTAGCTGTACGGCGCGTGCTTGTCCGCGTTGGAATAGACTGTGCGTGCGAGGCTGTGGGGGCGGGTTCTGAAAACACCCCTCTCCGGGGCTTTGCACGAGGAGCGCCGGGGCTTCAGGTTTCCCGCCATAAGAGGGAGACCGCGTCCCCCCAGCCCGAGCGAGGGCCTGCCCTGGGGGCCTGGGGTGTGCACTCGGTGCGCCCGCCGCACGGCCCATTGAGCCCGAAGCCGGGCGGTCCCAGCGCCTGCGGCCTGGCTGCAGGGGACATTTTCCCATTATTTTTAGAGAGAGTGGGAAGGAAGGGGAGAAAGAGAGAGAGAGAGAGAGAGAGGCATCGATGTGAGAGACACACATCAATTGGCTGCCTCCTGCACAGCCTACAACTCAGCTACATGCCCTTGACCAGAATCGAACCCGGGATCCTTCAGTCTGCAGGCGGATGCTCTATCCACTGAGCCAAACCGGCTAAGGCAGGGCTCTAGCTTTTATTCTGCCACTTTTGTTCAGCCAGGATGGTCCATCGTGGGCTTTTGCACAGACAGACGTGATGGCACTCCCGGCTTGAGGGGTCTCCCCGGCCGCGGAGCGGGGAGGTCACGGGGCGGGCGTCTCTGCGCCCCGCGCGGCCACGGTGGTCTGAGTTTGCCGGGGGCCCTCCGGTTCCCGTGTGAATACAAACACGTCCCCGTTTACGTGACTGAATCCTACGCGGCTGTGAAGCTGAAGGATCGCGTTCCTCCCCCTGATACACGCGGGGTCTGTGCGCCGTGGGGAGCTGCCTCCTTTCCCCAGGCCGGGCCGTGGAACACTTTGCAACATTGTGCGTTTAAGGGTTCCCGGGCTGGAGACGTTTCCACGATTCCGCTATTGCAGACAGTGTCTCAGGGAGACTCCCCACAGGACATCGGTGTTTGTGGGAAGAATCCTCTTATCGTGGAGGAATTTCATAGCACAGAGCAGCGGGGGGGGGGGGGGGGCCGCGCTCCCACCCACCCGCCCCCTCGCCGCTCCCTCCTGCTGGGACGTTCCCGCAGCTCCCTGGTCGTGGCCCAGGCACACGCCGTCGGCACCCACAGGGTCACCTCCAGGCTGTGTTCGGATTTCATCACACACAGGTTTTTGTCTGCGTTTGATGATTTCTTGAAAATAAGTTCCCCAGAGTGGAACTGCGGGTCAGAGGGAGGAAATGGAGGGTACACCCTGGTCCCCGCCCCCATAAATCACCGGGAAGCCTCAGACGCAACTGACGTGAGAAGGAATTGAAAATATCCTTGTCCCCCTGACTGCTGTGGCTCAGTGGATGGAGCGTCGGACTGCAGACAGAAGGGTCCCAGGTTCCATTCCGGTCAAGGGCACAGGCCCGGGTTGCAGGCTCAATCTCCAGTGGGGGGCGTGCAGGAGGCAGCCAATCAGTGACTCTCTCTCCTCATTGATGTTTCTCTCTCTCCCTCTCCCTTCCTCTCTGAAATCAATCAAATATATTTTAAAAAGAAAAAATATCCTTGTTCTCCACTGTTCGTGGTGTGTTCTCCATGACAGCCGCGGGGCGGAAACAGCCCAGGTGTCCGTCGGCTGTGGACGGGGAGACACACGTGGTCCACCCACGGGGAGAATATTACTCAGCCGTGGAAAGGACCGCCGTTCTGCCCCGGCTAAGCGTGGGCGAGCCTCACAGACATTCGCTAAAGGCAATGAGCAGACCCCAGGGACGGGTGCTGTGACTCCGCTCCTGTGAGGCCTCCAGGCCTGGCAGACGCCGCGAGGCGGGGAGTAGACTGGAGGTTGCAGGGGCCAGGGGAGGGGAGCGGGAGTCATTGCTTCATGGTGTGGGGTTTCTGTTTGGGTGATGAAAAGATTCTGGGACTGGATTGCGGTGATGGTTGCTCAACATTGTAATTAATGCCATTGAGAGACGTGCCCTTAAAAATGACTCCAATGGCAGATTTTTGTGTTCTATATATCTTACCACAATTTAGAAAAGTTAGTAATGTAATATTCCCAAAACTATTGATTTGTCTACTTTCTTTTTTTAAAAAAGTATTTTATTGATTTCAGAGAGGAAGGGAGAGGGAGAGAGAGATAGAAACATCAATGATGAGAGAAAATCATTGATCCGCTGCCTCCTGCACGCCCCCTACTGGGGATGGAGCCCACAACCCGGGCCTGTGCCCTGACAGGGAATTGAACCCTGACCTCCTGGTTCATACCACTGAGCCACACCCCCCAATCCGCAGCCCCCTTGGTCCACAGCCCCCCCCCAATCTGCAGCCCCCCTGATCTGCAGTCCCCCCAACTAAAGCCCCCCCTGATCTGCAGCTCCCTGATCCGCAGCCCCCTGTGCAGCGACTCCGGGCTCGGCGTGAATGCGTCATTATTCCAGGCCCGACGGTGTGCTGGCCGCTCGGGGGCTGGCGGTGCTGGGAGCCGGCCGCTGCCAACGCCAGTTGTTTGACTTAATGTTTCCAGGCCAAGTCCTTTCAGGAAAGCCCTCTCCACCCCGGCGCCCCGGCTTCTCACCGTCACTCTTTCCAAATAATTGTGTGCACAGCTCACTCCTCCAATCACACAGCCTTCTCTCCCTCTCCCCGCCCCCCCCTCCTACCAACACAGAGGAAATGGAGGTGGGTGAGGGTAGGCGAGCATTTCGGGGCTGGGGCTGGGGCTGCAGAGCCAGCCGTGGCTGAGGCCTGGGCAGGGAGGTGCCATGGGCGCCCGCCCACGGGAAATGCTGGGGCATCCACACGGTGTCCCTGTTGGCGCCCCTCATTATGCCTGAGATTTTTTTTTTTAAATATACTTTTATTGACTCAGAGATGACGAGTGGGGGGAGAGAGGGGAACATCAATGATGAGAGAATCATGGATCGGCTGCCTCCTGCACACCCCACACTGGGGATGGAGCCCGCAACCCGGGCCTGTGCCCTGCCTGGGAATTGAACGAATCCTGACCTCCTGGTCCATAGGTCGATGCTCAACCACTGAGCCACGCGGCCGGGTTTGCCTGTGAGGTTTGACAAGGCCTGGCTGGTTAGTAATCGTCTCTGTATCATGCGCCCCAGCCTTGCCTTCCGTGGGCCGAGGGGCTGCTCCGGGGCTTTCTGAAGGCCGCAGGCCTGTGTGTGGGGCGGTGGAGGGTCCCCAGAACCGAGGAAGGACCAGCTGTGAGATCAAAGCCGCCGAGCGAGGCTCGGACTGGCCCGTCCTCCCGAGCGGAGATGAAACAGGGAAACAAGATTCCCCTCGGGCGGTCCCAGGCGCCGCGGGCCACCGCGGGCAGCGGGGCTCCGAGCACAGGCGGCCCGTGTGGGCGCCGGCTCCCCCGAGGGCCGGGCTGAGGGCCCCTCGCCGGGCGGCTCTGCCGTTTACGGGGTGCCAGCAGGACTGTGATGAATGAGGTGCGTCCGGCAGCTTTTCGCGGTGGAGGGTGCTCTGCCAAGCCCGGGGGGGGGGGGGCACCCCTGCCGCTTCCCTCCAGGCCCTGGTTTCTGGGCCTCAGTTTCCCCCTCTGATGGATGGGCGGACGGAGGAGTGCCCTCCCCCACCCCACCCCCAGGCGGTAAGCGCGGGGGGGCGGGGCGGGGCGCCCTCCCAGACAGCCTCCTCCCCACTCGGCGGCCTCGCTGGGCTGCCCCGGCAGTGCCTGTCCCTTCCGGTCCTGAGCCCCGGGTCGTCTGTCTAAGGGGACACTGGTGCCACCCCCAGGACAGCTGAGGAGGTGCCGGCACGGTGCCCGGCTTAGAGTAAACATGCCATCCACAAAGCGGCCTGGCCCAGCCCCCAGGTCCCCGCAGGGCGGCGAGGACCCAGGCCTCCAGGAGGGGCCTGTTCAGCGACGGGGAGCCGCTGCCTGTGCCGCTCGCTTGGCCTGGGGAGTAAGTGCTGGCACCTTCTCAGAGCACCGAGTTCCAGCTTCTGTTTCGGAAAGTCACTCTGTGGGCCCAGCACCCGCCGGGGCCTCCAGTCTGTGCCCGGCCTCTCCTGCCTGTGAACTGGGTAAAGGCTGGGGCAGGGGCTGCATCCAGGGCTGGGGCCTCGGGGAACCTCTTCATCAGCGTGAGGGAGTCTCCTGAGACCGCCACACACCGGTGGGCAGCGCGTGGCACACCCACCGCCCCAGGTGCCCGCGGGGAGTGCGCAGCGAGAACCGCACAGGAAGCAGCTGGCGCTCTGGGTCAGTTCAGGCTGACAAGGCACCACCGGCTGGAACCTGCGGTAAACAGCCAGTTCCTCCCTCCGGGCAGAGCGCCCCGGGCGGGTGCCAGGGTCCACAGGAAGTCCCTCCTCGGCCGGCCCGGCTCCCCTGACCGGGCCCTGCTCAGGCCTGGCCCGGGCGCTGCCACCGTGAGGCCCAGACCAGGAGTCCGGTGTCTCCAGGTTCTGCCCGGGCAGCCCTCAGCGCCTCGTGGGGTCCGTGTGGACCGTGCCTTTCCTTTCATTTATTTCCTCGTGGGTTTTCCACAAACACCGGGCGTCCTCACTGCACTGGCCAGCACCCCGGGCCACCTCCGTCCTGGAGCCTGCAGGGTGAGGGGCGCCCGGCCCACAGGCGCTCGGTCTGGCCGAGGTCACCAGCACCTCGGTGGCGTCCAGGCGTAGACCGTGTCCCAGGCGCCACGGGAAGGACGCTAAAATGAGCGCAAATCCGGCCACGCAGGATGGAGCCCCAGCTCCGCGCTCCCTGCCGTGGCTCTGGGCAGGTTCCGGCCCTCTGTGTCCGTGTCCTCATCTCGCGTGGATGCGTCGGATGCCCCGCCACGGGGCAGTGAGCACACGTGGGGCCAGGCGCAGCTGTCCCTTGTCCTGGGGGTGCGTGTGTGGCCCACCCACCCCCGAGCCAGGGACCTTCACCTGCACCCCAGGCCCCCACAGCCCACACGTGCACCCTCTGCTCTGCGCCCACTGCCAGGGGCACAGCTTTGCTGGGTTTTGTGGTTCAGCCCCCACAGTGTGCGGGACGGAGGCCCCATGAGACACAGGCCGCTGGCCAGCATGGAGGGGGCGCTGGGCCTTCGGGGCGGGCGGGCGGGGCCAAGCGAGTACCTCCATGCACCCGGTCCCCCGCGCCCTCAGCAACGTCGTGTAGTGAAGACATAAAAGTCCGCATTTCCTCTGTGTCGGCAAACACCGCCGGCTGCTAATGCAGCCTTTCTTTTAATGGATCTTGAATTTAAATGATATATAATTAAACATAATTAGCCACGTATGCCGTTCGGCTAGTATCGTGTGCAGAGGGGGCTGGCCAGAATCTCATCACAATATGGCTTCTTTTTTTTTTAATATATTTTTATTGATTTCAGAGAGATGAAGGGAGAGAAACATCAATGATGAGAGAAAACCACTGATCGGCTGCCTCCTGCATGCCCCCTACTGGGGATCTAGCCTGCAACCCAGGCCTGTGGCCCTGACTGGAATCGAACCCAGGACCCTTCAGTCTGCAGGCTGACACTCTATCCACTGAGCAACACCGGCCAGGGCCACAGGGGTCCTCTTTTCTGGGCAGATTCTCGTGCCCTCTTGGGGTTGCGTTCCTTTGATGGACAGTAACGCCGGCCTGAGGCCCTGGAGGGGCCCAAGGAGGGGATCCTGGGGCAGGTGCCAGGGACGTGACGACGAACCGGGTGGGGTATTTGCTGGGGGAGGTTCTGACCTCTGACCCGCCAGAGAGCTTGCCCTGCCTCACTGCCAGCTGGGCCCCCGTGTGGCCTGACCGACGGCCTCTACCCTCCCCAGGCCCAGCGACGAGCACCATCCCGAAGTGAAGGCTGACGGGTACGTGGACAACCTCGCGGAGGCCGTGGACCTGCTGCTGCTGCACGCGGACAAGTGACGGGCCTTCGGGGACGGTCCCCAGCTCCCTGGCACCACCCACCCACGCACCCAGTGCCCAGACCAACCCAGGCTCTGCCCTCACCCTCCACAGCAGGCGAGAGGCCCAGCCAGACGGTGTGGGCGACCAGCCCTTCCTCTCTCCCTCCCCGGTGGCCTGCCTCCTGCCCACACAGCCCTGTGAAGCCAGGAGAGTGGGCTAGGCCTCCAGAGGAGAAAAACCCCTGGGCATGGGCTGGGGTACCCCGGGAATACAGGAACCCCCAAGTGCACGTGCTCTCCAGGGGCCCCACCTGGGCCCCAGGCAGGTCCCGGCCTCGTGATCCAACCTCCTTGGCCTTTCAGCGTGGAGCCTGGAGGACACGGGCCTTCCCTCAGGCCACGCAGCCCCAGCTGAACCAGCCCCCGCCCAGACTCAGAGTGGCCACTCAGCACCCCCCTCCCCCCCCACACACCCCTAACGCAGCACACTGTCCTGTCCCTACAAGTCACCTGTGGAGCCCAAAGCTGGGGCAGCTCCCAGGGGCCTTTGGAGCAGCGCTCGCCAACCGGTGGGCCGTGGACCCCTGAGGTCCGAAAGGTTGGCGACCGCTTAGGAGGCCCACGTGCTACAGAGCGAGAATGGTCACCACTGGGATGGGCTGCAGGCAGAGGGCACTTCCTGGAGCCATAACTCCATAGACGCGAGCGTCACGCCCACTGTGTGCAGGACACTAACCATGAAATAAACCACCCGGCCTGTGGCGACTTGGGCTTTGGCTGCTGAGGGCGGGGCGGGGGGGGGGGGAGAGGGGGCAGGGGGGGCTTGAACCACTGAACAGCAGAGGGCCAGGCCCTGGACTCCTCCCCTGCCCAACCCTTTCATTTAACAGACTGAGGGGAAATTGAGGCCCCCCAGGACCTTCCATGTTCTAGGCACAGCCCTGTGGTCAGATGGGTGGCAAACGGGTTGTGCAATGAAGCGAGCCTCTCCACGGGCCTGCCTCCCCCTCGGGGTCCCTCACAAAGCCCCATATTCCAGCTCCCAACAGTGTCCCCATTTTACAGACGGGCCCCGAGGCTCAGAGGTGACCGAGGGTCCAGGCCCTGCCCCTGCCGGGGGGACCCTCCGGTTAGCCACGCCCAACAGAAACCAGACAGACAGCTCCTGGCGGTTAGACATTAAACCAGGAAGCTTTATTTACACAGTAAAAGTAACAAGCGAATTCCTGAGACTAGAGGGCTCTAGTGCAAGACAGCGTGGCCCGTGGGGAGGGGGGGACAGCCGCGGGGGCGGAGGTGGCCAGACCCCACCCACCCGGGCCGCCGCCCTGCCTGGAGTTTCTCGAAAGGACACCCCAGCCCCAGACACAGGCTCACTGTCCCCGAGCCCCCAGGACACCCCCACACACCGACAACACAATTTGCCAGAGAGACGGTGCTAGGTCAGTCTGTGGCCTGGGACTTCTTTCTTTCGTCTTGTTTTTTAAAGCGGCCTGGTTTTCTGCGCTGGCGCCAGTGGGAGGGGTTTGAGCAACTGTGTGACTGGCAAGAGGCAGCCCATGGGCCGCACCCACGGGCCAGGCAGGGCCGCCACAGCCGGTGTCTGCAGGGACTGCTCACGCCCGGGCACACAGCCCGAGCGGCCATCCCTGAGGTGACCGCCCCAAGGCCAGAGGGCACGCCGTTAGCCTGAGCGGAGGCGGAGGCGCAGGGCACGGGCCGCCCGGGAGGGGGCTGCGGGGGTCGATGCCGGGAGGCTGCTGCGACAGGCAGTGCCCGAAGGCCCCTGGGCAGCACCGGCGGGTGGGAAGCCACACGCTCTCCGCACAGGGACACCCATTCAGACGTTAGGTTTGGTTTGATCACGTGGCTTCTCCTTTATTGACATTTTCTTCCGGCAAACAAACTCACAAAACTTTCCTGCTACAAAAATCTCGTTGAAAAGTAAGGCTTTCTGAGAATGGGAATCTGCGTTTTGTCAGGACACGCCCTGTGGCCGGGAGGCCGTGGGCCCGGCCACGGGAGTAAGGCAAGCGGTTGTGGCACGTAAACGCTGAGGCCGGCAGCACCCCGCCCCACGCCCTGGGGCGGGCGGGGTTCACCACCATCGGGGCCTGGGAGCCCGGCGGCTGGGGAGGGTGCTCCTTTGGGGTGAGGGGGCCTCTCCTCCCCACCCATCGCCCAGAGCCACGCCCCGGCCCTTGTTCTGCAGGACCTGGCAGCCCTGCCCTCCCTCCTGGCTGTGATGTCCTCCCGCCCCCTCAGAGCAGTTCATGGGCAGCGGCCATGAGGCAGGACCCTAACTAGTGAGGCTCCGGCAGGCGAGCCGCCAGCCTGCCCCCGGCCCCTGGGGACAGTCAACACAGGTCAGAGGGAGCCTCCCTCCAAAACCAGAGGGGCTGGGGGTGGAGCAGATGGGCCTCTCCGGGCAGGGCAGCATGGCAGAACCTTCTAGAAGAAGGCTGCCCTCTCCAACCAAAAGATAACCATAACCATACAACCAGCCCCAGGCTGTCCCCTCCCCTCACTGCTGCAGTGTGGGCTGTGGGCGTGGCCAAGGAGCTTCCGGGGCAGCACAGCCCAGAGGGGCCTGGAGACAGGAGAGGGCCAAGCCCTGCGGGGCTGGGGTCCCCCTTCCTGACAGTGCCCGGGGTGGGGGTGGGGGGCTGGTGGGGAGGATGGGTCTGAGGTCACCTGCACCGCAGCCCTGGGCCACCCCCCCCCCACATGGCTCCCTCCTTGGCCGGAGGAAAGGCATGTGGGGCCGCTGCCCAGGCCGTCCTGGCTCAGCCCCCCTCGCTGTGGGCACCTGCGCTGTGGACCGGGAGGCGGGCCCTGCTCCTTCCCAGGAGGGCCTGCCGTAGAGGCCGTGGTCTCTCTTCTTGGCGGCAGCCGAATCCCAGTGCCTCCCACCGGGCTGCTGAGCACAGGGAGCCTCTGAATGCAGCTCCTCTCACCGCTAAGAACACGTGCCCTCCACAAGCCGCCCAGTGGGGATGGGCGAGATGTGCTCGATGGCCCCGAGGGGATGTGCCTTGGGTGGGAGCCACTCGGGCAAAACTGGTTGGCGCCCAGGGCCCCGCCCAGTGCCCACACGCCCATCAACGGGGATCTCAACACCATCCCCACGGCCACGGCCACGGCTGGGTTTTCTGCAAGCCACCCCTTTTGATGTAAAAAGTGCAGGTTTAAGGAGAGCTTCCGTGGGACCTGTCCTCGGGAAGGTGCGAGCCTTTGGTGTGAACGGCAGGAGGGAGGCAGGGCTGCTGGCAGAGAGCGAACAGTGACCGAACGGGCCTGACCCCGTCAGGACTCCAGGGCACACCGGCTGTTACTAGCTGTCTGGGAGGAGCCACAGCTCATAAGCGCCCCCAATGGCTATTGTTTGCGGAAGGTGCCGAGGTCACCAAGGCCCAATTCCAACAGCCACGCGGTCGTCTGCAGCTGGGCCGAGCCGGGGCGGCGGAGTGAAAACTCAGGGGCAGGCTCCTCGCCGCTGCCACCAGGGCTGCCAGGGTGCGAGGAGCAGGGCCGATGGAGCGCGGGGGAATGGGGGAGGTTGCGTGTGCGCCTTGAGCTCCGTGCCTACGGTGGGGCTGGGCAAGGAGGCGGCAATGAACACACTCCACTCCCACCGCTGAGCACGGGGGGCCCTGATTAAAGCCCCCAGGGAATGCCCACCACCACCGGGCATGCACCTGGAATTCCACAGGGGGCTGTGCAGGCCCTCGACCAGGCCCCGGAGCGGCCAGCGGCACCCGCACCCTGACCTGGGCACAGGCCTGGCGTGTGCACCTGCTCACCCTCCTGCCTCCTGAGGACGTTTTCAAGAGGTTGCCCTTCCATGGTGCCATCTCTCCGCTCCCGGAATCAACTAAGCCCATCCCTCAGTGACGGGGTGGCACGGGGAACGGCTGCCCCCTGCCAACCCTGCAGAGTGGCCCCCGGAGTGGCCGGGAGCCACGGGGCCGGGCTGGCCACACACGGGGGTGGTAAGTGGGTCTGTCTCCCCACCCCATGTCTGCCCCACATAGATGGCCTCTGACAAGCACCCCAAGCTGTTTCCTGGCCCCGAGAGTTCAGACGCGGAGGCCCCCCGGCCCCGGGCCTCGGTCTCTCACTCGGAATTAAGGCCACTCGGGTCTGGTGCTGCTGCAAAAGGAAGCGCCTCCGGAACCTTCCAGCCTGAGGCGGGGCCCGGAGGCAAGGCACAGAGTAAGACTGAGCTAAAGAAGCTGGGGCGACCCCCCATGGAACCTGAGCAGGAGGCCTAGAAGGACCCGACACCCCGGGATGGGCCTGAGGCCGCAACCAGCCCCGGAGGGTCAAACCCCAGCCAGGGCAGCAGGCAGAGCGGGGATGAGTGCGCGGCAGGTGCCTGGGATGCGTGGGGCCCACGTCCCACAAGGAAAAGGCGGGGAGACCCAAACCCACAGCAGTTCTGTGGCCTGTGGCCCGTGGCCGCGCTGGGCAGGGCCGGGCTCCGTTCCACTGTGCGGCGTGGCTGGATGGGCGCCCTGGGCCGGGAGCTCTGCGAGCAGGAGCGCCTCTGTGGGAGGAGGGGGCGCGCTCCCGGGGACCCGACTCCTTCCGGACGCTTTCTCAGGCCCCGGAGTGGGGCTCCCGCTTCAAGCGCCTGCCCGTGCCCAGAGCGAGGCCGTGGATCCTGGTGCCCAGAGGAAGGCCGTGCCCAGAGCGAGGCCGTGGATCCTGGTGCGCCACCTGCCCGGGGCCGGGTCTCAGTTATTCTCTATTTGTTCAATATCCAACTCGCCGTCCAGGGAGCAGGGGCTGCTCTCGGCCACCCGGTCCCGCCAGGCAGGGGCAGGCTCCCCCCGCCGGCCACAGCCCCCGTCCGGGGCGCGGCCCTCCGCCTCCTCCCAGCACAGCTCCTCCTTGCAGGCCAGGTCATCGAAGGAGGGGGCGAGAGGCTCGGGCACCGGGGTCCCGGCCGGGGTCCTGCCCCCGGGCCCGGAGGCAGCGGCGGAGAACAGGGCGGCCCAGGACCTGGTGCTGCCGACGTGGAGGGCGAAGGGGCTGCGGGGGCCGCGGTCCTCCATCCCGGAGCTCAGGCAGCTCAGGCTGCTGAAGGTCTGGCAGTTCTGTGGGCGAAACACACACAGGTTACCAAGGGTCATGCCCCCCAAGCCAGGCCCATGCCCGCCAGGCGGGGGCAGACCACCCAAATCCTGGGCTCCTCCATCGTCTGGAAGGAGAAGGGGCCGCCGGCCACTCACTCGGGAAGACAGGCCTGGGCCCACAGTGCATGCTGAGATGCGAGAGCCCAGCCGCGGGCGCAGGGGCCGAGCGTGGACCTGTGACCCAGGAGGTCCGGCTTCGATTCCCGGTCAGGGCACAGGCCCGGGTGTGGGCTCCATCCCCAGTAAGGAGTGTGCAGGAGGCAGTCTATCTGTGATTCTCTCTCATCATGGATGTTTCTCTCTCTCTCCCTCTCCCTTCCTCTCTGAAATAATTAAAAACACTTTTTAAAAAAAAAAAAATACAAAATTCAGTGAGTCCCCTACAAAGTGGCAAAGGGCACTGGCTTGGCAGCACCCACTTCTGGGGAGGCCACAGGGGCAGGCTCCAGGCCCTCGGGCACCTTTCCGAAGGGTGACCTGATCAAAAGGAACCCGATGCCTTTGGGCAATCCCACGTCTGGGGTTTATCTGAAGAAGACTCTTTCGGGTGCGTGCACACTCCAGCCCCAGGACTGACTGTGCCTCCCACACGGTTCAGCTGAGAGGAGAGTCACCCAAACCCTCCACCGCGGCTCCAAGCAGGCCTTGCAGACAAGGGAGGCTCTTGAGCCACTGGAAGAACATTCCGCAGTGAATCTACTGACGCAAATGGAAACGCGCCAGCTGCGCTGCTGCACAAAGGGGCACAATGCCCACCCCACCCACTGGCCCAGATCGGGGGGGGGTGGGGGGGTGGAGGGCTGAGCTGATGCCTGGCCTCGGCTGGGTGACACCAGCCAGCAGCGAGCTGGTTTCCACGGGAACCAGCCCCGCCCGAGATGCTGAGATGCTGGCGCTCCGGGAGGAGGCTCCAGGCCTCTGACAGCACTCAGGGGTGCCGCAGGGCTCAGCAGGAGGGCCTCGGGCAGACCCCTTAGCACCCCCAGGCCGGCTGCCTCCTCTATCAGAGGCCCCAGCAAGAGGGCGCGGCTGACGAGAGCTCCTGGTCCAGGGCTGGCCTCATGGGTCGGCTCAGAGGGACCCCAGGCGTGGAGAATGCTCTGCTTTTGCCATCTTGAAATCCAGAAGTCTTTAAAAAGGGCCCCGCATTTTCACAGCTCATTATCTTTGCTCCCTGAGTTTAAAAAGAACCCCGTTCCCCCACCCACTGCTGCCTCTGTGTGGGACCTGCCTGTGCAGCGGGCACAGCCTGAATGCCACCCCAGGGTGCTGGGCCCACTTGCTCACGACAGGGGGCAGGGCCGCATGGCGCACACGTGGCTGAGTCAGACGTCGGTTTTCCCAGCAGAGGGCTGCCAGCCAGGGGCGCGCGCCCAGCCCGGCCGGAGGTCCTCCCAGGACCAGAGCAGGGGAGGCCTTCCAGGGACCACGGGAGAGGGGTGCGGGCGGGACCTGCGCACCGCACGCCGCCCAGGCCGAGGCCACAGGCTCCCGAGGGCCAGTCCTCTCCCAGCCCACGTCTGTGTCCCTCGAACGGAAGCTGACCACCGCTGTCCCGGCCAGCTGGCTGCCTCAGGGAACAGGTTCGGGGACCGGGAAATAAAAGCCTCTCCCGGGAGGTGCCTTGTTTCTGAGCGCCACGGAGGATGCTGTTCTGGTGGCCTGGCTTTGCTCGGAATCTTCTGATTAACCAGAAAGGTGAAGCCTGGGTTGGG
Source organism: Myotis nattereri (assembly GCF_964212035.1). Taxonomy (NCBI): domain Eukaryota; kingdom Metazoa; phylum Chordata; class Mammalia; order Chiroptera; family Vespertilionidae; genus Myotis; species Myotis nattereri. The sequence continues at coordinate 60,120,644 of NC_138088.1, read as the reverse complement.
GGGCGGGGTGCCCCGGGAAAAGCACTGGGATTGAGAAGGGCTGGGCCCCCGATTAGACCTCCAAGACCCCAGAGGCCGAGGCCAGCCCAGGCGAGACAGGAGCCCGGCTGCAGCCCCGACCTGGGCCATGGGGGGTTCAACGAGCCCCCACCCCTTCCGCTGAGTCCACACAGAGTCTATGCCCTCCCCCCACATGGCAGAAGGCCGCTGGCGGCTTCTCATGCAAAACAGAGGATCCCAGGTCAGAACACGATCTGAGGCTGGGTGGGCGGAAGCCCCAGAGGCCTGCGATGGGGAGCGGGGGAGGGGGGGTGTCTTGGAGGCCCCTTCTGCCTCCCAGCCACTGTCCCGACTGGCCCAGACCTGAGCCAGGACAGAATTGGGTCCGACGCAGGAAAGAGGGCCCAGCTCAGACAGGGAACTCACCCCCACGCTGGCCTATGTCCCGGCCACCGCCCCAGCCGCCCAGGCAGCAAGGCCCTGAGCAAGCGTAGCCAGGAGGAGCGTGGCACTCAGAAACACCCGAGTGGTCTGTGTCGCCCGCAGAAGTGGGGGGGAACCCCACAGATGGCGATGGGACTCTGCTATAAATCACACCATCCAACCTCAGCCCTCTCCAGGAACCTCAGCTCAAAGGGCTGCAAATGGTCATGGGGACATGGGACCTCACGCCTGCACCCCACAGGCTGATGCTGAGGTGACAAAGGGCCTCATGCCTGCACCCCACAGGCTGACCCTGAGCAGGTGACACAGGACCTCACGCCTGCACCCCACAGGCTGACGCTGAGGTGACAAAGGACCTCACGCCTGCACCCCACAGGCTGATGCTGAGGTGACAAAGGACCTCACGCCTGCACTCCACAGGCTGATGCTGAGGTGACAAAGGACCTCACGCCTGCACCCCACAGGCTGATGCTGAGGTGACACGGGGCCTCACGCCTGCACCCCACAGGCTGATGCTGAGGTGACACGGGGCCTCACGCCTGCACCCCACAGGCTGACCCTGAGCAGGCGCCACTGTCTCCGGAGCTGGAGCTGGAGGATGGTGGGAGCACAGGTGCAAACAGGACAGAAAGCTCCTGGGTCTGCGTGGGCATTCCCTGCTGCCCGGATGGTCCTGTCTGACTTCATGGCACATGGGACAGTGTCCGGGCCATTGCAGACCCAGCTTGGCCTGGAAGGGGCACCAGGGCTTCAGATGAGCCCCCCTGACCTGCCCAATGAGGGGGCTGAGGGTACCAGGGCCACTGCTCTGCGCTCTGGACCCATTGGGTCCCTGCTCGGCAGCAGGCGAGAAGCTGTGAGGTTCAGCTGGTACATGAGTCAGCCCCAGGCCGCCAGGGGGCTCCCCCACCCCCACCCCACCAGTCCTCAGGCACCTGCGCCTGGGCTGCAAAGCCGAGGTCACCTTGAAACCTTGTTGACTCAAAACTCAGCCGCAGTAAACACCCAGGTCCGCCTCCTCCAATTATGCTTGGGCGGTGGCACGCCCCTGCCCCACCTCCTCCGAGGAATGCCCGGGCGGTGGCACGCCCCTCCGGCCGGCCAGGAGTGTGACGGCCACAATGGGGCAGTGTGTGTCCCCCACACTGACCTCCAGAGTGCATACCACGCCAGCCCTGCGGCTGCCCTGTGCCCACCACGCCCTGGCAGAGGCCAGCCCAGCCGCTCCTGGAAGCTGACGCAGCCCGGAAACCCAGCTCCCAGCTCCCCAGGAGGAAGGCTGCAGGGCTGCTGGAGGCCTGTGTGCCCTGCCCTCAAGGATGTCTGGGGCCCCACCGACCTGGCTCAGTGGTTTAGCATCGACTTATGAAACAGGAGGTCACAGTTCAATTCCGTCAGGGCACAGGCCCGGGTTGCAGGCTCATCCCCAGTGTGGGGCGTGCAGGAGGCAGCTGATGCATGACTTTCTCATCATGGATGTTTCTATCCCTCTCCCTCTCTCTCCCTCTCCCTCTCTGAGATCAATAAAAATACTTAATTTTAAAAAATGTCTGGGGACCAGCAAAGCTTCAGCACCACATGAGCACATCCTCTGGGTGAAATGGCAGCATTGGGACCAGTCCCGCTCCCAGCACCGCCCGGGGGAAGGGCCGCCCACGTGGGTGGACACAGGCCGGCCCAGCCAACTCAGCTCGGACTGTCCCTGGGGCCTCAGGCTAGTGGCTGAAGACATGGTCAGCACCCAGTCCTACAGTCTGGGGCGACTTAGGAATGGAGCCCCCAAAAGTCAGATCTTTCCCATGAGACCAGCCAGGCCTCAGCTGCAGCCACGTGTCAGCCCACCCCACCTGCCCCCGGGTCTTCCCAGCCGGGTCGGGGGGGGGGGGTGCGGGGGGGATCGTGACCCCCTTCCCCACCCGGCCGCTCTGCGCCAATATTTGTCCTGCGCTCTCCTCTGGTGGGTGGTCCCTGTGCCGGGCCTTGAAGTCAAAGCCGGGTGCGGGGGCAGCTGTCCTGGGCCTTAGGGGGACCACATCTAAGGGGCTCTTCACACGGCTCGCTGTGAGGCTGACCCTGTCCACTCCCCTCTCCCCCTCCAGTGTCTGAGAGCCTCCCCATTCAGCCCTGAACCCCCCTCAGGCTCTGCCTCCAGGAACCAACGACCTGCCGGGAGCATCTCCCTCTTTGCAAGTCCAATTTGACGGCCCGGCCAGAGCGGCTCAGAGGGTTGGGCGTCGCGCTGTGCACCCAAAGGTGGCCGGTGGGCTCCCGGTCAGGGCACAGGCCAGGATGAGAGCTCGATGCCCAGCAGGGGGCGTGCAGGAGGCAACGGATATTGTTCTCTCACATCATTGATGTTTCTCTCTCTCTCCTCCCCCTTCCCCCACATGTCCCCAGGTGAGGACAAATAAATAAAATCCAACTGGCCGATCTCTGTGTTACAGATTTGGGATATAACGACCCCAACCTAAAGACAGGGGATCAGATCAGCCACCAGCCTGGCCTTCGCTTCCTGGAGCCACAGCCGCTGTGCCGGGAGCCGCGGCCCAGCGCAGGCATTTCCTCCCCACACAGACGCCTAGAGTCCTCCCAGCATCAGGGAACCAGGCCCGAGAACGCCGCCTGGAAGGTTCCTAATTACGCTGGAAGCTGGCAGAGACCAGGATGGCAAGGCCTGTGGCTTCCTGGGTGGTTTCTTTCTACCTCAGAAAAGAGCGAGAAAAACTAGAATATGGGGCCTCTTTGATCTCGCTTAGATAAACCTGAACTTTGCATGGAGGCTGGACACTCGGGTGCGGGGTGACCCGGCATCTCTGTGAAATGCTTCATTAACGGTTACCCTCGGGAGTGAGGCAGCAGCAGCCAGGGGGCTGAGGTCTGAGAGCAGAAGAGAAAGCTGCCTCGGGGAGCTTTGGGGCCCCGTGAGCACCCCGACTTGGCAATGGAGACTCGAGGTTCCCCAAGGTCACGGGTTTTAGGTGCACACGGCGGGGAGGGGCGGGGGCGGAGCAGGAAGTGTCTGTGGGGGGGGAAGGGCGGCGCTGGCGCCACGAGGAAGTCCCGCTCCCCCCACCGTGCCCAGCCGCTCCTGCAGAGGCACGGTCACGGGGCGCCTGCTCCATGGCCGGCTCTCCTTGTCCAGCACACCCAGCTCTGCACCCGCCTCTGGAGCCAGCCCCACCCGAGCCCCCATGCGCCCTGCTGGCTGCAGCCTGACCCTGCGCCCACCACCTGGCCCAGCGGCCTGCGCACAGTAGGTGCTCAGTCAGCCGACAGGAAGGAAGGACCCCCCCTGTCAGCCCCGCCTGGCTGAGCTTGTGTGGCACAGTCCCTGGGTGTCCGGGGTGCCATGGGCAGGACAGGCCACTGCGGCTCCCGCTGCCTCTGCCCCGGCCCCAGAAGGTGCGGAGGCCGCCGCCAAGGGCTCCTGGCGACTCTTGCCTCTGCGGTGTGCGGCCAGCACACACTCCCCACGGGGCTGTGCTGCCCCCCTCAGCCCGGCCTGGACAGGGTTCCCCTACCGAAGTCCGGGGACCTTGCAGAGCACAAAGGGGCTGGCGGGGCGCCGAGGCGCTGCTCCGGGTGGGCACTGGCCTTTGTTCCGCTGCCTGGCACCGCATCAGGGCACTGGGCCTCCTTTACGATGGCATTTCCTTGTTCCCCCAGAAACCTTCTGGGCCTCAGTTTCTCATCTGCGCCCCGGCTAATAAAAGCCCCAAGTCCACCGTGCAGAAGATTAACTGCGCCGAGATCCCTTCCATCTCCACGTGGGGTTCTTTTTGACTTTCCTTCTCTCCTTATTGGCAAGAACAAGGTTTATGTTTTTAAAAGGGCACTTGGCAAAACGCAGACAACATACCCCGCCAGCCCCGAGTTCCGGCACCTACTCCCCCAGCTGCCTCCGAGTTCTGTGAGCCCAGGGCCTGAGAACAGAGGGGCCAACGCTGAGCGGCAAAGGGGCTGCACAGGCGCCCACAGGAGCCTGCAGCGGTCAGCGGCGGGCCCTGCTGGCGGCCGCAAGGGGAGGCCCCGAGGCCGTCCTGCTGGGCAGGGTGTGCGAGGCCTGGGCCGCCTGGCGCCTGCCTGGGGCCGGTCTGGGCTTCAGCTCCTGGGGGAACACTATGGGCTTCATGAGCGCCCCAAGGCAGGGGCTGCTCTGTGCCCCAAACACTGGTTTCCCCCAAATAAGGCCCATCTCCAGGTCCAGCCATGCAAACAGGCTGCGCCCACCACTCGGAGCAGCTGCCAGCCCCGCCCAGGCCCATCTCCAACAGGAGAGCCATCCACGTGAGCCCTGGGGTCCGTCCGCCCTGGGAGGCTGCTGTCCAGGCAGCTCTGGCATGACCTGAGGCCTGGCGCCCACTCCGACCAGAACCCTACCTCCACCCCATCGCCCCGAAAGGCCCCTTCAGGCCACCCGTCCTGAGCTCCAGGCCCAACGGGCCCTCCGAGCACCTCACGTGCCTCACACCTGCCCAGCACCCCCTCCAGGGCCAGGCCGGGCAGCCCCCTCCTGCCACTCGGGCTCCACTGGACCCGCCGCGCTCCCCTGGAGGTGTCCTCTGCCTGCGGGGTCACCCCTTCAGGAACCTCTCTCCCCTTGGCCCAGCTAGAACGCCCCCCCGCCCCCACCGTGTGTGCTGGGCCCCTGGGCTCAGACACAGAGCAGCTCGCTGCATCCCTGACGCCTGGAGACACGAACGGAGGGCCCGAAATGTGCCGAGCCGGCACGGCCATGGGTGAGCCGAGAGGGGGCGGTGAAGGATGGAGAAGACGGACGAGAGAAGAAAGCTGGGGCTGGGTGGGACGCTGCTCTCTGATGGAGACAGCGCCACGGCCTGCGAGCCGAGTCTTTATTTTATAGCAGATTCCACGCGGCAAAGTAAAGGCGTGGTCAAGATGTTTACAGCGTTCTCGCGGTTTCGAATCCACTCAGTTACATGCACCTGGTCAAGCTTTGTTTACTGCAGCCCCTCCCGCAGTCCACATCACTCAGCCACGTGGACCACAGGTGCGGACCATAAGGTCACGCTCACAGCCATAGCCTTTGGCTGTAACTGTGCTGGGACTTGCACGTGGCTTTGCCACGAGAGGACCGTGCCCTCTCATTAGTCTCAGGCTTGAACCTGTCCGAACGCTGTGGCCGCTCTCCACACCAAAATGGTCCCTTTGGGTAGATTCCCTGCCCCCGGGACCGGCGTTTCCCCTTCCCCGTCCGTGAAGTGGGGACTAGAACCGCCGCCAGGGCTGCGATGGGGCTGAAATGAGGTTGTAAACAGGGCCTGCCCTGATGGGGTGTCAACACCATTTTCTGGTGCCCAGCTGTGCCCCCCGAGTGGCCCCAGGTGGAAACCGCCTAAGCAGGGCTGCTGACCCCGTCCGGGTCCCACCTGGAAGCGGGCATGAGAGCAGCAACGCAGGCACGTGGGGGCCAGAGGCTGCACTGGCCTCGCTGGCCCCAGCGTCCCGCGAGGGCGGGGGAGGCGGCACCAGCCCAGCTCGGCAGCGTGTCCCGGCGTGTCCCAGCGTGCCTGGGGGGCGGGCGCCATGGACATGCCCGAGGGCGACGGGCGAGATGGGACATTCCTGGGCACATTCCGACTCTCTGGGCTCGGCTGTCCTCCCCGAAGAGCCTCAGGGAGTGGCAGGGACTGTGTGGGTTCTGTGCCCTGGGCCTGGGGGACTCGTTAGAGGACTGCCTCTCCCGACAGCTCTGTCTCACCCCGAGGCAGGCAAAGCCCCAGGGGGCACCCAGCTCTGACTCACAGCCCGAGGCTCACCCATGTGCCCCCCTTGCTGCTGCAAAAACGCCAGGATGGCCCTGGCCGGTGTGGCTCAGTGGACAGAGCACCAGCCCTTGGATTTGGTTCCGGTCAAGGGCGTGTACCTCAGTTGCAGGCTCGATCCCCTGCATATGCAGGAGGCAACCAATTGATGTGTCTCTCCCTCTCTCTTCCACTCTCTCTGAAAATCAATGGAAAAATATACTTGGGTGAGGAGTAACAAACACGCCAGTATTCAGGATGGAAACCCAACCGAATTTCTACCCTCAAGAGCCCCCAGCAGCCCTCGCCTGCTCCCTGGTAAAAATCCCACCACAAAGGCCGAGGCCTGGGGCCCCCTGGCTCCTGGACGGCTCCCGGGAAAGTGAGGGCCAGTGTGGCCCTAAATCACTTTCAACCCTGACATCTCTGACCTGAGCTGCCGTAAATCCCGCCGCCGCCCCGGAACCTCGGCTGCCCCGGGAAGAGCCGGGCATTGCTGGGGGCTCGCTCCTGTGTCCTGGCAGCCGGGAGCCTCTGCCGACAGCAGGCAACGCTCACCGAGCACCTCCCGGAGCTGCGGGGGCTTCCCACGGAACCTCACAACACCGGGGGGGGGGGGCACACCAGGCTGGGGGTTCTGACATTCACGGGGCCACAGGGAGGGAGTGGGGGACTGGGGTCTGAGTGCAGAGAGGAGAAGACGCCAGCCAGGCAGCGCCAGGCCAGAGGCGGGAGGGGTGCGTGCCCGGCTGACCCCACTCGGCCCCAGCCCTCAGCCAGATGGGAGCAAGGGGCAAAGGCCAGGATCCATGGCTTTTCCCTGGCGCCCACCCCCAGGTGATGAATGGTGTGTCAGGGGAAAGGCCAAAGGGCCGAGCAGGAGGCAAAGCAACGAGAGCAGTGGTTCTCAGCCTCGGCTGCACATCAGAGTCACCTGGGAATCTTTTTAAAATGCTGATTTCTGGGCCCCATCCTCTGGAAATTCTGTGTCTTTGTTACTAATGTGGTGGCCCCACCCCATAACAAAGAAACAGAATTTCTGGAGGATGAGGCCCAGAAATCAGGATTTTAAAAAGATTCCCAGGTGATTCTAACGTGCAGCCAAGGTTGAGAACCCCTGAACTAGAGGAACAAAGAGCCGCCCAGAGCCCGACCCAGGACCCGCGGTGCAGGCAGCGTCAGGCGTCTTCCCAAGGCCCTCATGCCTTCTTCCCCTTGGATGTAAGTGCCTGCGCATGTCTGTGTGCATGCCCCACACACACACACGTGCCCATGTACACATAAACACACACGTGTGCACACGCGTACATAGCTCTGCCACCTGCAATCTCTCTGAGACGCTGCCATTCCCGCAGCGACTGATGACGACTCAGACCCCACGGTCCTCCTGGTCCCGACGGGGAGGGTGCGGGAGGGCAGTGCCTGGGGCCCAGGCCAGGAGGGAGCCGGCTTCCTCCTGCAGAAATCTGATGAGCTGGAAAGGCACCGCGCCCGGGGGAGCCCTCACTGTCGGCAAGCGGCTGGCGCGGGAGGAAGCTGCGGACACCGTGTCAGGGGCGGAGGCCCGGGCTCGCTGGGAAAGGGAATCCGGAGCCACGGGCCACGGGGAACCAGGCTCTCACCCCCCGGGAGCCGCCTCCACCACCGGGGAGACCACAGACCTGACCGGCCGCCCACTGCCCGGGCTCCTCCTAGCACCCGGGAGCGTGTGGTGTCGCGGGACAGACCGGCGAGGGGGGAGCGCCTGTCACAACAAGGGGGTCGGGAGCCAGGATGGAGCCCGTGGGAGCTGAGGGCCGTGTCCCACCCACCCGCAGGGACAGCTGCAGGTCGCTGGGACGGGGCCAGTGTGGGCAGGGCAGGCGCAGAGGCAATGGAGGGCCAGGGACTAGCCGCCGTCATCACCAGCGGCCTCACTACTTCACCCTGGGCAAGGGCCTCGCCTCTGTGGGCTTCAGTTTCCCCGGATGCACAGTGACAGGACTGGACTGAGATTCCTTCAAGTTCTGAGACTTGCGGGTTCCAGGTAGAACCTTCTACACCTCTTCGTCCTCAAAAGCGGGAGCCAGAGCCTGGCTGGCGTGGCTCAGGGGCTGAGCGTCGACCTGTGAACCAGGAGGTCAGGGCTCCATTTCTGGTCAGGGCACAGGCCCGGGTTGTGGGCTCCATCCCCAGTGGGGGGCGTGCAGGAGGCAGCCGATCAGTGATCCTCTCTCATCACTGATGTTTCTGTGTCTCTCTCCCTCTCCCTTCCTCTCTGGAATCAATAAAAATATATCTTTTTAAAAAGTGGGAGCAGAAGCCAAGCCCTGAGGAAGACACGGCCATCTCAGCGGACACCGGCACACGGATCTTGGCCGAGGCCCCTGCATTGTTCTTGTGGCCTCTGACCACCCACCCGACCACCCAGGAGGGGGCGCGGGGAGAGACGGTGACGGGCACAGGGTCCCGGCCTCGAAGGCAGCAGGCGGGAAGCCGGAAGCACCGTCCTGGCCGGCCCCGCCGCCACGTGAGTGAGTCAGCAGCTGTTTCTCCCAAAATACTTTTCCTCCACCACATACCAAGGCCTGCCAACAGCCCAGCAACGGCAGGGACTCACTCGGACACGCCAGCCCAGACGCACTGCCAGAGTCCACGCTGCCACAGCTGTCGGAGGGCCGGCCACGCACAGTGCCCGCCTGGGAGGTGGCAGGATTCATGGCCCACAGCTGCCCTCCCGGAGCCGGTGTGACTGTGGCAGGCCCCTTCCCAGGCCGCACGCCGCCTCACACCTATGCCTTCGGCCCGGAAAGGAACGGCATCTGCTGCCACCTGTCTTCCCAGGAGCCACGCTGTACACCTTTCCGCTCAGGACGCCTCCGGAGGCGGGCATTCCCGGGCCCATTTCTCAGGGAACAACAAGCTGAGCTCGGGGAGGCCACCGCCCAGGACCCTGCAGCTGCGAGCAGCAGAGAGGGCGCGGGCTCGGGCTCCGCCGCGCTCAGCGCCCCGGCACCCACGCAGGTATTTATAGCCCCGAGAGCGAGCGCCTCGGCCAGATGATCAGCCGCAGGTACAGACGGCACCATGAGCTGCCAGACGCCTTCTCCCTGCTGAGCCAGACCGCGCTATTCTTAGTCACATCGTCAAGGAGAGGATCATGTTAAGACACCGGAGGCTCTGCCTAGGCCCCAGAATAAACACTAAGGAGGCAGCAACGAACACGGCACCGCCCCCCAGGAAGAGCCTGTGCCCGCGGGAGGAGGCCACAGTGAAAGGCCCGGGCGGGCGAAGCCCAGGTGCCTGCAGGGCCGTAAGATGAAGGGGCCTCACTGTGAGCCAGAGCCGGGCACGAGGCTGCGTCTTCAACGGCTCTGCTTGGGCTCTCCCATGCTCAATGATGATGATGATGGTGATAACAGCGATGATGGTGATGGTGATGGTGGTGGTGGTGGTGATGATGGTAATAACAGTGATGGTGGTGATGGCGGTGGTGATGAAGGTGGTGATGGTGTTGGTGGTGATGATGGTGGTGATGGTGTTGGTAGTGATGATGAAGATGGTGATGGTGATAATAGTGAGGATGATGAAATGATAAAGATGAAGGTGATGGTGGTGATAGCATTGATGGTGGTGATGATGAAGGTGGTGATGGTGTTCAAGGTGTTTGTGATGGTGATGAAGGTGATGATGGTTTTGGTGGTGATGGTGGTGATGATGAAGGCAGTGATAGTGTTGGTGGTGGTGATGATGAAGGTGGTGATGGTGTTCAAGGTGTTTGTGATGGTGATGAAGGTGATGATGGTTTTGGTGGTGATGGTGGTGATGGCGGTGATGATGAAGGCAGTGATAGTGGTGGTGGTGATGATGAAGGTGGTGATGGTGTTCAAGGTGTTTGTGATGGTGATGAAGGTGATGATGGTTTTGGTGGTGATGGTGGTGATGGCGGTGATGATGAAGGCAGTGATAGTGTTGGTGGTGGTGGTGATGAAAGTGGTGATGGTGTTCATGGTGTCTGTGATGGTGGATGGCAGTGGTGATGAAGGTAATGATGGTGGTGGTGATGAAGGTGGTGATGGTGTTGGTGGTGATGATGGTGGTGATGATGTTGGTAGTGATGATGAAGATGGTGATGGTGATAATAGTGAGGATGATGAAATGATAAAGATGAAGGTGATGGTGGTGATAGCATTGATGGTGGTGATGATGAAGATGGTGATGGTGTTCAAGGTGTTTGTGATGGTGATGATGGTGATGATGGTTTTGGTGGTGATGATGAAGGCAGTGATAGTGTTGGTGGTGGTGGTGATGAAAGTGGTGATGGTGTTCATGGTGTCTGTGATGGTGGATGGCAGTGGTGATGAAGGTAATGATGGTGGTGGTGATGGTGGTGGTGACGGTGGCAGCTGCCATGTGCTGAGCACCCACCGTGTGACCCGATGTGCTAGATGCTTTACACCCTCTGGTTTATGTGATCTGCACAACAGCTCTCTCAGGTGAGTTATTCCCTGAGCCGTCGGCATTGAAGAGGCGGAGGCGTATCTGAAAGGGAAGAGCTCATTCTACCATGGACCTTGTCGCTCCAACTGCAACCCCTCTCCTGCCCTCGCCAATGAGAGTGAAAGCAAACTTCTTTGTACAACAGGGAAGGAACAATGGGGGTGCTGAGGGGCGGTGGGGGCACAGAGGGGTACTGCTGGGCTTCACGCACCTCCCTGCGCCGAGGGCTCCCCAAACTCTCGGCAGAGGCTACGTCCTGCCCAAGCCCCCCCCCAAAGCCCAAGCCACAGCAGCGAGGTGGCAGGCAGGCCGAGGCAGAAGGCCAGCTGCACTCAGCACGGTGGCCAGTGCTTGCCACCTGGGCTCTGTCCCTGCACCACGGAGGGGCGAGGTCACTCCCAACCCTCCCGTCGGAGGCTCTCAGGGCCCTGTACCAGGGGTCGAGGCCGTGCGTGCCCTAACTACACTCTGTGCTCGGGGAGGGCGGGGGGCCGGAGGGCAGAGCTGAGCGGGGCTGCTGCCTGGCGTCCTCCTGGGCCGTTCCGACCTCTGGCCGCACAGGATGGGCAGGGGCAGTGAGGGGCATTGGGAGGAGGGGCACAGGGCGTGGCTGTGGCCTCGTCTCTTCCTGACCCACCCGCACCATGACTGGGTGCCCAGCTGCTGGGCCAGAGCATGAGCCCACAAACACCCAGGGGTGCAGACCAAGCACCCACTCTCCCGCCTCCTCCCCACGGCCGCCTTCCTTCCTCCTCAGGGCAGGGCTCGCAGACAGTCAGCTGACTTCCTGCCTCGGGGCCTGGCTGCTCTGGAGGGTGAGGCCGCAGAACCGGCTGGGAACCCGCCCTGCAGACACCTGGGCCCCGCAGACACCCCGCACTGGCCCGCGGCACGTGGGGGCAGACCCTGCTGAGCGCTGACCCACCTCAGCGCAGCGCCACCCGAGTGAGGGCTGTTCTCAACGCAGGGACCTTCGCTCACCGGCTCCTTTATGCGTCCTCGTCCCTGAAGCACCCATCTCAGGAGAAAGGCACGAGGGGCCATGGTCCTGGGAGCGGCCAGTGCGGACCACCTGCCCTCCCACCCCCCACCCCCCCCCCCCCAAAGCCGGAGGCGGGGCTTCCAGGCCAGGAGGTGAGGGCGCTGCAGGGCTGCGATCCTCCCCTTCTCCACCTATGAAACCCGCTCCCCACGCAGGGGCTCAGCCACCCCGCCCAGGTCCGATTCCACACCTGCCAGGGACCGGCTGTGGCCCTGAGAAGGTCATCAATAAAGCCTGCTTCTGTGCGTGCGTGTGACAATCACAGCATCCGCCTCAGGGTACCGAGTGTCCCAGAGCAGGGCCCGGAGCGCGGGGAGCGGGAGCGGGAAGTGCCCGCAGCTCCCCCCCCCCAGCCCCCCCCCTGCCGCCACCAGTGCTCCCCAGGGGCCCCGGGTGCTCCTGGGGCCTCTGCCTGCCACGTGCCTCAGCCAGCCCACCGCTATGCGTCTGTCTCTCTCGGGGGGGCTGTGGCTGATGCACGCCCACCCAGCATCGTGCACACAGTAGGAGCTTCGCTGCAGTGGACAGGACTTGCAGAATTTGGATAGCCTGTGTGGCTAAACACGGATTTTCCTTGGAAATCGTCTCTCTCTCACACACACACACACACATGCACACACACACATCCCGTCTTCCTGCTTTTTGGCCACAGAGCGCCTCGGTCCCAGCACAGCTGCCCGTGCGGAAGCAGAAGGCGGGAGCAGAGGGCTCGCGTGGGAACAGCTTTCCCTAAAAGGGAGAGCACCCCTCCCTCCTCGCTCCGTTTCTCATCTCAGCTTCCCAGCAGGGCCCGCGCCAACGGCACTGGTGACAGTGGTTCTTGGTTGTGCTAAGAACTTTCCAACCACATTCCTGGGTCCCCACAGGCCTCCAGCCCAGGCCGCAGCCTCCAGGCGCTGGGGGCGCCGGGTTCCCAGGCGCAGGGCGGCTTGGCCGGGACAGGCCGGCCTCTGCTGACTCGTCTGAGGCGGAGAGCAGGGTAGAAACCACGCTGTCTGAGACTCTTCAGTGTCAGAGCCAAGCCTGCCCCCATCTCACAAAGCGGCTCCAAACCACCGCCCGGCCAAGTGACCGCCACGCTAACATCCTCCGCGACTTCCGACGGGCTGTCGGCCGCGGCGGAGCACATCTGGCAGCAGAGGGATCCCCGGGCCCCCCGCCAGGGCGCACTTTCCGGGCGTTTGTCCGAAGGACCGCGAGCCCAGGGCCGGCCCTGCCGGGGCGTCTGGTTTGGTTCCACACTGAGCAGAGCGGCCTCAGCAAATCCTTCGAGGGACAGGACAGAGGCAGGGAGTGGGCGCAGAAGGAAATGGACGCTCCTCTCTGCGGCCCACGCTTCGCAGGCACAGGGCGGCGTCCCCGGGACCTGGACGGGCCGCCCGGCAGAAGCTTCCAGCGAGCGCCCCGGGGAGGACGCAGTTCTCATTACACAACAAAGCTCCATGCTTTTGTGCACCGAACGCGTGGAGCATCGCTCTGATGCCAGGCCGGTCGGCCAAGACGCACAGGCGCTGGCCGCTCCCTTTCCGCAGCCCCCCCCCCGCCCCGCCCCCCACCGCTAGCAGCACAGGATGAGGCCCACGTGGGGGGCAGGGGGGCCAGACTTGGGCTGGGGGGGGGGGCCTGAGAGGGTTGGGCGGGCCGTGTTACATCACCCCGCATTCCTGACGGCCAGAGAACAGGCGGCCCTTTCTAGGACTGGCTTCCAGGGAGCAACTGCCAGGTTCAGGTCGCTTTCCAAACGAGGAAACTGAGGCACACGGCCGCGTTGAGCAGGGCCGGTAAACTGCTCTTAAAGGGCCAGGCACTAAATAGCTCAGGCGTTGCTGGCCCTCTGGTCCCTGTTGTAACAGTAGACAGGTGGCTGTGTGCCAATAAAACTTTATTTGCAACACAGGCGACGGCCTGTGTGCTGTGGTCTGCCAGCCCCTGGCCTAGGCAGCGGTTCTCAACCTGTGGGTCGCGACCATCGGAAAACACATACAGCATATCAGATATTTACATGACGATTCATAACAGTAGCAAAATGACAGTGATGAAGTAGCAACGAAAATAATGTTATGGTTGGGGGTCACCACAACATGAACTGTATTAAAGGGTCGCGGCATGAGGAAGGTTGAGAACCACTGGTAGAGGTTTGAGGGGCCAAAGACACGGGGGCCCTAACTGGAGAGGAGACCCCTTGGGGAAGCTCCAGTTCGAAAATTAAATCTGTTCTTAGAAAACACTGTCACCCACACAGACCCGCCTCGGCCCTCCAAGGTCCTCTGTGATGAGGGTGGTCCCCGCGCCCCTCCCAGCCCAGGCTCCAGGGTTGAGGGCCGGGGAGGCCCCAGTGGACAGGGGGTCAGGGCCCCCCTCCGTCCCACCTAAATCCCAGAGGAAGAGAAGGCTCTAGCAGACTGAACAAAGGCAGGTCCAGGTGCCCCAGACACCAGACCTCCGAAGACGCCCAACACAGATTCCGATCCCTGGGATGGGGACCCACGCTGCCCCACACCCTCCTCCTGGCTCTGGGACCAGCCTACGGCCCCACCCTGCCCGGGGAGGGGGGTCTCTCGGGGGCCCAGGGCTGGGCAGTTGGGATGGTCCATGGAGCAGAGGGCAGGGGCCTTCATTCCCCCACCCCCACCCCCCGCACGCTGGGCCGCAGGTGCCGCTTGGGATCACGGCTCTTCACGGGTCCCGGCTCCCTGGAGGCCACTGTTAGCGTCCCCACCCCGGCCTGCGCAGTGTCGCCACTTCCAACTGGACTTTCGGGCCTTGGAAATAATCCAAGGTTAGCCGACTTCATCCAGAACAGTGACAGCTGTCACCTCAGACCGTCTAGACGGCTCGGACAGTGGCCACAGCAGAGCCAGATGGTCACGTGAGATCCCAGCTGCTGTCCTGGGGTGCGCACTGACCGAGCCACCTCCCTGTCCTCACACCAGAGAGCCCATGTCCAGGGCCGGTCTGTCCCACCACGGCCACCACAGCCCACGGGAAGACTGCTTCCGGCCAGCCCTCAGCCCCGGGAAGCCAGCCCCACTCCCCACAAGCCGAAGGGGACACCGAGATGGGATGGGCCTGGACCCTCAGCCCCGCCCAAGTGGAAAAAGCACGGACCTCGCAGCAACGCCTGGGCTGGCCATGCCGGCCTGTGAGCTCGGCACTGCACACAGCGGCCTCAGTCAGGGCACACGGCCTGAACGCTCTCAGGGCTGCTGCTCCTGGCGTCGCTGGCTGCACAGGCTGCGGGCCCCGCATTCCTATACGGCAGGGGCGCAACCTAGAGCCACGAATGCCATTTGCCAGGAAACCGGGAGGAGGCTGCCAAGCCCCGAGGACCGGACTTCTCTGGAACGTGCTGCCTGGCCCGGGGCCTCCCTGGGCCGTCCCACACCGTCCTGGCGCCCTCTGGGCTGGCGCTCACTGCTGGAGCGCTGGGGGGTGGGCACCCAGGCCTGGGGCGGGGGGTCAGCCGCACAGACCTGGCTCGGAGCCTGGGTGGGACGGACGCACAGCCCAGTCATCAGGGACCACGGCTGCAGGACAGAGGAGGGCCCTGCACTGTGGCTCACTGTCCCCGGCCACGCGTCTTCCCCCGGCAGGCGCAGTGTGGCCACTGGCGGCGGGGCTACCAGCTCGCAGCTTTTCCAGCACGCACAGCACCCGGGTCAGCGCCCTCCTCAGCGCCGTCCCGAGGGGCCCGGGGCCCGGCTCGGAGGATTTCAGCGGCACCGTGTCCGTCGCCGTGGCGGGGCGCAGCAGCTTCTCCGTCGCTCCCTCCACGGCGCCCCATGTTCCCGGCCTGGCTCTCAGTTCTCAGAAACCTGGTAACAACCGCTCACGGTGAATTCTCCGCGGACGTGCGGGTGCGTCTGTCCCCAGACAGGGCCCTGGTGGGTCCAGGGGACCGTCCACACGCCCTCTGTGCACAGAGCCCAGCAAGGGGCCTGCTGCACCCCCCCCACCCACCCCCGCTCCACCAGGTAAACGCATCCCAGGGCCCGGCGGGTCCAGAGGAGGGCGGACTGCGTGACACGTGGTGTCTCTACCCAGTGGCCATGCCACGGCTCACGAAGGAGCTTCTGGTGGCTGCGTCGTATTCTGGAACCAACCATTTCTTTTGTTTTGCAGGACAGGAAAGAAGCACACCCCGCCCTCCCCAAAAGGGATCACCCAGGGTTTACTATGTCTAACCTTCAAAGGGGGCTCTGTTCATCTTTTGGCCGTAAATAGGCAATTAACACCCACCCGGCACCCAGTCGCACAGAGCTCCTGCCAGTGGGGGCCAGCCTGAGGGGGCAGCCTGGGGGACCAGCCTGGGACCAACCTGGGGACCCAGCACTGGCCCCGCTGGCCCCCAGCGCCTGCTCTCCTTGGCTCCCCACTGTGACCTGAAGCGGCAAGAAGGGGCAGGAATCCAGGGCCCTGATCCCGCCAAAACCTTACAGATAAAGGGCTCGTGTTGATGGAGATTCTCGTGGGTGCGGCTCCGGAGAGCGGAGGCTGTGATGCAAAAGGCCAGGCCCCACGGGAGCCCATGGCGGACAGGGGACGGGCCCAGGCAGGCGGCCGGCGTGCGGCTCTGGCCTGGCTCCTAGTTAGTCACACGTCCACCTCGGAGGACCTCTGCCTGCCCATCTCCGGCCCTCCCCGCTCTCGGGCCCGCAGGCTCACCGCTCCTGCCAGGGGGCGCCATCTGACATCCCGGTAAGGAGGCGGCCTCTCCACCCGAGTCCAGAGCAGGGAGCCAGTGCCCAGCGGGGCAGGCAGTGTCGGCCCTGAGCTGCAGGGCAGGGTCCCAACCCGAGGGCAGTAACGCAGCTCAGTTACTCGGCTCGAGCCCTCGGACCAGCCACGCGAGCCCCAGCCCCGGGCGTGGGGGCGGCCGAGACCCCAAAGCTGCACCTGGACCCTCCTGAGAGGCCCTCCCGGCAGCGCCCATGGAGCCGACTCAGGAGCGCCGACCCTGGGCCGACGCGGCTCTGGGCTTGAGTGCTCACACGAATGACCTTTCTTTTTAATCCTCACCGGAGGGTCATTTCCCGTTGAGTTTTAGGGAGATGCAAGAGAGAGGGAAACACATCGACTGGTTGCCTCCTGCACACGCCCCGACCGGGGCCCAGGCCGGGGAGGAGCCTGCAACCGAGGTCTGTGCCCTTGACCAGAATCAAACCCAGGACCCTTCAGTCTGCAGGCGACGCTCTATCCACTGAGCCACACCTGCTAGAGCTGCACACAAATGATCTTTAGCGCTGCCAGCGACAGGATGAGAGAAGGCGTCGGCACCCTTGTGGACAGCGGCTACAGCGTTCAGACAGGTTCAAGCCTGGGGCTAATGAGAGGGCACGATCCTCACGTGGCAAAGCCACGTGCAAGTCCCAGCACAATCATAGCCAAAGGCTAAAGTTGTAATCTTGACCTTATGGTCCGCACCTGTGGGCCCACGTGGCTGAGTGATGTGGGCTGCGGGAGGGGCAGCAAGTAAACAGAGCTGGATCAGGTGCATGTAACTGAGTGGATTCGAAACCCGCGAGAACATGTGACCACGCCCTTACTTTGCCGCGTGGAATCTGCTATAAAATAAAGACTCGGCTCGCAGGCCCTGGCACTGTCTCTCCATCAGAGAGCAGCGTCCCACCCAGGCCCAGCTCTCTTCTCTTGTCCGTCTTCTCCATCCTTCACCGCCCCCTCTCGGGCTCACCCGTGGCCGTGCCGGCGCCGCACACACCCTACCTGTGGATGGGGAAACTGAGGTGCAGAGAGGTCACATGAGTTGCCCAGGATGAGGGTCGAGCCCGTCCCACTGGCACAAGGCCCCGCTCTCCACCAGCCCCGCTGCGTGTCTGGCCCACACGCTGCCTCTGCCCTGGCAGCTGCAGCAACGGGGCACCCTCTCCCCTCCTCTGTGGGCCCCAGGGGTCCAGCTGATCAGAGGCAAAGGCCAGCGGGTCCCCAGGCCCCTCCCACGGCGGCTTCCACGGAGCGAGGCTGCAGATGCTCAGACGCTGCCTGGGGGTCACAGGTCACAGTCTCCTGCGGGCTGGCCCGTCTCCCAAGGCCCGTGCCGCCCCAGAGCGTGACCCGAAGCCAAGGCTGCCCCCAGCACGTCTGGGCAACTGGCTTAGGAAGCAAAGCCCACCCCCTCCAGAGAGTCCTGGGCACCCCCAAGCTCCACGGCCTCCCATCGCAAACACCCGGGCTCAGAAAGGCCCTCCCGCGTGGAAAATCACCACGTGGCTAACCCTGCCCCGGCATGTCCCTGTGAACTATATCCTCTCCCGGGAGATCAAAGCGACGGTCAGCACTCGGCCCGATCCGACCCGAGTGGCCGATCCGAGTGACGGCGAGCAGAGAGCTTACGCAGCCTGGTGCGGGGCCCGGGGCAGCGGGGTGACCCAGGTGGGAACGGGGTCTCCACGGGGCCACCGTGAGGAGTGCTCCCGCCTATTTCTGAGAGAAGAGAGATTGGAACGGGCAGAAACGGGGGTCCCAGCTCCACGCGGGCAGGACCCGTCGGCACCGACACCCTCCCCACCCGGCAGCGAGCCCGTTGGGTGTCCGGATGGGGACACAGGCCAGGGAGCAGCTTGGTTGTTAATCAGTGTCACCCACTGACCCCCCCCCCCTTCCCGGGTCACGAACAAGCAAGTGGAAGCTGACGGGCGACCTGCCCACGGGCACACGGCTCAGAAGTGGCAGAATGTGACTGGGCCCCACCTGCCTCCAGAGCACACAGTTCCCGCCTCGCCCTCCGTGTCCTCGCAGCCCGAGGGGCCCGCACCTGCAGGCAGGCCCAGGGCCGCCCTCCCAGCCTCCTAACTCACCACGGGGCTTGGGGCAAGTTCACGGTCCCCGTGCGGGCGCCTCAGCCTCCAGGGCCACAGCAGGTGCCGGAGCCCTGGCTGCCAGCCGCTGGGGGCAGGCTTCCGCTTTCCCCCGTTCTTCCGGAAAGACGGCCGGAAGGATAGCGATGCCCGTCACACGGGGAGGAGGCCGCTGGACGGCAGTAGGGCCGCCCGCACCCACAGGCTCGGCCAGTGCGGTTCTCGGCCTCTCCCTTTCCAGCCGATCGGGACTGTTTCCTCATCAGGAGGCCGACGCCCAGGCACCCACGGGCTCTCTGCCTTTACTTGTTTAGCGCTGATTTCATTCCGAGCGGAATCCCGGGGCTTTCCGTGCTGTCGCCAACCTCCAGGCCCATCTGCCGTCCGTGCTGCAAGGGGAACTCCTCTGCCTGCAGTCAGGAGGGGTGCTCCGTGGGCGAGGCAGTGGGCAACTGGACCCAGCAAGGTGGCTGGCCCCTGGCAGAGAAAGGCTCGGGCGGGCCAGGCCTGAGCCCGGGGCCCCCTCCTGGCAGTCCCCACGGGCACACAGGTGGAAAGCAGAGAGCGACGGAGTGCGCCTCCCCCAGGGACGACCCCGCCAGCGACGAGCCAGCAGTTATTGCCGGACATCTGGGACCACTCCTCCGATGCCGTCCCGCCCTTGGCCCACGGGAGCCGCCAAGACCAGCCCGCTGTCCCGGACGTGTCCACGGGACCAGCGCTCTCAGCATAGCTTCCACTTCGTGCCTCTCTCCTGCCCCTCACTGCCCCCGGCCAGCCTTCTCCGCCACCAACATCTGCTAACACAACAGTTGCTGCCTGTTCTGAGGCCGCTCCGGGAGGTGGGGGGCTCGGTGTGTGGCAGCGGCAATCAATCAAACCTCTGTTCCAGCATCCGACCCTCCCCACAAACGCCGCGCTTCTGCTGGGAGCACCGTCGAGAAATACAATGTGCTGCTCTTTCAAGCTGACCAGCCTGGAGCTGAGAAAACAGCGAGGGGCACGCCATTCAGCAGGTCATCTCGAACGGCTGCTTTTCTGAACTCTCTGCTCACACGCAGGCACAACCCGGCCCAGAGGGCCTCGCAGAGCTCAGGTCTCAACCAACGGTCGACTGGTGCTTCGGTCGTCAAACCAGGTCTCAGAAAGGCGGCAACTGATCATGCCGGCCAAAGCCCGGCTAACAAACACTCCTGCGCAGGCTGGGCCCGCCCTCGGCGGCACACATGGCTCCATATACAGTGGGGCCTTGACTTACAAGTGTTCCGACTAACGAGTTTTTCGAGATACGAGCTGTCTCTCGGCCGATTTTTTGCTTTGAGTTGCGAGCTAAAATTCAGGTTACGAGCCAGCTTCAGATACCCCACCGCTAGCTGGCGCAGCGAACGTCACAGTGAACGCCACAACATCAGCCCAGCATCACGTGTCTCACTCATTCACTTTAAGATTTGACATACGAGTAATTTGAGTTACGAGCTCTGTCACGGAACGAATTAAACTCGTAAGTCAAGGCCCCACTGTACAGTGATTCGCGCAGGGCTGCCTGCCTCCTGCCCCAGCGCCGGCGGCTCCTGGTCTGTCAATGTCCTTACAAACGGGCATCTAAAGCTGAGCCCCATGTTCCAGAGGGCCGCCTCCCCTGGAGGGCTTGGACTGGGCAAGGCCTGCGGTCACATCTGCCGGCTGGGGGCAGCGCCCTCCCCGGGCCACCTGCTCACTCACGTGGGTGCACGGGGCCTGGCCTGGGGCCTCAGAGCCACCCGCCTTCCCTGCTGGTCTGACTCTGGGTTCACCCTGCTCCCTTTTCTGTTGACACCTGGAGGGGCTCTGGCTACATCCTCACTCTGGGCCTTCGCCCCTGGTGCTCACACAGACACACGGGGGGAGGGGGGATCCTCTGGGCCCCCGAAGGCCCCAGCCCAGCAGCCCCTCCAGGGAGCAGGGGTTTGTCAGAACTCCCAGTCGCTCCAAAGGTCGAACCAAAAAGGCACTTGGCACCTTCTCCCTGAGCCTCCCGTGCACCTGGTCCCGGGACCCACGCACAAAGGGCCCCTTGGTAGGAACGCACAGTTGGAACCCCTCCCCCCAAACACCCGATGTGTAAACCAAGGTCCAAGGCCCAGGAAGGAGCCCATGACCCAGCGAGAAGACAGGCGGCGGGGAGCACGGAGCAGCACCCACCCTCAGCACAGCCTACCACCCACGGAGCGTGCCGCTGCCCGACAGCCACAGCCTGAGGGGGCGAGGGCCCAGGGGCAGCAGTCCACGGGCCAGGAGTGGGTCCCTGCCCACACACTGGTGCACACCCACCAGCTCCCGGGGACCAACACAGGCCCACAGGTGCCAGGCTGCAGCCGGGCCTCTTTTCAGATGCCGCCCTGGGCCTGGCTGCCAAGGCTCCTGGGAAGGCAGGGCCCGCCTCCTGGAGCCATTGATCACCGCGGGAGGCGACGCAGGCAGAGCCGCCTGGGGCAAGGGCTGGCAGGGTCACGGGCCTGGTGGGGGCTCTGAGTCCGTCCCCAGGGTGCTGGCCCCGGCCCGTGGCACACACTTCCCAGAGGTCCCCCTGCTCTCTCCCTGGACTCTGCCCCCAGGGACTGGGCCAGAAGAAGGCGGGCGGGCGGGACGGGGCGGCCTCCTCGGGACCCGGGGACTCGGCCCCTGCGTCTGGGCACAGCCCCAGCGAGCGATGTTTTTAGACGCGCTCTGCCCGGTGAGGACGGGGACACCTCGGCGGGCGCGGGGGTGACTCCGTCGCGGGGGTGACTCCGTCGCGGGGGTGACTCCGTCGCGGGGCCAGTAAACGGCGTAACACGTGTATGCGGTTTTTATTACCCATCTGGCTTGTTAGGTCATAAAACACGCTCAGCGTCACACATGCAGCCGGAGCCACTGATCACACCTAGGACTCGGGGTTCCCCTCAGAAGTCGCCCAAGCCCGTCACCTTGCCAGCCCGTCACCGATTTAAATTTCTCCCGAGGAGGAAAATTCCACGTGGCTCCAAGGTAAATGCATGTGCCGATCGAGGTCCAGCTGCCGAGTCCTCGGAGACAGGGGCATGGCTGGAGCGGCCGTGGAGAAAGGGAAACGAGAGCCAGGGGCGGCGGGCTCTGCCTGGCCCTCCAGAGAACCCCCCCACGACTCCACGGGCTTCGGGGGCACACCACCAGCTTGTCCCCCAGGTGGGGGTGGGCTCTGGGCCAGGGGTGGGCTCTGGACTTGAGATCCTGTACCTCTTCTTTTGTGGGGGGACCGCCAGGCTGGGAGGGGGAACCAAGAGAGGGAGAGGAAAAGCTCCGGAAACGGAAGCTGCATGTTCCTTCTGAAACGAATCAGGCCGGGCCGGCAGGGCAGCCCGGGCACCACAGGGAGCGTGGGGCGTGCAGGAGGCAGCCGGTCCATGATTCTCTCTCATTGATGTTTCTCTCTCTCCCTCTCCCTTCCTCTCTGAAATCAATAAAAACATATATATTTTAAAATCTCATCTTTCTTTGGATAGGATTTAAAGTACGCCACAACTGGTTTGGCTCAGTGGATAGAGCGTCGGCCTGCGGACTCAAAGGTCCCAGGTTCGATTCCGGTCGAGGGCATGTACCTTGGTTGCGGGCACATCCCCAGTAGGAGATGTGCAGGAGGCAGCTGATCGATGTTTCTCTCTCATCAATGTTTCTAACTCTCTGTCCCTCTCCTTTCCTCTCTGTAGGAAACCAATAAAATATATTAAATAAAAAATAAAATAAAATACAAGGTGAGGCCCCGAATCCTGAGTGCCTGTGAAACGTGCCCGCACCCGCCCGCGGGCTCCCAGAGCGTCCAGCGGCTCCTGCGGCCCCTCCCGTGCCAGGGCCTTACCTGTGCCATCTTGGCCAGGTCCAGGGAAGGCCGCTGCTCGGGCCCGTCCTCGGGGCGCCGCCGCTTGACGCCCACCTTCTTGTCGTTGAGGACGCAGGGCTGGGAGCGGCTGCGGGACAGCCCACTGGGGCGCCGCGCCAGCTCGGGCGTGGAGGCGGGTGTGCTGCTGGCGGAGGGCGCGCAGAACTCGGCGAAGGAAAACTGCTCGTGGGAGCACGAGAGCGACCGCTGCATGTCCAGCCGGGCGCCCCCTGCGGGGCTCAAGTCTGGGCTCCAGAGGTCAGCCTGTCCGCAGGTAGCCGCGCCGGGCGCCCCCGGGCCGGCCTGGCCCCCGAGGAGGCGGGGAAAGCCCGCGGGGTCGCAGGGCGAGGCGAGCGCGTCGGGGCGGGACGGGAGGCTGAAGCTGGAGCTGCGCTGCATGGTGCCCGGGCCGCCGGCGAGGCGGGGCACGCTGCCCCCGCTGTAGCAACGCCTCTTCTCCACGGGGGTCCAGACCCTGGACCCCAGGGGCCGCCAAGAGGTCCGGCAGCTGGACAGCTCATCCGAGAAGGACAGTGACCGGCACTGGCGCTTGCTGGGGGGCGCGGAGGGGTTCCCGTTGTGGTCGCTGAGGCTGAGGTCTTGGATGAGGCTGGTCACGGTGCAGGCGGTCGCCGCCTCCGGGTGCCACAGGGCGCCGTCCGGGCACCGCTCGGGCAGGTGCTCCCAGAGGCTGGTGCTCGGCGGGTCGATCTGAAGGGGGCACTTCCTGTCCAGGTCTCGCCATCTGTCATTTTCTGGATCAAAAATGACAAAGAGAAGACAGGACGTCAGCAGCCCTCACACCGGCCGGGTCCCTCCTCACCCTCCTCACCCTCCTCACCGGGGCCTGGCTTCTACGGGGAAGGCCCTGAAACCACCTGGCCCCGCCTCACCTCACGGAATTCAGTCTATAGGCCGACGCTCTATCCACTGGGCCAAACCGGCCAGGGCAAGAATCATTTGTTTCCTGCTATGGGATCGGGCACTGTGCTGGGGGACTTAGGAGAGCAAAGGCAAACCTGTCCGCATGTTGTGTCCGAGTTTCCAACACGGAAGCCAAGCTCGGAACTACGCCACGCTGCCGGGGACCGGCCCCTGGCACACTGTGCTTCCTGGTCCATACACTGGTATATGTATGCACTGGTATATGTATGGGCACGGGTGAACGCAGAGGGAACGATGGCTCTAGTCAGTCAGCGGAGGGTGGAAGTACCGGTAAAAGCGGAAATGAACTGCGGTAGGTATTTTAGCCGATTCTCACGGTACTGGCACCCTGCACGCGGCACCACCCTTGCCGACGTGAGGAGACCGAGGCGTGGAGGGAGGTGCTCAGCTAACAAGTGAAAGGATGTAAACCCGGGCTGGCCGGTGTCTGGTTAACACTCTGGGAATTTCATGTTCCATGTAGGTAACAATGTATCAAATTGTCACGTGTAGGTAACAATGTATCAAATTGTCACGTGTAGGTAAAAATGTATCAAATTGTCACTGCAGCACAGAGGGGGCCTGGCCCTGCTGGAGGGATGCCTGAGTCCTGCAAGGTGGCCACATGCAAGGGAGTTGAGGCTTCGGGCAGCGAGGACTCCACATCTGCCTCCACATCTGCCGCAAAGGGCTCTGACCCACGCTCAGTGTCACACTGAGCAACAAGGCCGGAAAGAAGCTTCGCCAGTCAAAGGTGAGACCAAATCGGGGCTCGCTGGGCGACTCCTTCAGGGCACTCTGCTGCGTCCTGAGACACGGAGCCAGACCCGCAGGAGCCTCCCGGAGGCCGTTCCCATGACCAGGCCTCTGGGCTGGAGAGGCCGAGAGAGGTTTTCCTTCGGTCTGGCCAGGCCAGTGGGGACAGAGCAGGACGGTCACCAAATGTCCAGCTCAGCTCATCCTGAACATTCCGGGCCTTGGTGCATGGCAAGGCTCGGTACTGTTCCTTTAACGGAATTTGATACATTGTTACCTACAATCACCTTTCGGCAGGAAGCATTTACGCTGCTCAAGAATGGTCCACCAAGACCCCTCTATTCATCACTTTTAATAAATTTCAATTGAAAGCTGAAATTCAATAAACTAATAATAAAGTGACATTAAAAGAAACTCAAACTAACAGTGACTGGGTCACAACCACCTGGATATCTGATGTAGAAGGACAGTTACGCCCAGAACACACGTGCGCATTTGTGTGATGAGGTTCTGCAAAAGGACAGGAGCAGCCGAAACCGGTTTGGCTCAGTGGATAGAGCGTCGGCCTGCGGACTGAAAGTTCCCGGTTCGATTCTGGTCAAGGGCATGTACCAGGGTTGCGGGCACATCCCCAGTGGGAGATGTGCAGGAGGCAGCTGATCGATGTTTCTCTCTCATCGATGTTTCTAACTCTCTATCTCTCTCCCTTCCTCTCTGTAAAAAATCAATAAAATATATTTAAAAAAAAAAAAAAAAAAAAAAAAAGGACAGGAGCAACAGCAAAGAACTCCACTGCGGGCGGCCGGTGCGGCTGGCGAGTAAACCATCGGCGCGGCACGGAGCCTGAAGGCCCGGCTCCGAGACCGTCCACCGCGTGGGGAGCTGTTCAAGATGCTATGCTGACCTCCCACAGCCGCACAGGAAACGGGAGAGAAAACGCTCTACACAGCGTGACTCCGATTTAGTAAAAGACACAGGTTACACGGGAGGGACCGGCCGACGGGGCTCAGTGGTTGAGCATCGACCTAGGAACCAGGAGGTCACGGTTTGATTTCCAGTCGGGGCACATGGCCAGGTTGTGGGCTGGATCCCCACTAGGGGGCGTGCAGGAGGCAGCCCATCCATGACTCTCATCATTGATGCTTCTCTCTCTCGCCCTCTCCCTTCCTCTCTGACATCAATAAAAATACATATTTTAAAGAAAGTAAACGAGGAGGTCCGCAGTGAGTGGCAGACAGCTGGTTGGTTCCATTTTTTCCTTTTCCTACAGTGTCTGCATTTTCTCTAAGAACACGTGTATTTCCAAATCCACCGGGGGTGGGGGGTGGGGGGGGCGTGGCCAACAAGCCCGCTAGGCTGTGCCAGGGTCAGGGTCAGGGCCCGGGCCTGCGATCCCAGCCTCCTCTGGGTTGGCTGCTGCCTCTCAAGGAAGTTCCCACAGAACAACACTGGCCACCAACTTCTCTTTTGGGACGAGGCACCGAGGAGCCAGATGGTCCAGGCATGCGGCCGACTGAGGAAGGAACCAGCAGGCCTCCCCGCCGAGCGGCGAGGGCCCCGCGGTGGCCCCTGCTTAAGATGCACCCTAAGAATGCGCCTCTCCCGGCCCTGGGAACCAGTGAGACTACAGGGACCGGCCCACCCTCAGACGACTCTGCTTCCTGTCGCATTTCCCTGGCGTTTCCCTGTCTCTAGGGAAATTGTGGGAAGAGGGGAACTGGGAGCCAGGTGAGCATGGCCATGGTACCTCCCGCCAGGCCATCCCATGGGCTTGGGGCCTCTGGGCCTCTCTGGCCTCCTACCTGGTCAGTCCCACGTCCTCGCCGCCTTCGGAGAACCCTCGCGGGCCCACCCCTGCCACGGCCCATCCCCGTCCGCCGCTGCCCAGGGCCCCACAGAGATTGCAAGCGTCTGAGCCCAGCAGCCCAGCCTGCAGACTCGTCTCTCCCCAGCAGGCCCCACGCTCCGGGCACACTTCCTGTGACGTCAGAGGCAGCCAAGGATCAGGCTGATTCAAAATCACCCTTGAAAATAACCCAAAACCCCCTGGAGAGTCATTCCTCGGCACCAGGCATTCTCTATAAAACTGGAGTCTGGCCCAGCCGGTGTCTCGGTGGTTGAGCGTCAGCCCACGAACCAGGAGGTCGCGGTTGGACGCTCGGGTTGCGGACTCCCTCCCCAGCAGGGGGCGGGGCGTGCAGGAGGCAGCCAACTGGTGATTCTCTCTCATCACTGATGTTTCTAGCTCTCTCTCCCTCTCCCTTCCTCTCTCTGAAATTAACAAAAATATATATTTTAAAAAACACAACGAAAAAACCCTCAAGTTTGACGAACTGACTGCAGCCATGAGCACGGGTCCATCTATCGGCAGCAGTGGGCGTTCGATTCATTTCTAGATTAACCACAAACCCGCCCTGGGACGGGCCGCGTGGCTAAGGCGCCCTGCCTGCCTGGAGGATCCGTCCCACTCTTCCCGGTCAGCCTCTCTGGCCTCAACGTATAAAACGTCCTTGTAGCCGGAGAATGAAAGGAGTCAGTTCTCAGCTCAGCCCACTGTTAAAGGCAAGTGCAGGGGGGCCGAGTGAACCTCAGCTCCCCCAAACATCAGCTCTTCTTGGCCTCACACCTTTGTGAAGGGGCAAGGCCTGGAATGATCTCCCGCCTTCATCCTCCCACCAGCAGCCTCGCACCCATCACCGAAGAGCCACCTCAAACATCATTCACCTGCCCATTGCCTTCCCCTATCGGCCCCCGGGCACCACAGCTCTGCCTAGACTTTCAGTCCTGAGGCCCACATGGTCCCTGACCTTAATGATCTGCTTCCGTGTCTGCTGCTGGGCACGAGCTCTGGGGCAACGTCCGGGCGCGGCTCCCCCGTGCCCGCAGGGAGCGGGCACCCAGCAGACCCCGGCGGGGCGGCTGCAGGAAGCAGCGAGTGACAAGTGCAGACAGAAGCTGCAGAGCAGGCCGAGGCTGTGTGCTTGGTCTCACTTGCCTTTTTTTTAAAATTAATATACTGTTATTGATTTCAGAGAGAAAGGAAGAGGAAGAGAGAAACTTCAATGATGAGAGGGAATCATGGATCGGCTGCCTCCTGCACGGCCCCCACTGGGGATTGAGCCCACAACCCAGGCCTGTGCCCTGACCGGGAATCGAACCCTGACCTCCTGGTTCCTAGGTCGACGCTCAGCCGCTGAGCCAGGCCGGCCGGGGATCTCACCTGTCCTTGCCCCCAGCACACGTCCCCCTTCCTGGGCCAGGCAGGCCCAACCTGGGCGGGTCCTCGAACCCCCACCCCACGGGCTGTGGACGGGTGTGTGGAAGCAGCCAGGAGCCTGGCTGAGGGCTGACCCTAAGATGCTGCGAACACGCAGAGCCCTTCCCGGACGCCGAGCACGGCTCGTGTGCGTCGACCCCAGCCAGGTGGCCCTGGCTCTGCCTGCAGCAGATAACACGGATTGTTTCTATCTTTATCGCTCCGAGAAGCGTGTATGAGAAAAGTAAGAACAATGGGCTATGTTTAGCCTCGTGTTTTCCCCCTTCGCCCAGGGACAGAGAGAGACCTGCTGGGTTGGGTCACCAGACAAAAGAAACAGGAATAGGAGGTGGTTTTCGGCGGCCAAGTGCCCTGGGCTGCGGGCTGACGTCAGTGTGCAGAGGAACCGGGCGCCCGAGGAGGGGACACCGGACGCCCGCCCCTCCCTCGTGTCACTTCTGCGCAAACCACCACAGAACTCTGCCAACAGCGACCAAGGCCACCGGCTCACGGGCCGCTGAGCAGGAGGCACTGGGAGGGCGGGAAGGGTGTGGCCCGGGTTCTAGGCTCAGCTCTGCAAGTGCCTTCAGCTCTGGCCCCGGTTTCCTCACGTGCAGACAGGGGTGACACGGTGTGGGAACTCAGGGACTGCGGGGCAGGGCCTGCGAGGGCACCCCTTGGGGCCCGGCTCTGGGGGCTGCGGCCGCACCGGGGCTGCATGCTCCACACCAGGACCCTCAGCGTGGCTTCGGGGCACCGGCGGGAGCTTCCGGGGTATTTGCTAGAATGCAGACCCGACCTCAGTCCCTGACCTGCAGACAAGCTCTGGGCGGGACCTGCCTGTCAGCAGGTTGCCCAAGGCGTTTCCCTGCGAAAGGGTGAGAGCCCCGCCTGAGGCCGCAGCCCACAGCGCGCCGCCCCCAGGAAGCGTCGGGGTGGATGGTCCGGTCCCTGTGCTGCTGGGGGCCGGACCCCACTGCCCGACGTGTGGTGCTGCTTGTTTTGTTGGGCCCATAACAAAGCAGACCATGGAGGAAAGCGACCCACCTTCCATCCCCAGAGTCCCTTTCACAGCGGAGGGCCCCCAGGTGTTCTGGGTGGGGAGCCCACGATCTGCGGTCTCCCAGCTTCCCCCGAGACACCTGTAGCTTCTCAGGGAGGCTTCTGACATCACGCTCGGCAGACGTGGGGTCGGGGTGGCACGAGGCCTGGGAGGTGGGGCACCCCCAGTTCCGTGCCATCTCCACCCTTTTAAGCCCCAGGAGCGTCGGAAGTGTCCCTGCTTCCCTGCTGAGCCCATCTTCAGGGGCTGAGACGCGAAGCAGGACTGTGTGTGGGAGCCATGTACCCACAGGGCCTGCCTACAGACGAGGGAGGGGAGGTGGGGGGCGGGGGGACTGGACAAACACACAGAAAGCCCAGGCGCCATCCGGCTCCCCGACTGTGCACGGACCAGGCGGCCTCAAAGGGCCCTTCAATGCAGGGGCCCCAGACTGAGCCTGGGGTTTCCGGGAAGCTCCCACGAGCTGGGGGCACAGGAGCAGCCCCCCCCCCCCAGCACACAGGGGCCAGGAGTCAGGCCCCCACCACACTCACAGGGCTCGGTCCTGAGGCCCCTGATGAAGGAGGGCGAGGCCTCAGGTGCAGAGATCGAGCTCGAAGGAGGAAGCACTCAGCATCACACACGGCTTTAACCCCAAACGTGCTTGTTTCCATCCCGCCCGGGCCTGGGGGGGGGGGGCGTAATGGGGGGGGTGGCTTCCCAGGGGCCCAGGTTCTCGGGGACGACCAGCCTCCGAGGTTCCCAGGCAGAGCTGCCCACGGCGACACCCACAGCGGAAGCGGCTTCTAGAGAAGGTGAGCACCTGAAGCGCGGCCGAGGCCGGCGGGGGCCTCCCCAGACCGAGGCGGCTGACTCATCCGCGGAGTTCACACCTGTCGCTGTGGCCAGGCCTCCTGCCCGGTCCCGTGGCTGAGCGGTGCTAGCAGCTCTCGGGGCTGCAGGAACCCCCTCTGCTGGCTCTGGGGGTAGAAGCTCACAGCTGCCCTGTGGTGACCTGGGAGGCCCGGCCGGCGTGGCTCCGCTGGTGAGCACTGACCCATGAACCAGGAGGTCACGGTTCGGTCCCCGGTCAGGGCACAGGCCCAGGCTGTAGACTCGATCCCCAGTGTGGGGCGTGCAGGAGGCAGCCGATCCATGATTCTCTCCTACCATTGATATTTCTCTCTCCCTCTCTCTTTTTCTCTCTCTCTCTCCCTTCCTCTCTGAAATCAATAAAATTTTTTTAAAAAGCTACCAGACCTCAAAGAGAAATCTTTCTGTCCAGCACGATTCAACACAGCCAACTGGTTTCCCCTGCAGACACCAACTCCGGGAGCCCCCGGGAGCACCCTTCAGGCACGGAGGAGACGAACGGCCAGGGAATGAAAGACGGCGGCACCGGCTTGTAGTTAAAATGCTGACACACGGAAGGAGCGGCACGGCAGGGCTGCTGTAATATTTTTACGATTCCTGTTTATACACAACGTGTGACCCTTCTGCTCACGCTGCCTCTACGCCCTGCCTGTGCTGTAATTTACATTAATAAGTAATTTATTGCCACAACTCCGACAGTAATTATGGGCTTCCATCCATTGTTGTTTTTTAGCACACGAATGGTTTGCTCTCTGTCCACGGACTCATATCTACGCGACCCTTCCCAGTGGCCTTTTTTGCGGCCATGGGAGTGCGTTCGCGTTCCCACGGACATCGGATCCCCAAGTCTTCCCCTCGCCCGAGAGGTGAAGCGAATGGACCGTGTAGTGTCCATTGTCCCTGCAACTCAGACCTCATTTAACGGGTGCAATTGACCCGGGGGGTGGAGGGGGGGAGAAGGGGGGCAGAGGGGGAGAGGAGAGCCTGCTCTCACCCCACTTGCTATTTCACCAAAAAAGACTCAACGAGTACAGGCATGACCTGTGTCATGTGACCTGGGTCCATGTGAGGAAGTGATGGAGGCGGGAGGGAGCCCTGCACCAGGGGCCGGGCAGCCCCCGCCTCTCCCAGCACATGGATTCCCTCGGCGCAGCCACGCCCCTGCCGCTCCCACTAGAAATCCTGGCCGCAACAGGGGCTGGTCCCCCCTCCCCTCCCGTGGCCAGGCCACACCCAGGAAGTGGCCACTTGACCAAGGTTTCCTGTATCAAAAACACACTAACCAGCCATGCGGTGGCTCTTCCGCCACGAAGGTTTGCAGGGGAAACCTGGCTGCACAGGGTGCTAGGATGGGCTGGGAGGTAACCAAAGAAACCAAGAGGCGAAGGTGGGCTCTGCTGGAAGCAGCCCAGGGGCACAGGCCCTGCCCCCCTCCGCCCTGCCTCCCACCCACACCTCGCCCGGCTCTGCCCTCTCCTCCCTGCGGAAAAGCACAAACCACTTCTTTGTATCAAGTTCCCAAACTGTGGAGGGGGTGGGGGGACACAGAGGTGGGGAGGGCCAGCTCCTGGGGCGGAGAATGGCGTACTTTACAGGGAGGCGGGGTGAGCCCTGGACTGAGTGAGGCATTTCTGTCTGTTTTTTGCTAATCCTCACTCGAGGGTATATTTCCAATGATTTTTTAGAGAGAGTGGAAGGGAGGGGGAGAGCCAGAGAGAGAGAAACATGGATGTGGGAGGCACATCGATGGGTTGCTCCTGCACGAGCCCGGACCAGGGGCAGGGATCGAGCCTGCCACCTAGGCACATGCCCTTGACGGGAATCGAACTCGGGACCCTTCAGTCCACGAGGCGACGCTCTGTCCACGGAGCCAAACCGGCCAGGGCAGTGAGGCATTTTGCATTTCACTGAGTGGGTGCCGAGGAGGCTGAGCTACTGGAAAGGGCAGCTTTTAAAGTGGAAGCGAACAGGCCGCGGCCCTCCCCGCCCAAAGGCGCTCGCCCGGATTTTCCAAAGAACATTTAGGAAACTCGAACGCGTTCGGCTTCAGCTAGGACCCTGTGGGGCTGCGGGGAACGACGGAGTTGCAGGGCCCAGCTCAGCTCTCCCGGGAGATCCCACAGACCAGGCCCAGACCACAAGCCTTTATCTCCAGGAGACAGGCAGGGCAGGGGGTTGGCGATTGTAAAAATGTGACGTTTTATCTCTGCTGAGCACTGTCAGGCTCTGGAAGGGCCCAAAACCCGCTTGAACAGTCTGGCCGGACCACAGAAAGGAGGCACGCCCAAGATGAAATCGCACTGCCCGGGATGCCCTCCCAGCTCCCAACCCGGGGCGAAGCCACACCTCCGTCCGTCCGGCTGCAAGGGGCAGGAGCGGTCACCTGACCTCCAGCAGCGCAGGCACCGGCCGGGGAAGCCTAGGCCTGCTCACGTCCCGCCTCGGCCAGCGAGGGAAAGGCGGGAGGCGGGAGGGCTGAGCGGCACCTGCTGTGGGCTCCGGTCTCGGATTCCTGGGAACACCTGCCATCAGCAAGATGAGGAGACGGAGGCTCAGGCACATTTGTCCCCAGCTCTGAGGGCCGATTCGCTCTCTCCCTGCACCAAGCACCCGCATGTAGTAGTTACTCAATAAACACCTGCGAGAACAGGCCGCCGAGAGGAGCCCAGCTGTGCAACGTGCAGTGTGCTCTCAGGTGGGTCGGGGCCTCTTGGATCAAGGAGGGCTGAGCAACGGGAAGATAAGCATGTGGGAGAGAGAGATGCTGAGGAGACGGGCCAGGGCACCCCACAGATCCCCTGCTTCCGCGCTCCCCTCCTGCCAGGCAGGACCTGGTGTGGGCTGCACAGCAGGCGCAAGGCAGGACCCCTGAGGGGCAGGTCCCCCCGCCACTCTGCAGACAAGCGGGCCCAGGCCTGCCGGGGGCCTGGGCCGGGGAGAGGCCTCTGCAGGAAGCAGGCTCCGCAGGCTCCGCCCGGCTCGCACCTGGAAGGAGCCGTCTCTCCATCTGACTGTCCCCAGGGCCTCTGCCTGGCTCCCTGGGCCTGAGGGTCCTCCCCGCAAGCGGCTGCCTCACCCACACTCGCTCCCCAAGGAGACCCAAGGGGGCCCTCTGTTTGGACTGGCGCCTCCTGCAGGGAGCAGGAGAGCCGCTTTCGTCTCCGCCCTCTTCCTCACCGTCAGTTACAGCGCCATCTCACACAGCCTCCCAGCAAGCCCGCCCGGCAGGTGCTATCACAGTAGCCACTGAAAACATTCTTTTGCTGTTCATCCTCACCCGAGGATATGTTTCCATCGATTCTTAGAGAGTGGAAGAGAGGGGGAGAGACGGAGAGAGAAACATCCATGTGAGAGAGGCACACGGACTGGTTACCTCCTGCACGCACCCGACCAGGGCCAGGGATCGAGCCTGCAACCAAGGTACACGCCTTTGACCAGAATCGAACCCAGGACCCTTCAGTCCGAAGGCCAATGCTCTATCCACTGAGCCGAACCTCCTAAGGCCATCGTAGCCATTTTACTAAAAGGAAACTGAGGCTGAGAAAGCTGAGCAGTTCAGGCCAACTATCTGAGCCCCCGCCGCCCATGACAAACCTGCAGGAGCCCCACCTCCCGTGGCGCACTCGGCTCCAAGGCCAGGGAGGCCGAGGCAGGGACGGCCGCCCCTCCACCACCCGGGGTCCTAGTCCGGCCGCTTCAGAGCTGCAGCCCAGGCCGGGCTGAGGGGCCGGGCGCCCAGGGGCCTCCCTCCCGGCCATGCTCAGCTGGGCGTGTGGCCCTGGTCGGGGGCGTGTGGCCCTGGTCGGGGCCACGTGGCCGGGTCGCTGAGGTCTGTCGAGAGCTGTTAACCCTGGGAGGGTGCACTGGGGCCCTGTGTGGGGTCGGGCCTCAGAAGCGGGTTGAGGGGTGAGCCAGGCCAGGTGATCCTCTGCTGGCCAACGCCCGCCCGGGCTCTCCCTCCGCGGTGGCCTGTGACCGAGAAGAAAGCAATTCCTACTCCCCTGACTGGGCCCAGCTCTGCCCACAGGGACCTGGGAGCACCTCGAGAGGCCCAGGTCTCCCCCTAAGTAAACGCTGCCCCTGACGCCGCTGCAGTCCCGGAGGCCCTGCGGGGAGGAGCGTGGCCTGCCCAGCACCCACCACCCCCAAAGGCCCCCCTCCGGGAAGTGGGGCTCACGGGAACTGCGAGGGGGGCTGAGAAAGGGGCCAGGCGGCGCGAGCCCCAGAAGGCAAACAGCATCGGAGAGCCGCAGTCCCTCCGGGAGCCTGGTGCTGCCTCAGCGCCTCAGAGAAACTCATGGCCAAGGTGCCCCAAAGGCAGGAGCCACGGGGACGGACAGAAAGGAGACCAGCGATGCTCCGAGGAGGAGAAAACCATACAGGCGACTGCCACCTTCCCAGCCCCGTCTTTTTGTCTTTTTGAATCCCCACCCGAGGATATGTTTTCATTGGTTCTTAGAGAGAGCGGAGAGGAGAAGCGGGGAGAGAGAGAGAGAACTGTGGCCCTTCGGAGCGCAGGCCGACGCTCTAACCGCTAGCCACACCGGCCAGGGCCCTCTCGGCCCCTCCTAAAGAACAGCCACGCTAGCGGGGACGGGGCTGCCTTCTGGGGAGCGAGTCGGCCGTCAAAGACAGCGCCTCAGAACCGCGCCTGCCCTCCGGCCCGTCCAGCCCAGCGCTGGGAGGCGTCCTGAAGAATCACCCAGAAGCAGATGCAGCTTCGACGCCGGGTCACCGTTACACCGGCCACCGGACACCCTGCGCCCCACAACCCAGAGGCTGCGCCGCCGGCGCGTCCAAACCCCAGCGATGCAGCGCCGTCCACGCATCGGCTGGGAGCCGGCGTTTCACGCTGATGGTGACTCCGACGGATGAGGAAAGCATCAGAAATGGTTTCTGGACGTAGTTTTACGTATCCCTGTGCTCACCATGGACGCGGCCGGGAGAACAGTGCAAAGGACGTAACAACACCCGACGTGGAGGAGTTCTCACCGGGCAGGGGCGGGGGCTTTGTGCTGTACTTTACCCCGCGGTGCCTTTTCTGAATCAAACATGGGGCACTGTTACTGGGATCGCCAGACAGACCCGGTGCTGTCTGTGGCCGGAGCTGCCTCTGCGAGCCACACTCCAGCCCTGGCCCAGCAGCCCCTGCACCGCTGGGACCCCCATCGCCAGGACCCAGAAAGAGCCCCCGCGGCCGCCTGGGCCTGTGTCCAGCCCTCGGGGCTCCCCGGGCGACTCAGGCGCCGGTGGGAGGAGCGGGAAGGGCTGCCGGCCACGCGGTTACTCACCCATCACTCCACAAGAGAAAAGGGTCGGTCCGTGACTCATCTTCCTCAGCGGGCGCTGCAAACAACCAGAAAAGCCAGTCACTCTCCGAGCCACAGAAGCAGGTCCGCACACCAGCCTGCGCGGAGCCCTCGCTGCCGCCACGCTCGGACCTCGGACGGCTGCCTGGGCCCACGCCGGGGGAGCGCAAGGAGAGAGACGTGTTCATCGGACAACGCCTGCCCGTAATGCGGCCCGAGCCCTTTGTCCGAAGTCTCCAGTGGGTCATGGAGTCTGGGCCTCCAACACCCACGAGAAGGCCCATGACCTCTGACCCTGGGCTTCTCCGTGGAGGGAGGACGGGTGATGGGCGCAGGTGACAGGGTCGGGGTGAGCCGAGGCCCCGCACAGCCCAGCCTAGGAGCGGAGGGGACCTCATGGTAGCAGGAAGGACCCCGAGGGAAGGGCCGAGGCCCGTGCCACCCCAGGGAACCCCTCCCAACGGAAACAGAAGCTGGAAGGTTGTCATCGCTCTCCACGTACAACGTACAGCAGTGGCACCACATCCTACAGTGGCTCCCTTCCCACTGGGGGCTGCTACCTCTCCCCCACCCCACCCCCGGCCGGGGCAGGACACCATGGCCCCCGGTGAAAACAGGCCAGGGAGGCCCAGCAGAGCCCCCTGAGCATGGAACATCCCGGGGCTCCCTGTGCCTGTTCTGACCTCTGGGGGGGAGAAGAGGTGCCCGCCTGGCTCAGGAAAAGTATTCCGGACTCGTTCATCCAGCCCCTCCACCAACCTGCACCAGCAACTGCCCACGGCAGGCTGGGGAGGGGGGGCGGGGGGGCTGATGGTGCAACGGAGAGAGCAGGTCCCAGCCCAGGAGTCGCTGGTCACCGAGGCCCTGACTTCCGAGGGCAGCCCAGGCCCTGGCTCTTTAAGGCCTGGGAGGGTGAGGGTGGGGCCAACAAGGAACACCTGGCCAGCCAGATAAGAGGGGTGGCAAGTGCAGGGCACCCGGTCCCCACCCTGTCCCCAGCGCCCGGTGCAGGGACCTTTGCCCTCGGATATGTGACCAGGGGCGCAGAGGGGGCGGCCGTCTTGGCCCCCAGGAAGCTCACAGTTCGTGGAGGTCACAGTCACGTGGACAAACCTGACCCGACAGGGAGTGGGGCTGGAGGAGAGGGACCCAGACTGCCGGGCTGGGGAGCAGGGCTGGCTTTTGGGGGAAACTGGGAAGTTGGTGCTGAGG
Source organism: Myotis nattereri (assembly GCF_964212035.1). Lineage (NCBI taxonomy): Eukaryota > Metazoa > Chordata > Mammalia > Chiroptera > Vespertilionidae > Myotis > Myotis nattereri. Next base: position 60,084,853 of record NC_138088.1, on the reverse strand, counting down.
GACCAGAGGAGCTTATGAGGGGAAAAGGGGGTGCAGTCCTCCAGCGCCCCCTCCTCTGCGGAAAACAATTCTTATGTCATCAGGATGGCCGCCCTCCTGGACTCCAGGACGCAACCACCCATGCACAGGCCCCGGGACCACAGCCCCCACCCCCGCCCCTGCTCGGTGGGCGGGAGGCAAACCTGCCAGGCGAGGAGCCCACAGAAGCCCAGGCTGGGACGGGCTGCGGACGCAGGAGAGAGAAGTGGGCGGCGGCCTGCGGGCTGTGTGGGTGCAGGGCCGCTGAGGGGGGGCCACGGGCCAGACAAGAGCGAGAAGCAAACAGTGAACCAACCCACTGCCCCTTGCTGCTGCGGGTTCCAGGCAGAGGGGCACCTCGGGGCCCTCCCAGGGAACGTGGGCACATAAGTGGGCACCACAGCGGCAGGGGCTGTGCCCACAGGAGGAAGCCCCAGGCCCCAGAGGGGGCTCCCTGGGCTGCCCCCCCCCCCCCAGCGAGGATGTACTGTTAGCTGGGGGCCCGCCTCCCAGCTTGGAGGACACACCTGGAATGTGAGTGCTCCTCACTCCACTCCTCCCCCCGCCCGCCCTGCTCCATGCCTCCCACTCCCCACTGCGAGACTGAGCCAGCCTCCTCACGGGTCCCCTCTGTGCCCTGGGCCCGTTCTCCATTCCCCCCCAGCCCACACTGTTCCCCTCCAACGACTTCCCACAGCAACCGGAATAAGACCCAGGCTGCCCCCCCGCAGGCCCATGAGCAAGCCCGGCCCTCGGCCCATAGCTCCATCTGTCCCGCACGCAGCTCCGCGGGACGGCCAGCTCGCTGCCACCCTGAGGCCTGGGGGGGTCCGCATGATGGGGTCTGGGCCTTCCTGTCCTGCGGCCTCTTCAGGGCGCCCTCCTCACCATGTGCGCTCGGGGTCTGGGCACCTAACCAGTTCATTTGTTTCTGTGCTGATTCTGCCCCCGCCCCCCACCCCCAGGCCTGAGCTCCTTGAGGCTGCTGCCTCGTCCAGGGCGTTCCCAGCGCACAGCAGGCTCCACGGGACTACCCGCTGTCCGGCCACTGCGGCCACCTGTCAGCCCCGGGGACTTGGGCCAATGGAAACGGACTTTCACTGGGCGGCCCTGCTGCCTCTCCAATCGCTGGGCTCAGGCCAATGGCCCCAGTGGGGAAGGGAGAGCATCGAGCAAGCGGGTAGGGGCGGCCCCAGGCCGGCCGGGTCCTCCCGTGGCCTCCGACTCTAAGGGCCCAGTGGGCCAATGGCTAACACTGACATCTACAACTCGAAGGAGCCCCTTCACCAGGTCCCTGTCCTAGGGGAGCCCCCCTCCTGGTTCCCTTGTCGAACATGTGGAACTGACGGAGGGGTGCAACCCTGCTTCTGCGAGAAGCACCCCGATTCTGCACCAGGCTCCTCCCTCCCTCGCTGCCTAGATCGAGGTGGGACTGGGCCTCCAGCTCCCTGGCATGGGGTGGGGACAGGACACAGGGCGGCTGAGCAGACACTCCTGGCCCAAGGCTCTGACCCGGGACCAGGCCGGGCAGGGGCTGGCCCACCCAGCAGGAAAGCCTGAGCCTGCCAGCAGCACCCGCCTCCAGGACCCTGCGAGCCGCCCTGCCCGCTCCGGGGCGTCATTCACCAGCCCTGCCCGTCCTACCTCCGCCCAGCGCTCCGGGAGGTCGCTGGGCGGGTCTGGCCCTGACCTCGGAGGAGCCTGGCTGGCGGCGTGCGGAGCTTCCCGGGCCGGTGGGCAAGCCTCGGCCCACCTACGGAGGATCTGCTAAGAGTGACGTGTGAGCAGAACCACGAGGAGAGTTTTCTAAGTCAAACCTGCTTAACCAACACAGCATTTCTAGAGCAGTGCTGTTTTTTGTGGGTTTTTCCAATATACTTTTGATTTCAGAGAGGGAGAGGGAGAGAAACATCAATGATGAGAACCACTGATCGGCCGCCTCCTGCACGTCCCCCACTGGGGACTGAGCCCACAGCCCGGGCCTGTGCCCCGACCGGGAATCGAACGGTGACCTCCTGGCTCATAGGTCTACGCTCAGCCCCTGAGCCAGGCCAGCAGGTGAGTTTTTTCTTCGAGACACGTTTTGTTTTTGCTTTTCTACAAAAGGCAGTTTCACCCTCTTTCTTGTTCCTTCTCCACGGCATGATGGTCCAGTCAGTCAAACTGGTGTGTGTGCAGTCCATCGACGTAACGATGGAGAAACGCTGACCGACGGCACAGTGGCCGTTTTAAGGCCACCCACAGGTGTAGCAGAGTCCGGGGCTAATCCCTCCCCTGGAGCAGCAAAGGGGAAATAAAAAGGAATCGGCGCCCCATCGTGCTTCCTGCGCCCCGTCTGAGGCCGGGCCGCGGTGGACAGGCTAGAGCATCACACACCCACTTCCTAGGGAGCAGGCCCAGGCACCCCCGACCCCTGGCCAGTGTCCCGGAACCCAGCACTGAGGTTCCCATGGCTCCAGGCTGCCCAGCGCTGTCTGACTCCCAGCGTCGCCGTATAAGATACAATTCCCACTGTGGGTGCCCCACTGCAGGCGGCCTGCCTCGCCCTCTGCACCCATTGGGGGAGGATGAGCCGGTCGCTGTGAGCTGGGGGGCTCACCAAGGAGTCTCCCAGGACGCTGGGCGTGCGCACAGGTGCACAGATGTGGCCGGGCCTGGCTGGTGCTGGCAGGGCCTGGTGTCTGTGAGGCTCCTTAGCTCACGAGAGAAGGTTCTGGAATCAGAGCCTCCATGGGAAAGGCAAAGGCTGCAAGCCAAATGGAGGCTTCGGGGGCCCTGACTCCAGTGGAGACACAAGTCCGGTCCCTCCTCGGAGAGGAGCTCAGACAGGGCATGGCGGCGCTCCCTCTGCCCACGACCCGCTCCCGCCCCCCTTCCTTCTGCGGATCCTAACGGGGCATCCATGTCACCGCTTCCTCCTGCGGCCGGGCGCCGGGAACCAGCGCTCACAGGTGAGCTCACACTCGGGCAAGTGAGGGGAACCGGCGGGGCGCCCCAGCCTCTGAAGCCGCACGCGGGAGGCCGCGGCCTGGGAAGCAGAGGGAGAGCCGGCCCAGGAGGAGAGAAGCTGGGGCAGGAGAAGCGCCCCGGGGGATGCAGCGGGGCCCGGCTCCCAGGCTGGGGGAGCTCGGGCGTCTTTGCTCGCCCGGGGAAGGCGCCCGACTGCCTGGGACCCGGCACGTCCCAGTTCACGCTTCAGGGATCCTGGCGGGGCTGTGAGCCCTAGGCCAGCGCCGGTCACCGGGAGAAAACGGCCCTCGGAGCCCAGGCCGCTGGGTGCCAGGCCTGACGAGGCCACGAATTCTTCTGAGCAAGGGGCTCAGCCCTGGCCTCCTCAGTGCGGCCGCTGCGGGGCAGACCAGGAGCTGGGGAGGGGTTCCGCCTGCAGACTTCGGAGGGGCTGGAGCCCTGCGGGGAGAGGGCCGGCCTGGCGGCAGATGTCACTCTGGAGCGAGAGCACCCCGGGGGGCAGGAGCTGGGGGAGCTGTCCCCAGGTCAAGCGTCTGGGCGGCCTGCCAGCAGAGCTAATGTTAGAGCAGGAGGAGGAAGAGCCGGCCGCAGGCAGAGGGAAGCCGCGTGCAGTGGGGGAAAGGGGAACCGAGCCGTCGCGCTGCCCATTGTGCAAGCCACAGGGGCCAGGGCAGAGGGCCGGCCCCTCCTCGGACAGGCAGTGTCCGCGCTCCTTCAGTCTCCCGGGAGCAGGGCCAGTCCGCGGTCACCAGCGTTTCGTTTTCAGAAAAAGGAGAATCAGAACCATCCAGTGGGCTCCTGGGAGGCAGGGAGGGGCTGGCCGGGCCCCAGGAGCAGGGTCCGCCCGCAGGCCTCTCCTCAGCCAGCACTTCCAAGGCCCCAGTGACTCCCCTGCAGTTTATTTTTAACATATTTTTTTTAGTCTTCACCCAAGGATATTTTGATCTTTTTCCCACTGATTTCTAGAGAGAATGGAAGGGAAGGAGGAGATGGGGAGAGAGACACAGCAATTGGTTGCCTCCCACATGCACCCCTACTGGGGCTGGGGAACTTGCAACAGAGGTGCGTGCCCTTGACCAGGAATCAAACCGGGAATCAAACCGGGGACCCTTCCGTCCACAGTGACACGCTAACCACTGACCACGCCGCCCAGGGCTCCCCTGCAGTTTTAGACTTTCTCTCCTCACAGCTGAGCCTCTGGCACCTGGTCCCCGAAGGCCAAATGGCCTGAGGTGACTCACATTTTCCTCTTTAACCTTAAGTCCTACTTCTGCTATCTTCTTGGTCTGAGTAGAAAACAAAGAAGAAAGCTGTCCATCTTTCCTGCTGTTATCTTGATGGCATTTACTGAGGAGGATGCTGCCGGCTGAGCAGCCCACGCAAAACCCCCACTAACTTCCTCTCAACCTGGCCAGCCACTCAGCCAGCTCTCCGTCGCGTTATCTCACATTCCGTCTGGGCATGTCATCGCGAGGCTGAGATTATTAGGGTCTTTCTGGGCTATTTGGTCCGAGCACCCCCCCCAGGCCTCGCCAAATCCTGAGGGACCTCGGCTGGGAAGGAGCCGGGCTGGGGCGGCTGGAGGTCTCGGTGCAGGAGACAGGGCTGGGCTGGAAGACAGCAGCTTCCTGGCACCGAGCCATGAGCTGTGACCTGTGCCCCACCCCTCACCCCCAGCCCCTGGGCTCTGCCACTGTTTCCTGTCTGTAACGGAGACAGAGGAGGGCTGCCCCTCAGGGGGTGGGAGGCTCCCGGGCAGGGAGGGGGACGGGACCACGCCTCCTTCCCAGGCGCTGGCCGCAGCTGCTCCCTGCCCCCGCCCTGCCCACTGCGCTGTGCCAGCGGAAGCAGGCCAGGCCTGGGCTGTGGCCAGCAACCTGTGACCCACAACACACAGGCAATGAGACCCCTCTCCAAAGGGGGCGCTCCCCACAGCTGGCCCGCACATCTGGGAGCCCAGGGGCACCGTCCAGCCCGCAGTCCGTGCTGGGTGAGGTGGGCCTGGTGCTCACTCTGGGGACAGGGAGTCTGGGAGGAGAGGAGCTCTGACCCGGCACCAGCAGGGTGCGCACGCACAGCCGCTTTCTCCGCCCCCATCCCCTGGGCTGTCTTTCTTTCTCTCTTCCAGATGAGGCTGCCTTCCCCCGGGCTGGGACCGACTCCTCCTGGCAGGAGCTCAGCCCACGTCCATCCGTCTGAGGAGAGGAGCGGCTCAGCTGACCTCGGCCCACGTGGCCTGGAACCAGCTCCGAGGCCAACCCCAGCCAGGTCTGCCCTGAGACGGAACCTGGGTCAGGGCGCTGAGCCCACAGCGCAGCTGGAAGCCGGCAGGACCCTCACCCTGAAGGCCATCCCCGTCCCAGTCCGGATAGAGCTACGAGATGTGGCTTCCGTCCGGCAGGAGCCGCCGCCAGCAGCAGGCAGAGCAGGCTTGGCCCCGAGCTGAGCAGCCGCCGGGCAGGGGAACCTGCACTCGTTCACCCAACAAACGTCCCCTGGGCCCCGCCCGCACCAGGCCCCGGTCTCGGCCATGCCGGCCCAGCAACAAGCAAGAGAAATACGGCCTGGCCTTCATGAAGCCTGAACTCCGGTGCAGGAGTCACTCAATACACAAGACCCAGACGTGGAGGGTGCCTGGGCCGAGGAGACCGGGAAAGGGGGCAGAGAGCGTGTGTGTTGGGGGAGGGACGGGTAGGAGTGGAACTAAACTGTAGGCCGACTCCTCCAGAGGAGGAAAGGAGGGGGAGAGTCCTGCTAAGGGGAGTCTTCCAGGCAGGAGAGCGTGCAAAGGCCCTGGGGCAGGCTGTGCTTACCAAGGAGCCAGGGCAGATGCATGCGGGGAGCAGCAGAGAGAGCGCAGCGGTCATGGGGCCGGAGCACGTGGGCCTGGTGCATCCCAGGAAGGGCTGCAGGCTCGCTGGGCCTGGGTGGGAAGCCAGGGCCAGCCTCTGAGCGAGGAGGGGCTGAGTGAACTGTGCTCCCTCTGGCTGCGGGTGGGGAACAGGCTGAAGGAGCCAGAAGCAGGGCCGTTCCCACAAGTGTCCTGGCGGGAGAGGGCGGCCGGTGGGGGTGCTGAGAGGCAGCTAATGACAGACACACATGAAATGCCAGCTGGAAGGCAGCGCGGGCAGAGCCCCACCTCATCCCTGTTTGTGCACTTCGTCCACCCCAGTGCCTGGCGCCCGAGGTGCTGTCAGGTGTGGGGAGTGGACACGGGTCCTGGGGTCCTGGGCTCCTGCGAGGGACGGGGCCCCGCCTACCAGCTCTCAGCCTGTCACGGGGGAGCAACACGGGGGGAGCCCACGAGGGTGCTTGTGTGGGAGCTCCCATGGGGCAGTGGGGGCGCCAGGCAGCATGACCACGGACAGTGGGCCCCGCGGACCACAGTGGCTGCAGAGCCCGGGGACAGCCCTGTCCACAGCCCCTCCCCGGAGTGTGTGCCTGATGGGGCTTCCTCGCTCCTTCCGCAGGCGGGCTCCCGCCGGGGGGACCAGCAGGGACAGGAGGCCGTCTGGTTCCCCCTCTCACAGCCGCGTGCCCGTCCCCTGCCCAGCCCGCCAGGCCATTTGTTCAGAGCACAGCTTGGGCGAGGGCAGCTGCCACCACGCCAGCCGCTGCCACCAGCTGCGCCCTCTTTGCCCTGACACTCCCGAGGGGGCGCCCTCGCCCACCGCCTGGCAGAAGTATGGCCTTACCCTGGGCCCCTCGCAGGTGCCACCCCTGCCCGGGAGGAGCCCAGCAGGAATGTGGGTCCCGGTCTGGCAGGGGCGGCACCAGGTCTGGTATTACCCACAGGTGCCGGCTGCCCCACCCCCCTCACCAGAGGGCTCCGGTCCCCGCCGGCTCCCTCCTTCTGGCAAGGACTCAACCAGGCTTGGTCCTCTGCCCACCCACCCCCACCCTGCCCACGGGCACGCCCAGAGCCCTGTGCACGGGGCCCTCTGGGCTCAGCCCACAGTGGCAGGGGCCCTCGGGCCTCTGAGGTCACGGGAAACCAAGGCCAGGCGCTTACCAGCTCCGAGTCGAAGGGCCTGCCGGCCGCGGAGTGGGCGCCCTGCGTGTCGAGGCTCTTCCTCAGGATCGTCACCATGGCAAGGCCTCAGGAGCGGGCTCTGCCCCGGGGCGGGCACCGGCCATCCTCCGCCGGGCAAGCTCGGGTAGGGGTCTCCTGGGCACCTCCCAGGGGGCTGGGTCAGCAGCAGCTCCCCATCGGCCGCTCCCCTCGGTGTGGCCACCTCGCTGGGAAGACAAGAGGCAGGCAGAGGGCTTAGGGCTGGGGAGACCTGGGCCCGAGAGCTGCCCACTCCCCCCACGCCGGACCCGCCTCCCCGCTGAGGGCCATACATGCAGGGAGGGCCTCGAAGGCCAGAGTCCCCTCCTCAGTCCCCCCCCGGACCGTCCAACCCTGAGGGTCCCCAACGCCACTGCCCCCAAGGGTACAACCATGAATTTCAGTTCAGCCACGTGACACCTTCCAGACAGATCTCGGGGTCTCCCGATCTGCTGCTCCCCGAGTGTGAGCGAGTCGTGTGAGACCGTACACTGAGCGGCTTTACGGACAGCTCAGCACTGTCCCCCCTCTCGCCCCCCCCAAGGCTGAAGGTCCCACAGGCCAGCCTCACGGGGCCCTCGGGCGGCCGACAGGCGGCAGACCCACCGTCAGCCGGTGGGGGGACAGGGCTCCTGGCAGCCTCGGTCAGCTTGGCCAGGAGACCCTGCGTCCCCCCACGTGGAGCAGAAGCGACTCGTTCCGACCAAGGTGGCCATGCGGAGGGAAGAGCCCAGGCAAGCAACCGGGCCGGAGCCCCAGCTCTTGAAATGCACGGTCTGAGCGACCTTTGCCAAATCCCCGTCGGAGCCTCAGTCTCCCTCCCTGAGGAACGGAGACGGCGGTGGCTGCCCCAGGACCAGCGTGTCACGTGGCGACAGAGCCCAGGCCCAGGCTGGCGGGAGGCCCCGCTCGCACGAGGGCTGCTCCATGAACAGCGGCTTCCCTCTCGTCCTGGCGGAGCCTGGGGGCCCGGGCCTAGCCCTCCTCAGCAGGGGGCACCCACGCATCTGTCCTCTCCCGATTTTTACAGGGAAATTCCATCAACTTTAAAATGTATATTGTGCCGCGCCCGCACGGCCATGGGTGAGCCTAAGGGGGCGGTGAAGGATGGAGAAGATGAACAAGAGAAGAGAGCTGGGGCTGGGTGGGACGCTGCTCTCTGATGGAGACAGCTCCACGGCCTGCGAGCCGAGTCTTTATTTTATAGCAGATCCCACGAGCAAAGTAAGGGCGTGGTCACACGTTATCGCGGTTTCGAATCCACTCAGTTACAGACACCTGGTCCAGCTCTGTTTACTTGCTGCCCCTCCCGCAGCCCACATCACTCAGCCACGTGGGCCACAGGTGCGGACCATAAGGTCAAGCTCACAGCCATAGCCTTCGGCTGTAACTGGGCTGGGACTTGCACGTGGCTTTGCCACTAGAGGACCGTGCCCTCTCATTAGTCTGAGGCTTGAACCTGTCCGAACGCTGTAGCCGCTCTCCACAATATATAAATCTTTATTGGTTTCAGAGAGGAAGGGAGAGAGAGAGAGAGAGAGAGAAACATCAGTGATGAGAGAGAATCATGGATCGGCTGCCTCCTGCTACTCCACACTGGAGATGGAGCCCACAACCTGGGCACAGGCCCTGACCGGGAATCCAACTGTGACCTCCTGGTTCATAGATTGACGCTCAACCACTGAGCCCCACCAGCCAGGGCATGAGCTATGCCTTCTTGCCCAGCGCACTCTCCCCTTGTGTAATGTGTGAGAAGTTAACTTGCTCTGCCAGCTCAGGGGGTGGGGGGTAGGGGGCGGAGGGGGGAGAGGTTAAGGTAAGACCCTCTAAGATGGGGGCACCCTACGAAATGCCCAGGATGTCCTGATGTCCTGAGGGGAGCGGAGAGCAGGCCCTTCGTAAAGGCTTCCAAACTGGCGACCAGGATCACGTCTTCCCAGCTACCCCTGAGCAGCTGGGGCAGGAGCCACGCTGGGCATTTTCCAGGGGATGGGCTGCTATCCAGTCTCATGCTCACTCGGGCTCCCACGTGCATGTGATGGGTGAGGAAACCGGGCTCAGAGAGGCTGAGGAGCCTAAGGCCACCCAGCAGGCACGTAAAGGACCCGTCCCTGAGCACGGGCACGCTCACCGGTGCCCCATCCCTGGCCGAGGAAGTGGCCTCAAGGCGTTTTCTGCAGTAACATGAGCAGCTATTCCCTGGCTCACCTTCAGCCAATCAAAGGCCACCAGGGCCCACCTGTGGGGACGGGCCAGCAGCCTCTCACCTGGCCACCAAGGGCCGCCTGGGCTCCCGCGAGGCTTCTGAATAGCGGGGAAGCCGCCACAGGGGCAGGAGCCGCTGCGGCTCGGTTCCGGGGACTCCACAGTCGCTCTCACGGTGTCGGGGGGATTTCCTGTGGTTTCGAGCCAGGAACATTCGCGAGGAGGGAGGGACGGCACGCTCGGGACGGGGAGTGTTGAGAGCCGGAGCCAAGACAAACCCGAGCGTGGGAGGAGGCGCCCACGCTGCTGCGGGGCCGAAGCCAGCTGCCGGCAGGGCCTGTCAGGAGCCCATCCATCACCCGGAGGCCACGGACACGGCTTCCTGCGGGCCCTCTGGCGCCCTGAGCCCCGCGCCTGTCACTGCAACCGGCCGAGCCCGCAGAGACGAGCGTGGCGTGGGCCGGGTCGGCTGCGGGAAGCGGGAAACACGGTGGGGAGGGAGAACCCGCACCAGAGCCAGCAGCGCCCACCCTGCTGCCTCCAGCCCCGGGCGAGGGGGAGGGCGGGGAGCGGGTGCCGAGAGGCACAGGGGCCCGAGCCGATCTACGGAAACCCTAAGCCGCGTCGTCTAAGATGGCCATGACCTGTTCTTCGGTCAGTCTATTGACAAGCACGGCGGAAGGAAACAGAGAGGGGTGGAAAAATTAAAAACCAAAGCCAAACTGGAGAAGCCCTAACCAAGGGCAGCCTGGCCTTGCAGACAGGGGCTCGGGAAACGGCCCCGGCTGGGCCTTGGGCCGCAGTTTCCTCACCTGTCAAATGGGAGGCTGGGCCTGAGGAGCTCTGTCTGGCTCGGGCTGCGGGCTTCAGCCAGGCCCCCTGCCCTCCCGGCCTGTTTCCTCGCCTGTGACATGCAAGCAAGACCCCGAGTGAGCGTGACCCTGTGGCCCTGCAGGCGCCGTGTGAGCTGAGGCGGCGGCCGGGAGCTGGCGGCTGTCCTGCTGGGCACAGTGGCCAGCCTCCCGGACGGCTCACGCCTGCCCCCGAGCTCGAGGCCCCAGGAAGCCGACAGCAGCCAAGGCCAAAGTTCACTCCCTGCCGGCAGGAGCCTCGACGTGACGCCCGGGCGCCTGAGGGGCCGGAGCCGCCGGGTGGGAGGTGGGATGCAGACCAGCCCCTCACCCGTCCGTGTGGGGCAGGAATGGGGGTGTTTGCACAAACGCGTTGTCCACGCTCATCCCTAAGCACGCAGGGTGCTTGGTGTCTTTTAAACATTTTTAATTATCTCTAGTATTTTCTTTTTATTTTTTTAAATATATTTTTATTGATTGCAGAGAGGATGGGTGAGGGAGAGAGATAAACATCAATGACAAGAGAGAATCCGCACAAGGGGCGGCTTGGGGTCGCCTGGTTCCCAGGATCTGTGGTGGCATGACTCCCGTGTCTGACGCTCACACCTCCCGAGACCTGCGAACGCCATCAGAGCCTCCGCGGGGCGGCCTTCCCACACCGGCTCCTGGGAAAGCCTCACCCGGTCCGCCGCAGGGCTGTGCTCTGGTCCCACCCCCACCCCCCACAGCAGGGCCAGCACCCCACCCCCCACAGCAGGGTCAGCACCCCCACCCCCCACAGCAGGGCCAGCACCCCCACCCCCCAGAGCAGGGCCAGCACCCCCACCCCCCACAGCAGGGCCAGCACCCCCAACCCCCACAGCAGGGCCAGCACCCCACCCCCCACAGCAGGGTCAGCACCCCCACCCCCCACAGCAGGGCCAGCACCCCACCCCCCACAGCAGGGCCAGCACCCCACCCCCCACAGCAGGGCCAGCACCCCACCCCCCACAGCAGGGTCAGCACCCCCACCCCCCACAGCAGGGCCAGCACCCCCACCCCCAGAGCAGGAGGGCCCGAGAGCCTGTGGAGGAGGTCAAGGGGCCAGTGGCCCAGGGGAGCGGGTGTGAGTGCTGCCGTGCTCCTAACAAGGGGCACTTTCGGGGACCCGGGCTGAAGGGCGACCCCTGTGCACACCCGAGCCGTGCTCGCTTTCCTCATTACCGCCTCCCGGAGTCGGAGACCCTTCCCGCGTCCCACAGTCCCCGGGCCGGGCCAGCCCTGAGGGAGGAAGGCGGGGCGCCGGCGAGGTTCACAGTGCAGACACCCAGGGCAGCCAGGACGCATGGCACAGCCAGAGCCAGGGTTCGATGGGCGCTGCTGGACAGAGGAGCCGGCCAGGAGCGGGCCGTCCTCCCCATCAGGAGGGAAAGGTCTGCAGGGGGCGGCATGAGTGGGGCCTCACCGACAGGCAGGAGTTCGACAGCCAGAGACAGAGTGAGGGCACCCCAGGAGGGCGCCAGGAAGTGCTGTGTCCGACACCCAGCGAGCAGGGGGCCGGGCGCTGGTCCCGGCTTCTGGTGGGAGGAGCCCCACGCTGCCCAAACGGGCACATGTCCAGCTGAGGTCCCAGGGGGGGGGGGCTGCCATACAGATGCACCCCCCGCCTCCTCGCCCAGCCCCCGCCTCTCTCCGCTCCTCGGCTCAGGGTTCCCCCGCCAGACCCGTCCGTCCTGCTCTCCCTCTGCGGCGAGAACGCCACGCACTGGAGCTGGGCCATGAGGGGCACATGGTGGGTGACCCGGGACCCTGGCAGGGTAACCCTGAGCTGCCGTCCTAACAGGGCAGCGCAAAGCTAAGAAACCCCACAACAGTCATCTCTGTCTCCCGGGACGCCCACAGCCCTGCCCCGACCGCGCGGCCACCGGGAGCGCCGGCAGACAATACAGGGATTGTGTGCTCTCTCGGGAGGGGGGCGCACAGCCCCCCACGAGAATGCCACGATCGTCCCGGACTCCCGAGTTACCACCATGTGACCCGGCATGTGCCCAGCACACGCTCCCTACGGGTCCGCGGTCACGAGAACACCAAGACACGGAGGAGGGAGTCAGGCGGCAGGAACGCTGCTCTCAAAGCCGTGGCACCCACGGGGGTGGGGCGGGGGGGGGGGCTGGGAAGGGGGACGCTCTGCAAAACAAAGCTGCAAAGTCCGTGGGGGACGGCCATCCCCCCAGCGGGTCCATCGGAAGCCAAGGACACGAGACCAGCAGGAGCTTCGGGTTCACTGGGCACAGCAGAGAAAGCGAGGCGGACCCATCTTCCCAGGCACAGCCCCGTCCAACCCGCTGGCTCTGCCTGTGCTCAGGCCCATCACCTCTTGGCAGGCTCTGCCTCGGTTTCCCCAGCGGTAACACGGTCTCTTCCCTGTTAGAGGTGTGGCTGAGAAGCCCAGGCCTGCTCCCCTGTACCCAGTAAGAGGAAGAATGGATAGAGCAGTTGTTCTGGCCTCGCCGGTGTCCCGTCCCTAGCCCTCCACGGGGAACTGACTGCAGGCCGCCCAAGACAAAGGGCACCTGAGCCTGAGGACCGGCGCCTGGAGTCCTGGGGAGCACTGAGAGCGCACACGTCGGGAGGGGACACGGAGCGGCAGGAAGGGTGACGCGGCTGCGGCTGCGGCTGCGGCGGGGCTGCCCGGCATCTCCCTGCCGGTGTTCGCGCCAACCGCCTGGGGCTGAGAATGAGTCACACAAACCCACCTGGGAAACCAACACTAAAGCTCAGTCACCAGGGTCCCGATGAGGGAGGGAGGGGGAGTGCAGGGTCCAGATGAGGGAGGGAGGGGGAGTGCAGGGTCCTGATGAGGAAGGGAGGGGGAGTGCAGGGTCCAGATGAGGGAGGGAGGGGGAGTGCAGGGTCCCGATGAGGAAGGGAGGGGGAGTGCAGGGTCCTGATGAGGAAGGAGGGGCTGGTGCCCTTAGAGAAAGACCCGCCTGAATGAGTCCCAAACAAGCAGCTTCCAGAAGAAGGGCCGTGTCCGGGTCTGTTGCGGCTGCTGGAACAAAACACCATCAACTGGCGGCCCACAAACAAACTCCTCTCTGCCCTGGAGCCGGGGTCCAAGGTCGAGGTGACCGTGGAAGCGGTGTCAGGTGAGACCTCTCTCCTCACTGATGGTCACCCTCTCCTGTGTCCTCAATGGCAGAAGGGTGAGGGCTCTCTCTGGGTCCCTTTTATAAGGGCACTAACCTCATTCATGGGGGCTCCACCCTCATGACCTAGTGACCTCCTAAAGGCCCCAAGGCCCCACCTCTAACATCAGGGCCTCGGGCATAAGGTCTCAACACACAAATCTGGGAGGGACCAAGCACTCAGTCCATGGAAACGAGAAAAATAACCGCCTTTGGGCATCTAGGCCCAGTGTCCCAGAAAATCAGATGCCAAGTTTGGTGGTCCCTCCGCACCGTGGGGATCAGGCTCCCAGGCAGGGCAGGCACCCCAGGTGCTGGCTGGGACCCGTGCAGGACGCCCCACCCGCTTCCTTGGCACCGGCCCTTCCTTCGGCGCAGTGGTTCTCAGCGTGGCCCCCAAACCCGCGCAGCCTCGCCCCGGGAACTTGTTAGAAATGCAGTTTCCGCCGCCACCCAGACTGGCTGGGTCAGGGACGCTAGGGATGGGGTCCCGCATCAGCGTTTTCACAAGCCCTCCAGGGGGTTCCAGCGCTCCCGGAAGTTTGAGGGCTGAGGTTTCAGTGGATTTGGTACCTAGAACCCTGGTCATTGGGAGGACAATTTTGCAGATGAAAAAGCTAGGGCCCATCAAGGTTGAGTCTCTTGTCAAAGGCCTTGAGGTCAGTAAGGGGTGGGAGGCCCAAGACCTGCCCCCAGTACTTCCTCCGGGCAAGGACCTGGGATCTAGATAAAGGTGGCCGAGTGCTTGTCCTAAGGAGTCCCCCACCATCCCTGGAAGGCCCTCAGGCACTCGGCAGGGGCCTGGCAGGCATGACTCAGGGGTTGAGCATCGACCGATGGACCAGGAGGTCACAGTTCGATCCCCGGTCAGGGCACACGTCCGGGTTGCGGGCTCGATCCCCAGTAGGGGGTGTAGGAGGCAACTGATCCACGATTCTCGCTCATCATTGATGTTTCTCTCTCTCCTTCTCCCTTCCTCTCTGAAATCAATAAAAACACATTTAATGAGAAAAAGAACACGGCACCGCAGGACCTCTGGGCCCTCAAGCCTCTCAGCGCAACAGATGCCCACACGGGCTGGGCCAACCCCTGGCACAGAAGGGACTGACCGCGGGGATGAGGGAGCGGACAGGGACGCCACGTCCTGTGCACATCAGGGCGGCAGGAAGGGCTCCGGGACAATGAGACCTGCGGCCACATCCTCCAAGTCGGCCAACAATCCGGACAACACTCACAGCACCCACGTTAATCCCGTGGCGAAACTTGTGAGAATCGGAAGAAAATGATCGTTTGCAGAATGTCTTCCCCAAAAGGAAGAAAATGAGGTTGAGCGAAAAGGCAAATGTAAGGGGAAACTAATATTAAAACGGGGGGAGGGGGGGTGACGAGGCAAACTCAGTTCTTGGGAGAATCGGACGTGCCATTGGGGCCCCGTCCTCCACCTCCACCCGCCGCCTGGGGGTCTGTCTCTGCCGGAGGCGTCAGCTGGAAGGTCCTGGGGGCCGTGTTCTCATGTAACCTAAGAGATGTTCCCGTCTGCCACAGCAGAAGCTATCTGCTTGCTCGGTGCGGCCAGATGGCCTGTTAAGATCATTCAAAGATTAAATCTCTGTTTTTAAAAAATTCCTGTAGCATCTGTTGCCTGGCGGGAGTGACTCGGGGGTTGAGCATCGACCTTATGAACCAGGAGGTCAGGGTTCGATTCCCGGTCAGGGCACAGGCCCGGGTTGTGGGCCCCATCCTCAGTGTGGGGCGAGCAGGAGGCGGCTGATCCATGATTCTCTCTCATCGTTGATGTTTCTCTCTCTCCCTCTCCCTTCCTCTCTGAAATCAATAAAAATACATTTTTTAAAAAATCCTGTGGTGTCTGTTAAAGTCATGCAGGCACCTTTGGCGTAAGACAATGAACTAGGCGAGGCATCTGCCACTACGCGAGGGCGGGAGGGGCAGAGAGGGCCCCGGGCCTGGGCATCGGGGAGAAGGGACCCTGGGCTGAGGCTGCTTCCAAGAGTGAAGGGACACGCGGGTCCAGGGGGACAGCAGGGCGCACCCACGTGAACCTGCTGTCCCCACTGCTCGGCCGGCGCCTGCAGAGCCGGAGAACCTGACTCTTGTCTTCTGAGTGTCTGGTCCCCCAGGGATCTCAGACCCAACGTCCTTCCCGAGCCAGGCAGGGCACGCAGGGGCGACCGCAGAGGCCACGCCCCCCAGGCCAGACGGCTACTCTGTGGCGGCCAACGCTGCCCAACTAATATTCAAAACCTCTGGCTCCTCCAGACCAGCCGGAAACCCCGGCTTCTGCCTGCAGTCCCCTGATCTGTCAACGTGGTCCGTCCAGAAATGCAAAATCCACGAAGCATCGTGGGGGCCAAACAAGTCCCGTGGGAGGACCACATCTGGCCCCCGGACCGCGCGGCGCACCCTCTGGTCTCTCGGGCCTGACTGTGCGACACTCAGGGAACTGCCTGGACAAAGCGCCTTCTCACCTGGGTCTGGAGAGCCGCGCCCAGGGCCCCACAGTCACACCCGGCTCCCGTGGACTCCACCGAAGACCTGAACACGACCAGAGGCTTAGACTGTCTGAACTGAGCACATCGAAGTCGGCAGTGAAACCCGGGCCCCCGACGGTGGGGCCGGCTTCCCGGGCATGTGCTTGGAGAGGCGGCAGGCCGGTTCGCTTCCCTGCTGGGCATCGTCCACAGGGTGGGGAGCAGAGGGGCCTGGGGCTGCCGCTTGGCCAGGAGCACTCCCTCCGGCCTCTCCCACGTGGCCTTGGGAAGGAAACGTTTCCCTGCCAAAGGCGCGCAAAGGCAGCAGAGGGAGCAGGCCGCGGGGTCCCTGGCGCCCACAGATGGCAGCTGCGGCCGGGGCCCCGCGGACCGACAGCTGCTTCCTCAATCCCGACTCCTGCGGACACAGGGCTCTGCTCTGCTGACTTCTATGCGAGATACAGAAGCAAGAGGGCGTTTCCTTCCTTTCCTCTCAAACCAACCCGGGCACAAGAGACTCCTCGCAGCACAGCACGCTCAGAGGCAAAGCGGACGAAGCGGGTTTTCTTAAATGTCAGCCCACAGGGCCACTGCTGCCCTGCCCACAGGCCACGGTGAAAACGTTGGCTGGCTGCCTCCAGCACACACCCCGACCAGGGCAGGGGATCGAGCCTGCAACTGAGGGACGTGCCCTTGACCGGGAATCGAACCGGAGACCCTTCAGTCCATGGATCGATGCTCTAACCACTGAGAAAACCAGCCAGGGCCTGAATTTTTTATTCCATTTAGTTTCTTTAATTATTATTGATTTTAGTGAGAGGAAAAGAGAGAAAGAGAGAGGGAGGGGAGGAGAGAGAGAGAGAGAGAGAGAGAGAAACATGGATAGGCTGCCTCCCACACATGTCCAGACTGGTGATCAAACCCACAGGCCAGGTATGTGCCTGACCAGAAACCAAACCCACCACCTTGCAGTGTACGAGGCAACGTTCCAACCAACTGAGCCACACGGGCCAGGGAAATTCCACTGAGTTTTAATTAATTCAAATAATCTAATCATTGCATTTGTCAATTACTTGTCGATAATTTCAATAAAGCTGAAAACCACTTACAGTTGCACGTGCCTCTCGGCTGCCGCGTGGGACAGCGTGTCTATGGCGCACGGAGGACCCATACGAGGCCTCAGCACCTTTGCTGTGGGAAGGGCCAGGCTCCGAGACCAGATGGTCTGTCACCACTGCTCCGCTCCGCATGGGAGCACGAGGCAGCCACAGGCACTCTGTACACAAGCGGACATGGCTGCGTGCCAATAAAACTTTATTTGCAAAGCCAGGCAGAGGGCCAGGTCTGGCCTGTGGGCTTCGTTTGCCGGCCCTGCCCACCAGCTGGATGACGTGGGGCCTCTTTCTCTGACTGAACCTGGATGTCTTCGCCTATAAAAAGGGAGTGATCACAGCACCCACTCCTCACGCTGCTACGAGCCACAGAGGAGGCCTGTAACAGGGGCCGCGCAGAGCAGGCATTCAGGGAGTAGCCGCGGGGAAACGGCACGTGCTGGGCTCTGACCCACACTACCCCATTCACTGCTGCCTCGCGACGTGCGCGCTGTGAGTCCCGGTCCACGGAGAAGCCAGGTGTCTGGTTCAAAGTCCATGCAAGAAAGTGGCAGGACTAGAACCCAGGGCCTCGCTTCCTGGCTCCGCGCCCAGCCTCCTGCCTGACCGTCGGCTCACTGTGCGACTTGTACTTAAGAGGCCGGCTGTTTGTAGGAGACCATTAAGAGCAACAAAGCAGCCCAGACGGCGGGGCTTGGTGTTTGAGCGTCGACCTAGGAACCAGGAGGTCACGGTTGGAGTCCTGGTCAGGACACAGGCCCGGGTTGCAGGCTTGATCCCCAGTGTGGGGCGTGCAGGAGGCAGCTGATTAATGACTCTCATCATGGACGTTTCTCTCTCTCCCTCCCTCTCCCTTCCTCTCTGAAATCAATAAGAAGATATTTTAAGAAAAACAAAGGAGACAGCTTCTTGAGGACTCCAAGAGGATGTACCCTCCTGGCTCCTGTTCCGTCCACCATGCCGGAGCCCTCGTCACCACCAGGGACTGTGGCCGTCTACAGCCGTCCGTCACCACACGCAGAGGCTGTCCACTGGGACTCCCCTGCACTGGGCAGGGTCGGATGGGGTTCGGGTGCCACAGATCCGAATGCAAACCTCGCCGGCGCCCCTCACAGCGCTGCACCCCCAGCATGGGCTGACCGCCCTGGGAATTAGCCCCACAGGGAGGTGTGTTGCCAAAATCAAGGCCATCTGCAATAACTCACTCACTCCTCTCCTCAGAGCTGAACGCGGATAAGCAAACCCATCCAGGGCTCACAGAAGACACCCCGGCACCCCCATCCCTGTAGCTCATTGCTTTCCTCGCTCTCCTCCGCGGCCGAGTCACATGTCACGGCCCGTGGAGTCCGGGCTGGCGTCCGAGGGCGTGGAGGCCACAGGCACGCCGGGCGCCAGGTGTCAGGCGACCCAGGCAGAACATTCTCGCGTGTTTGTGTCAGCAACTCCCCCGCCCTCCCGCCGAGGGCTCGGTGAGAACACACCACCACAGCGCCCACAGGGCACTGGAGCGCCTTTCCATCATACCAATACGGCTGCTCGTCTTTCTTTTAAAGCAGGTGGGAACTTTCTTCCTGCCAAGGGCCATCTGGATATTAATCACTTCCTTCTCGAGCACACACAGTTATCAACTGAGCCCTGGCCAGTGTGCTCAGTGGTTAGAGCGTTTGCCCTGTGGTCTGAAGGGTCCCGGGTTCGATTCCAATCAAGGGCACGCACCTAGGTTGCAGGCTCCTCCCCGGTCCGGGCCCTGGTCGGGAGGCAACCCATCCATGTATTTCTCTCACATCAACGTTTCTTTCCCTCTCTCTTCCACTCTCCCTTAAAAATCAATGGAAAATTATCCTCGGGGGAGGATTAACAAAACAAAACAAACCTTTAATTAACTCACCACTAATGCCTTGGCAGGGCCAGACCAAATGACTTCGCAGGGCTTGTACGCCCGTGGGCCCGACGTTCCCCAGCCCTGTTTTAAAGGGAGAGCAAGGCAGCTGTCCACTGAGTCGGGCTTGCTCAATCGGGGCGCCCAAAGGCTTGCTCACTGCCCTGCTCCGTTCCCGTGCGGCCCAGGCCAGACGCTCCGGGCGCCCCTGGGAATCCCAAGTGCCCGCTTCAAGCAAGAGCTTCGGCTGCAAATAAACAGAGACGCAGCCCTCTGGCCAAGTCGATGGCACTTGAAAATTCCGTGTCGAGAAGTAGCTCTCCCTCCAAGGAGGTCACTTCAAGGTCAAAATGACTAGGCCCTGGGCAGTGTCCCCACAAGGTGATGAGGGGTCCGGAGGCCGCCAGATCCACACCCGGGGAGCAAGAGAGGCCAGGTGGGAGGGCAAGTGCCAGCGGTGACCGCATCACCGGCACGGAGAGGTGCTGGCCGCGGGGGGAAAGGCGCCAGCCGACTTGAAGGAGGGGCGACACCAAAGAAAGCATCACCTGCAAGGAGTCTGAAGAGAAGCCCGAAGGGTGGGAGACGGACCCACGTCAGTCCGGACAGGTGCGCGGTCACTCGGGCTCCCAGAGATTCGTGCCAGAAGCAGGTAAGAGCAGGGCCGAGGTCCTGAGGCCACTTCCGGACACCTCCGTGAATGTCATTTCCTACGTTTAGGCCCAAATTAAAGCCCTTTCAGTAAACAGAGGTTTTATTTCCTAAAGCGAAAGCTTGACAGATTTCACCAGCCTGGCCAGTGTGGCTCAGTGGCTAAGCACCAACCTATGCACCACGAGGACACAGCTCGATTCCCGGTCAGGGCACAAGCCGGGGTTGCAGGCTCCATCTCAGTGTGGGGCGCGCAGGAGGCAGCAGATCCATGATTCCCTCTCATCATGGGTGTTTCTCTCTCTCCCTCTCCCTTCCTCTCTGAAATCAATAAAAATAAAAAATAAAGATTTCACCAGTCTTAACTCTTATGAAGAGACACACTGCAAACTACACACATGCTTTCAAGCCTTCCTCCCCAAACAATCATGTCACCTGACAACCCTGGGTCACACAGGCTCCCCCTGCCCGCCCGCCAAGCCCAGCTCCAGCTGAAGTCCCCTCGGGCTCTGCCACTCATCCTGCCATCCACGGGGCCATGAGCACAGCCACCTTGTCCTTGCCTTTGTCCCCCAGGTCTCCTGACCCCATGGCCGGCTGCAGGCTGCACGGGACGATCACTGATGTTCGCGGGACTCTGTGTCCCCACCCACATCTCACTCCACGCCCCAAACCCACGGGCCACGGTCCAGATGAGGGAGCCCAGCTGGAGACAATCACCGCCTCACGGATTTGAACCCAGGCACCGACTCCTGAGCTTTCTGTTCACTTGCCCTACATGACAGAGGCCGGCTGCCCCCACGCCCTGCTGCCCCCGTGCCCTGCCCAAGCTCCACTGTGGTTTTCTCCCGTTGGCACAGAGCTTGCCCTGGACCTCATGGCACCACCACCCACGTCTCCGCGCACCCCTCCGCATGGCACCACACCCTTCACGGACCCAGCCAGGCTCTCGACTGGCCCCTCCAGCACAGAACGCAGGGCCAGCAGGATGCAAGCCCGAGGCCGGGAGGTTCGCCCAGCACATGAGGGCCAGCAAGTGGGCAGCAGCGTGCCCACCACCATCCAGCGGGGATGCCGTTTGACCAGCAGAGGGGCATCACAGGAGGGGGCTCCCCAGCCCGGCCCTGGCCACAGAGGACCCCTCCGGCAACCCCACCGCCCTGCAGCCTCGCAGAGCCCGCCCCGGCCCCCTCCTCACCCAGAGCGGCCCCCTCCTCACCCAGAGCGGCCCCCTCCTCACCCAGAGCGTCTCGTCTTCCCACCTTGGAGCCCGAGCCGGCAGAGGCAGCGCCAGCAGGGGAACCTCCCTCGCTCCCAGGCCCCTGGCCAAGGCGAAAGCCAGAGGCAGGGGAATTCCAGGCAGCCAGGCCTTGCCTGTCAGCGCCCTCCATCCACAGGGCTGCCTCCCCGGGCGCTGGGCGGCAGCAGCCTGGAACGTGCGGGGCCACTCCTTTCCCCGAGCCCTGCCCTCCCCTCTGGAGCCCGCAGGCCCACCCACAGCCCCACCACACGCCACCCAGGCCCTCCTGGAGGCAGCAGCGTGGTGCCATCAGGCACTGCCGGGCACCGCCCTAGACCTGCGGGAACGGAGCCCCCTGTGCACGGGCAGGCGCTGGTGACGAGGACGCGTGGACGGAGGAACCAGGACGAGCCGCCATCCGCCATCCCTCTCGCCCGGCGGCAGGTCCGAGCGGCGTGTCTGCAGCAACAGGCAGAGCTGGTCCCTTGGCAGAGACTGTGGGGCCCTCCGTGAACTGGTGAAGCGAGTGCCCAGCGCCATGAGGGACACTCGGAAGGTGCCCGGTCCACGCCCGCTCAGTGAACGCAAGAATGACGGGCGGGAGAAAATAAGGACCCTCCTCACCCACCTCGTCAGGCCCCATCCCGGGCCATGGAGGAGAGCGAGCCTCACCACCCACCACCATGCGCAGAGGAGCAGCTGGAGACCTTGGCCAGAGCGACCAAACCCTCCCATCAGCGCCAGGCCCAGCAGGCCCATCGGGACTCCGTGCGCCGCTGGCACTGACCGAGCTGCATGTCAGCAACCGAGGGACCCGCTGAGCAAAACTGGGCTGGCCTGTCAATGTTGACCGAGACGGCCCGGCCCGCCAGGCCGAGGACCTCTGCACTGTGGCCGGGGCCACGTCTGCACCACAGCTGGGGCCACGTCTGCACTGTGGCCGGGGCCACGTCTGCACCACAGCTGGGGCCTCTGGGCCAGAGCCGGCCTCAAAGTCTCACAGGACAGAAAGGGCGCTGGGCAGGGCCCGGCAGACGCAGCTCTGTCCCTCTGCGCCCTGGCGAGGGCACCTTGGGGCTCCCTGCACCTCTTGGGGTCGGATGTCCCCTCCGGAAGGTTGTGGCCGGGAGACCTTCTCTCCACAGCCCGCTCATCCTGAACGGACTGGAGGACGGGCATCCACCTGTGTCGGGAGGCCAGGCTGCGGGCGGTCAGGTACAACCAGGTGCCGGTGCGTGGCCGTCCTGCCAGGCGAGGTGGAAAGGACCAACTGCTCCCCGAGAATCACCAACGTGCGCCCTGAGCCAGACAGACTGTGCCTTCCCTCCCATGAACCGAGGGACACCACGGGCCAAACCTCCGGGAGCAGAGAAGCGGAACCGACCAGCGGGAGGGAGGGGCGCAGGGCCTGCAGAGAACTGCGCAGAGACCGCCCGCCACGCCACCCCCCCACATAAAACCCACCCGCATAAAACCCACCCGCTCC
This sequence comes from Myotis nattereri, assembly GCF_964212035.1. Lineage (NCBI taxonomy): Eukaryota > Metazoa > Chordata > Mammalia > Chiroptera > Vespertilionidae > Myotis > Myotis nattereri. The sequence goes on along the minus strand of NC_138088.1, from coordinate 60,062,734 downwards.
GCTCCGGGAGGAAGGTGCTCAGGGGGCTGAGCGAGGCCTGCACGGGGAGGCGACCCGAGGCCTGGCCCCCCAGAAATAGGAACTCCGGGGTGATATCTACGGCGGGCACTTCACCAGGGGCGTGCACCTTTCCCATACTCCCACCTCCACGGAGACACAGCAGTGGAAAGTTCCAGAGGGTTATGCCCCTCCTGGTCCCCGCTAGCGAAGCAAGGTGCGTGTGGGGTCCATCCCAGACCTCACTCCTACGTCTCGGATGCACAGATGAACCAACCCCAAAGCTTTAAAAACAACAATGCTAACCCGGCTGGCGGGGCTCAGGGTGGAGCATCGACCTAGGAACCAAGAGGTCAGGGTTCAATTCCCGGTCGGGGCACAGGCCAGGGTGCGGGCTCGATCCAGCGTGAGGTGTGCAGGAGGCAGCCGATCCATGATTCTCTCTCATCATGGATGTTCCTCTCTCTCTCTCCCCCTCTCCCTTCCTCTCTGACATCAATAACAATATATTTAAAAACACCAATGCTGAGCCTGCCCTCCTCTTAAGGTTCTGATGTAACTGGTCCTGGTGCCACCCAGACACAGGTGTTTGTTTAAACCTCCCCGGTGACCCCATGTGTGGACGGCGCTGAGAACCACTGCACTGGATTCTAAAAACGCAGCCCGCAGGGGCCCAGCTCTGTCCACACACTCTTTCGGGGCAGAAAGGGCAGCACAGCCCGCCCACCAGACTTTGCAGGAGGTGGGTATCCTGCCCCCACCCCCACCCCCACCCAGGATCAACCTGCAAAGAGCCATCTGTCCGCGACAACACGCAGGGCACCTGACCAGCCCTGGCGGGGTGGCCAGTCCCACGGCCGGAGGAGGCACAGTTATGCTTGTTGCCTGATGACTCCAGGCCCATCAACAAAAGGGGGCTCTGCACAGACCTGGGAGGGCAGCGCCACAGAACGATTTCTGCGGAGACACCCGAGTTACACACGAAAAACCCCGGCGCCGGCGAGCCTTGTCGGGTCTCTGTGAACGGAAAATGGAATCTGAACACACGGGGATGCTTCTAGCGGACTGCCAGCCTCACTCCCCGCTGCCCCACAAGGTCACTGGGAATAATTACATTTTCGTGAGAATCTGTCTTCTGTAAGGACGAAGCAAAACATCTCCGTCTCCCCAGTGGAGGCACTGCCTCTCGTCCCGTGGTCAATACAGAATCTGATCGCTCCTCAAAAAAAAAAAAGGCTACAGGAGAGGGGGGTAAAGGGAGAGCGGCAGTTAAATATCTACGTTTCCCCGTGGTGCTAACAAGACTAAACAAAACTCATGCTCTGAGATAAAGCAGAAGCCGTGCCCCTGTCTCATGCGCACACCGGCTGAGGGCACGGTGTGTGCAGGGCAAGGTGGACGGGCCAGAGCTGCCAGCTTCCGGGCCTGGCGGCCGTGCGACCTGGGGCCAGTTACTCGGCCTCTCTGAGCCTCGGTTTCCCCGGCGGTCACGGCAGGATTGCTCTGAGAATTAGAGTGCAGGCCACGCCCCTGGCCCAGGGTGAGCCCTCAGCGCCCATGGGCCCTGCTGCTGTTGTTTGAACCATCTGCGCATTGCCCGGCACCCAGCTCTCCGGGGCCCTGAATCTCAGGAACTTGGGAGCCACATCACCCAGGAGAATCCGCTCCCTTGTTTTGGGGGAGGAGGGGAAAGGAGATAGAGCAGCCAGGAGTCGGCCTGCCCGCATTTTGGGGTCAAACGGCTGCTTACCAAAATGATCCCGTTGACCTCCTAGGAGTGGCCCAGTGGACTAGGTCCCTCCAGGGACAGTGCACGCCGGAGGGGAGGGGCGCTGTTTCCAAGACTTTCCTGCGGTCCAGCCAAGCGGCCCCCCTCCCCCCTCCCCCCCTGAAAGGCAGACTCCCTCCCGCTCCGCAGCGCAGCCCCACCGGGAGGGGAGGGGTGCCTGTCGCTGCTCCGTAACCCCTGACGTGATGTGAAATTCGACAAGGTAGACCCTTTGAAATGCAAAATCCTCCCGGGCCCTTCCTCTGTTTTTATTTTCTCCGGCTCCTAGGGCTGCTTTCAGACCCACCCATCAGCGGTTCCCTCTCAATCAACCCACGCCGAACAAAAAGGGAAGCGGAGAGAGAAGAGGAGAGAGAGGCGGCCGCACAGACGGCTGTTTTTGAAAACGCTCAAGTGTCTCCAGTTGCTGCAGGGAAAACCTGGCCCTGCGTCCCCTCCTCCCAGACCCCCTCCCGGAGCCAACTCCCCCCTGGAAGGTCTCTCCGCCCGGACCCGCGGGCACTAGCTCTGCCACACGTTTAGAGGCAAGAATCCGCTGCCCTCTGACCCGCTGCCCTCTGACCCGGGTTCGGCAAGGTCGAGACAGGCAGCACGGAAACCACAACCCGCAATTTTCGGAGCCCCCGCCTGGATCCAAAACTGTGCGCGCACGAGGTTTGGATTAGACATCAAAGAAGAAGTTACCTTCGCACGAAGTTGTTTGGCAAAGAAAATGACTCCCCCGTAAGAAGAACCCCAGGGGCCGGTAAATTGCTTTTGAATATAGACTTTTCAGTGGCGCGGCCATTAATCATGTTAATGTAAACTGCGCTAAAACCAACCTTCCTCGGCGAGGCAGGCGCGAGGCTCGGGCACATCAGCGTATCTAAGCCTCTGGGTTCATTTCCAAAGTTCACATCCCGGCCCGGCCCGCGAGGGGACTGCAGTTAATGGAGGCGGCTATTCCAGTGCGGCCCCTGACCATGGCCACGGCACAGGTGGCTCAGCGGGCAGCGAGAGCCCTCGCACAGTGGGCAGGAGGCACACACAGAAAGGAGCCGGCCAGGGAGTCTGCCGTGTACTCACTGGGCAAGTTTGAACAGCAGCAGCTCTCCAGGGGCCGGCGGAGGGCTGGGAGAGGAGCTGGGGGCGAGCAATCAGCATTCCTCGCAGCACCCAAGCCCTCGGCCGGGCTCTGCGTTGGAGGGCGGAGGGCAGGGCAGCAGCTGGACGGGGAGAGAGGCGCCCAGCCGGGTGCAACTGCACGGAGCCCGCCAGCCTCGGCCATGTGCTTCGTGTTGGCAACAAACCGGTTCTTTCACGAGAGGAGACGCTGACAAAAAGGACAGCTGCAGCAAGGGGAGAGGCCAAGAGGCAAAATCCTCGAAAAAGCCCCGACTTGGAGATTCTCCCCTCGAGTGGAAAAAAGAAGAAAAAAAAACCCGTCGCCTTTGGGGTTGGCAAGGGCTGATCTATTAAAGTGCCCGTCCCCCCTCTCCACACCCGGCTGGATCAATTAAAGGGAGCCCTCCACATCTGGTTTCCATCAAGACCGAAACTTGTATTATCAGCAGATTACACAACAAACCATGCCTGCCGTTTCTTTTTATTGCACATCAGAGAGGTGTGTGTGGTGGTGGTAACCACGGGGGTTGTGCTGGGCTGAGTGCTTGCTTATTTCAGTCTTTTTTTTTTTTTTTTTTTTTAAGGGCAAAAACAACAAGTTTTCTCCATCCAGTAGGAAATTCAGAAAAGTCACAGGGCGGGGTGAGCGTGGAGAGAAGCACCTGACAGCAGGTCTCCCCTTGGCCTGCAGGGCCCACTGCACAGAGCAGCGGGTGAGAAGGGCCTGCCTTTTTAAAGAGCCGGGCAGAGATGCGCCAACTTGCTCCGAGGCGGCCTCTGCTGCCCACTCCCAGGTTTTACACAGGCTCCCGCCTCTCCCTCTGGCCTCCTGCCGGCCAGGGCAGCTGGCCTTCTCTGGGCTTTGCTCAGGCGCCTGCTCCCTGAACCCACTCAGCTCCTACAGAACTGGAGAGATGGAGGGGCCAGGGGACAGCAAAGGACGCAACAGGGAAAGTCCAAACGGTGTGGACAGAAATGGCCTAAGAAGTAACAACAGGGCTTCCCACAAAATGCCAACTCAGTGTCGCCACCAGGATGTCACCAAGTATCCTAAAGCTCTTCCCAAAAGGACTTCACGAGATTCCAAAAGGCTCCATACACACGACATGCCCCTAAGCCGGAAACCGGAGGGAGAAACAACCCAAAACATTACCTATCAGAACACTGGGATGCTGTTCTTGTCCCGCCCACCTCTGCCGCCACAGCACTGCCCGCCTGTGTTCTGAACTGGTCCTCGCTGTAAAAATGACTGCTCATCGGTCTCCCCTCCTCAGGGGAGCACAGGAAGTCTGGGCAACAGCATGTGAACCAGCCTCAGAGCCATCTTGCTCTCTGGATGGGGCGTTGGGGAGAAAAGCAGAGACCCGCCCCGAGCCTCCCCACGCTGCCCACTGGAAAGGTGAGTGCCCTGGCAGCTGGGTCAGCACCCTGGAAGCCTGCAGGGTGCCTGGCCGCATCCAGACCCCCGCCCGGTGCAGATACAGGGCCAAGGGCTTTGCATCCACAACGGAAGACCCGAACCTTCTCCCGCTAGCCCAGGTTGATCGCTGGGACAAGAAGCTGTTTGTGTATCCAGTCGTCCACAGCTAAGAGGGGACGGAGGCGTCCCTACAGACCTGCAACTCAGGATCAAAACTGTCCCTGACGGAGGGAACTCACAGCTAAGTGGGAACAGTAAAGTGAAACCAAAACCCGGCCAAGTCAGGAACAGGGGCTGCCACCCCGTCTGCTCCCTCCGTCCCTTCCCAAGTCCTCAAACCGGGTGGCATCCCGACCCGGGAGTCCGGAATCGGAGCGAGGAGGGAGCCCTCCCGGCCCGGGACTGCTGGGAGCACCTCGGCCAGCACGCGGCTCGCAAGTCTGCTAATATGGTGTGCGCAGCACAAGACGTTCGCCTGGCTCCCGGGCCAATAAACAATGCCACCCCGACTCCTGCGGCAGGCCAGCCGGGCCTCCCCCACCCCGTGCCACACGCACTTCTTCCTGCTGAGCCACTGTCAGCCGGCTCCGTCCGCACCCGCTCCGGCGGCGGCGGCACCGGTGCCCGGCCCGGGGTCCCAGCTGGGAATGCATCCGGGGCCACTGGCCCAGCACCGAGTCCGGAGACTACAACGCACGGGAGCCTCGGAGTGTGGCCTATAGGAGGCAGAATCCCATTCATCAAACGCTGCAAAGAGCTGCTCTTTGTTCGCCGTCGTTCCACGTACAGTACGTGCTACCGAGCCCGGGTGGTCAGAGGCAGGGAGCCGGCTTCAGGGGGCGTCCGGGGGCGAAGGACTCGAGCAAGGCGGCTCGCGCGACTCCCCGGGACCTGCTGCCCTGTCCCGCGCCACGAGCATTGTTCCCCGAGTCTGCAGGCGGGGGTGGTGAGCTGGGGGCGCCGGAGAAGCCACTCGGGGCAACGCAAAGCGAGGGCCCTCCGGGACTCTGGGGCGTCCTGGCTCGACCGCCCCGCCCCACCAAGTGGAACCCCGAGAGGGGAGGCGGCCTCCCACGGGTGTGCAAGCCAAGGACGGGCAAAAATGTGGCTCGACCAGTGTGCCCGCGCCCGAGGCCCTGCTCGCCATGTGCAGGAGCCACGCCGGCGCCCCACGCTCCGCACGCCCCATCCGCGGCCCCCGCCCGGGACTGAGCACCTCCTCACCCGCAACGCGCCCGCCCCGGCGGCCCGGCCGTGTGCAGCCCGCCGCTCGCGCCCGCATCCCGGGGCGGCAGCGAAAACTTCCGCGAACAAAAGAGTTGTCTGCAACCGATGCGGGAAGTTCGGGGCGAGCGGGGCCGCCGGGTCCTGGGGCTCAAGTTGAGACGCGGAGAAGGGGGCACCCGGGCGCAGCCGTGCCCGCGCCCGCCCCGGGAACGCAGGCTTCTCCGCGGGGGCCGGGCCGGCTCGCTCCCCGGCGGCGCTCTGACAAGTCTCACGCCGGCCCCGGGCGCGGCGCGGCGCCCCGAGAAACCACCTAGCCCGACGCGGAACGAGGCGGAGCGAGACCAGCAACAAAACGAGAAAGGCGAGCCCTGCGCGCCGAGGGCTCCCCCCCGCCGGCAGCGGGGCGCGCTGGGCAGGAACCGCCGCTCGGGACCGACCCCCCCGCCCCCCCCCCGGGTCGCTTACTGTGCGCGGCCGGGCGCTCCGGCGCGGGCCCCGCGCGGTCGCCGAGTCGTCGGGCTGCCGCGCGCTCTCCCGCCGGCGCCGAGCGCTGCACACCGAGCGGCTCCGGGGAGGAAACCGACTTGTCACTTCCTGAGCCGCTGCGACTCGTCCCTTCAACCCGCCCGGCCAGGCCGCGCCGCCGCCTCCGCGGGGCGCCCGATCGCCGCTGCGAGTGGCTGGGAACGGCGCTGCGGGCGCTGCGGGCCGGGCGCTCGGCGGGCGGGTGGCGGGCAGGAGCCGGCGGCGTGCGGCGGGGTGCTGTGCGCGCAGCCGCCGGTGGGCGGGGAGTGGGGGGGTCGCGGCGCGCCGCCAGCGGGGCTAGAGGGCGTCCTGCTACCGAGCCCGCGCCGGCCGGGCCCGGGACGCGGGAAGGGGCCCGGGCCGAGCGGCCACCGGCCGAGGCGGCCCGGGCCCGGGGCCAGGCCCCCCGCGGGAGTCTCCCCGGCCCCCGGCACGAGGCACGAAGCGGGACTGCCCCCGAGCCGCGTGCACTGGAGACGTCCAGCTTCCGGGTTGTGGGTTTGGGGTTTTGAAGACACGATCGGTGCAGGGCTGCGGGGGGCCGGGGGCCGGGGGCCGGGGGCGTGTGCGTGTGGTCACACTTCGGGAAGATGAGGCGCTCGCTCCCTGGCCCCGGCGCGGGTGGCAGTGAAGGAAGTGCGCTTCCGAAGCCGCGGCCCAAACTCCTGCCGCCGGAGGAGGAAGGCTCGGTTGCTAGGCGAGGCGCGTGTTTAGCTCCGTCGCCGGGGATGTTGACTTCAGTTCAGGAATGCGGCCCTGACAGAGACGCGGGCGGCTCCCCGAGCGGCTCACCTGGGGGAGGGGACGGTCCTGGGAAGAGGTCCTGGCTTCCCCGCACTCCTGCCTGTTGGTGGAGGTTATTTTATTGACCTTGTGTCCAAAGAGAGATTTTTAAGGAGGTTTTTTTAAAAGAACTCCCTATGCCTGTTTTGTGTTCTCCTTTGCCAAAAAAACAAAACACCTCATTACTTGACATGGATTGTGTCTGAGCCATTTGAATGGTTCTATTCATAAATCAGGAAACTTTTTCTGTTGCTTCTAGGAACATTTAATTGGTTTTAATCCAACGTTTCAATCCCAGTATCAAACATAAATGAACAATTAACTTTTTGAGCTTGTGTGCACTTGGGAAACTATTATATTTCATGGCTATTGCTGAAATATTTCAGTTTCTCATCACACTGGGCCCATTCTTTTTCAGAAAACCATGAGCTAACATCTCCTTTCACACTGACTACGGCTCACCCCAGTGATTTCTGCTCCGAGGAGCATGGCCAGCAAAGCAGAGGGGTTTGTAGGTGATGTGGGGCATAATCCTACGAAAGCCAACATGAGCTAACGCACGGGATCCTAAGATACTGATGTCCGCATCCACAAACACTTTACAAAACTAGGGCGGGTCAGCTGAGAGGAGCGGGCCAAGTCCTCCCAGGCCGGACAAAGACAGGCCCGGGTTAACTGGGAATGCTGCTATAGCTCCCTAACGCCATCTCCTCCGCGTCACCTCGCCTTGGAGGGCTTTAAGGAAGTAGTTTAATTTACTTTTATTAGGAGGCCTAGAGTGACTCCTGCTGGCAAGCATTCAGTTTATTCCTGCAATTACCAGTTCAGCAGGTCAACTTAAAAAACAAGCGCAGGGGTGGCGAGCCTGGACACAATCACTGCGACCATTCCTCTCGCTGCTTTCAGGGTGATTTTAGTCGCAAGGAACTCTGCAAAGGACTGTGGTGATGGCAGGCCCTTTCCAACCTACGGCAGCCTGTTTTTCTGGGTCTGAGACTTTATTTTACTGAGAATGTACCAAACTAAAACACATGGTTAAGGAGCTGTGCTGCTGGCCAATGGACAGCTATTTCTCATTCACTTAATTTGAATCCCCGAAGGCTAAAAATACAGACATCCAGGCCTGTGTCACTTAACCTTCCGTTCTATCAGGCTCCACCCACACTATTAACAAATCCTATAGATATTAAAACGCCCCCACTTTTTAGAGCTATATTACATAGTTCTTAATTATAAAAACCCTACCCAAAAGGTTGTATATTTGAGTTTTGCTCAATTCAGAAGAATAAATATAAACTCAGTGCAACTCTGGATTTAAGACCATGTAAGCGGCAACTAGGGGAAGGGGGTACACTGTCTACCTTTGTTCAATCCTAGAAGGCCAGAACCAGATTTATAGCAGACACCTCAACACAAATTCATAGGCCAATTTAGGAATAAATCCATAAGTAGTAACCAAAAATGATCACCTGTAGCATTTCCATTATAATTGATCCCCACTGATTGGGTTAAACCACGGAATATCCTGGGAGAGAGAAAATGTGGAGGTTACAGGCAGTCTCACTCCGAGACCCAGATGAAACCCAGGGATGGAACCACCATCCTGGCTCTCCTGGCCCCAGCAGAGCTGCCCAGGCGGGAGGCTGTGTGCATGGTGGGCACCCCGCCCACTCACCGCCCGGGGTTTAGTGTCATTCCCTTTGAAGAGCTCCCCCACCCCAAGTTTCAAGCTCTTAAGCAACAAGAGACAAACAGGATGTATTTTATTAAGAAAGGGTGTGATCAACTATAACTTGTATCAACAAGCTAATAAAAGTATTCACCTAAGTACTTCTGTGCAGAGGAGGGTAAAGGTGGGGTTGTGATATGCACGGAGTGTCCTAGGGAGTTGGTGGCTGTTTTGTTTTTGTGCCTTTAAAATAAGACAAATGTGATATTCCAACTAAGCTTTGAAGTTTGGGTAAGGACCAGTCAACGTTCAGTTTTTCCCATCAAATCTATCTGCACCCAGTTTTCAAAGAGCTCCCCACTTAAAAATATGCACTAGTTTGCCTCTGAGAACAACATATTCTTTTTAGACTAACAGTGACACAGACATCAAACATGTTGCGCTGAGCGCTGAGCCCGCAGCAGCCAGCTGTGTATTAACTCCTTTATTCAGCCTGCAGAGCCACCGCGCCTTTGTCACAACCCCTGTATTAAAGGTCAGTCATTCACATTTCACACCGTCCTTTCTGCATCTGAAAAGATCTTTTTAGAAGCAGAAGCTGAACATTTCTTAGAACAGATCATGAGGAGGCAGACATCCCCAATTCACCTGAAGCACTTCCAAAGAGACTGGCGACTGGAACCAGTGAGCAAAAGAGGCTTCTTTGGAAAACGTGGAAAATTCTGATTATAGATGGAAATCAAAAACCTGTACTTACTATGGTGGCAATTTTCTCATGTGGCTCTCATTCAAAAAAAATAAGTTCTGCCCTGGCGGGTTTGGCACAGTGGGTAGACCATCGGCCTGCGGACCAAAGGGTCCCGGGTTCAATTCTGGTCAAGGGCACGCACCTCGGTTGCTGGCTCCTCCCCAGCGCAGGCCCAGGTCGGCGTGTGCAGGAGGCAACCGATGGATGTGTTTCTCACATCGACGCTTCTCTCTGTCTCTCCCTCTCTTCCACTCTCTCTGAAAATCAATGGAAAAATATCCCCGGTGAGGAGTAACAGAAAATGAAACAGAACGTTCTGTAATTGTTCCCACATCGATGCTCCAGGTACAACCCCCGCCCTGCCGACGGCAGCCTGACACGGCGGGCCGTGCTTTCCTCTCTGCTGTTACCTTGTGCCGAGACCTTCCCGCTAATGAAAGGAGGTACGGCCCTGGCTGCATCCTCATGTGCGTGCGTGCGTGTGTGTGTGTGTGTGTGTGTGTGTGTGTCTGCGTGTGCCTGTGTGTGTATATACATATATCCCAAATCTATACACACACGTTTCCTAAAAGGTACTGCAGTTCTTGAAGACAAAGTTATTTTGATTCAAGAACCAAATAAAACAAATTTATTTTCACTGAATTTAACGAAAATCCACAGCGTTAAGTTTAAGGATCCCAATCTAACTCCTCTGACACAGAATGGGAGTCGAGAGCAGCTTGAGGGGCCCGCTACTGAATCGGCGTGTGTGAATCTGCGCGGCTTTGTCACAAACGTCTAGCGCCACTGAGGCAGGGAGATGCCAGCTGGGCCGGCATTGTGTGCCACAAAGTGGGGTTGTAAGCCCATGTCCTGAGCACAAACCCCGGCTTCCAAGTTGGCAGGTGCTGAAAACAGCAAATGTCACGCTTGCAGCTCACTGGAGGAAGAGCTCTGGGGGAAGTAAGTGAAAAAGAGCAGAGCGACAGTTAAAGCTGAATTCCACTTGGCGGCACATTGTTGTTTTGTTGCAAAGTTAACAGTAGCTATGGGTTAGGTGCTACAAGACAACACAAGCCATGAAAAACACAGACATTGAAAAGGTTAGGCATGATAAAGAAGCAAAAATATAATGAAGGCTTTTCACTATCTACATTCAAAGTTACTGTTATATGGAAAACTTACCAAACTATTTTACTTTCTTTAAAAAATATTTTTTTATTGATTTCAGAGAGGCAGGGAAAGGGAGTGAAACATCGATGAGAGAGAATCATGGATCGGCTGCCTCCTGCACGCCCCCCACCGGGATCGAGCCCGCAACCAGGGCATGTGCCCTCGACCGGAATCGAACCCAGGACCCTTCAGTCCACAGGCTCAGGCTCTATTCACTGAGCCCAACCAGCTAGGGCTACTTTACTATTTTAATGCCGAGATGCAGAGGCATAATTAGTTACTGGCCTTTCCCTTATCTGCTCAGGGTCTTAGCTGATATAGTCTAATTAGTATCACACAACACGATTACTCCACCAAAAACAATACTGCTATACACTGAATTTAACCTGGAAAATATTTCAACAGCACACCCAGACTAAACGTTATCTTCAAATGAAAACAGTCACAATTTTTAAAATATATTTTTATTGATTTCAAAAAGGAAAGGAGAGAGAGAGAGGAAGAAAGAGAGGAGACATCAGTGATGAGAAAGAATCATCACACTGGGATTGAATTGAGCCCACAACCCGGTGTGTACCCCGACCGGGAATCGAACTGTGACCTCCTGGTTCATAGGTTGACGCTCAACCACTGAGCCACGCTGGATGGGCCAATTTTTTTCTTAAAATATTCTCCAGTCCTGGCCTGTGTGGCTCAGTTGACTGGGCATTATCCCATGCACTGAAAGGTTGCCAGTTCCATTCCCAGTCAGGGCACATGTCCGGGGTGCGGGCTCGATCCCTGGTGGGGAGCATGCAGGAGGCAGCCGGTCGATGTTTCGTTCTGACATTGATGTTTCTCTCTCTCTCCCTTCCTTTCTCACTAAAAACCCCACAAAAACATCTTTTGAAATATATATATTCTTCAGTAGAATTCACATTTAGTATTTGAGACACAAGCCCAAACTTTAACTTAACTTTTCTCTTCTGTCAACTATCTGCCATATTAAGTCACTGCCTCCAGCAAAATCTATTTTTACCTCACCCCTAGTGATGTGCTCTAAGCTGCTAGCCTGCCCAGCCCCATCAAACTGAAACCAAGTGAACTTCACTCTCATGAGGCAGCGAAGGAACTGTTTGTTACACTAGATGCGGTGGGTGATGTAACAGCGTTTAAATTCCCAATTTGAAGGCGGAATCGTTTGGATTGGAAATACCAAGAAGAAAACCTGAGTCTCTGGCTCCACTGGGCAGGACACGCCCGGGAGCAGCATGGAAAGCACATCTGCCCCGCACATCACACCGCCCGCGAGTGTCTAACGCCCCCCCCCCCCCCCCCCCCCGGGCAGTGTGTCCATCTTCCAGGGGAACAAAAAGCAAAGCCGTTTTGTTTCACCAGACCCACGGCTGTTTACAAGAGGGGCCGGCCTTGCCTACTTTGCACGTGCATATCCTGTAGCTGACCTGAAACAGAAAGGAATGATTATCAGTGAGAAGTCGCCTGCTATTTGACATCCTATCTTACAGCTGCTCTTCACTTTCACAAGGAACAGCGGCAACAAAACTGGATCACAGCAGGTTCACGGGCGTTGACTGGCGGCCCACCTGCCTCCAAATGGTGATGCTGATTGTGTTCTGTCCTCATGGCGCACACCTTACCATCCTGACCTCATCTCTATTTTTTTAAATGTTTTTACTGATTTCAGAGAGGAAGGGAGGGAGAGAGAAACATCAATGATGAGAGAGAATCATTGATTGGCTGCCTCCTGCACGCCCCACACTGGGGATTGAGTCCGCAACCTGGGCACGTGCCCCTGACTGCAACCGAACCCAGGACCCTTCAGTTTGCAGGCCGACGCTCTACCACTGAGCCAAACCAGCTAGGGCCTTGGCCTCATCTCTATAGAGCTTTTAAATACAGTTCAGAGACGTAAGCTCTTTGAGGTGAGCTCGGCAAAGGGACACTGGTCTAGCCGCACTTCTGCAGTCACACTCAGCACTTCAGGAGCTGGGAGGCTATTCACTTACCCGCCAGTGAGACGGTTACATAAGCAGATCTGCAATGTCCTAGACGGGCATTAGCAGCTGCCTCGCTGGACTCTCCCCACCATCCCGTGAGCTCCAGTAGGAACTGAGGTCAAACCAGACAAGCTTCTGAAAGTGGTACCCGACATCTCACTTCTAAGCACCACTGCGCGTGCACTGACACTCAGACCAGCGCCAAGCAAAGCAGCACGACTCACTCACCAAGGAAGTCAAATGTAGACGCAAGGTGGGACCGACCGCGAAAGCCTGAGCCCGCTGCTCCTGGGCGCCGGTAAGAGACCAAACCCAACTCCACGCTGTCATCGAACCTGTGCCGCCACTGGGACTGCGTGCGGTCCCCTTGTCTGATGTCGCTGCAAACAATGACCTGGCATCCAGACCTGCAGGAGGAAGGAGACCTCGGCCTTGGCATTTCTTTCGAGTGCGTCCACGCGAGCATTTTCCCGCAGACCTACGTACGTGACTAAATCACCACCGCTTGGAGGGCGACGCTCTCACCGAGGGGACGAGAGGGGGCCGTGGAGACTGCCGACACACACTGGGACGCGCACTGGGACTTCTGGTCCTCACTTGTTTTGTGTGTGTTTTTAATCCTCACCAGAGGATATTTTCCCACTGATTTTTAGGGAGAGTGGAGGAGAGAGGGACAGACAGAGAAACATCGATGTGAGAGAAACACATCGATTGGTTGCCTCCTGCATGCACCCCAACCAGGGCCTGGCCAGGGAGGAGCCTGCAACAGAGGTACATGCCTTGACCAGAATCGAACCCGCGACTGTCGCAGGCCGATGCTCTATCCACCGAGCCACACCGGCCAGGGCTGGTCCTCACTTCTTAACCAACAAAAGGTGCTTCAGCACCAGAGCCATCGAGAAACTCAGGAAGAGACCCAAGAGCAGGCTCCACGAGCGCACTCCCGCCCCCCTCCTCCCGTCCCCCCGCCCCAAGCATCAGAGTCAGAGAGGCCTGTGGCCGCCAGGGAGACGGCGCTGCCGCCAGCCCAGAGGAGAGGCTGCAGGACGGAGCCTACTCTGCTGGCACCTGGACCTTGGAATTCGCAGTCTCTGCACATAAAACACATTTCTATTGTCTAAGCTACCCAGTCTGTGGCCGCCAGCCTCAGGGACAGAGAACTTTAAATATCACTGCCTAACACCTTGTTTTAGGGGGAAAAAACTGAAACCCAGAAAAAGAAAGTGACTTGCCTGGGTTCCAATCACCTTTTCTCCAAATTTTAGTATTAAAAAAAAAAATTTCCCTAGCTGGTGTGGCTCAGTGGATGGAGCTTCGGCCACAGGCTGAAGGGTCACGGGCTGGATTCGGTCAAGGGCATGCAGCTTGATTGCAGGCTCCTCTCCAGCCCCGGTCAGGGCTCCTGCAGGAGGCAACCAATCGATGTGTTTCTCTCCCGTCAATGTTTCCCTCTGTCTTTCCCTCTCTTCTACTCTCCCTAAAAAAGTCCATGAAAAAATATCTTCAGGTGAGGATTAACAACAAAATAATAATCAAATAAATAAATAAAATGAAAAGAATCAAAATAAATTTCAACTTCAGAAAATAATTTGATATTGCTTTGTTGAGAATTAAGTCATTAATCAACTGGTCTTAACAAAATGACGGCTCTTCCGTTTGGCCATTTAGTCTCATCACGCAGAGGTCCCCCGGGGGCCGCAGCTCCGGCACGAGCCTCTGAGCTCACAGGGAGGCCCACGTACGACCTCTCCTCCCAGCTGAATCCAGCTCATTACTTTTTAATTCAAATAAGAACCACAACCTCCGCCGAGTGGCTCAGCTGGTTGGAGCATCGTCCTGTGCACCAAAAGGTTTCAGGTTCAAAATTCCCAGTCAGGGCACAGGCCCAGGTTGTGGGTTCCAACCCCGACTGGGATGCACAGGGGAGGCAACAGATCAATGTTTCTCTCTCTCCCTTCCTCTCTCTCTAAAATCAGTAAAAGCATATCCTTGGGTGAGGATTTTAAAAAACCAACCCACAACTGGCTCTTGCAACTATAAAGCCCTCTGGAATTCTGTCCTATCTCTTGAACAAACTATATTATCAATGATTTGACCCAACAGGCCCTCCTCACAGAACCACTGGGGTTTCCAGGGGGATCGAGCCTGCCGTGTGCCCTGACGATTGCTTCTCAAACACCAACACAGGCCACTCATTCCAAACCCAGTGTCACCGTGTCTCACGGGCCACAACGGCCACAAAGGTCCTACTTATAACTAAGGCGACGTGTAGCTTTCACTCCCAACCCCAGGCCTTTCTCCAAAACCTGCACACGGCTCTGCAGGGCGCCCAGTGTGTTTATTAAGTCAAACACCACATGGCCGCTTTCCCGTCAGATTCTCCCGTGCAGCGCGGCTCCTTGGTGGGGACGCGGAAAGGAACCGTCATTACTGCTGCTTCCGGGCATCCGCACGCATCTCATCGCCAAAGCCAGCAGCGGGTCCCCAGGCGGCGGCTTCCCTCTCCTCCCTCCCCACCCAGTCCCAGGCTGCCAGCCATCTGAGCGAGCTCCATCCTAGCGTTTTCTGAGCCCGAGCCGGGACGGACTAAAATTAGATGGGAACAAAGGCTGACATTTTCAGGGTACAGGAGTCAGAGGGAGACGAGAACTGGCAGCACCCCTCTTCTACATTTAGCCTTTCCTCCCGACCAGCCCCATCTCAAGCGGGAGGCAGGGGCAGAGGCAGGCAGGAGCAGGGACAGCCCCCCACCCGCTCCCCGCAGCATCCTCTTCTGCTGTCGTCACTGATGCCATCACCCTCACTGATGACAACAGCCGCCCCGCCTGGAAGTGTGCTAATGCAGAGCCACAAAGCAGCTCAAGGTCTCCTTACCCAGCAGGCTTCTCAGTTTCTCTCCAAGCTCCTCGGCTGAGACCCAGGATATGCTAACTGCTGGGTATTTTTTAGGGTAAATTCTTAGCTATTTGGAAAAACAAATGCATTTGATTGGCTTTTCTTAAAAAGCTCTTCAGCACATGCCATAGATCACTTCCTAACAGACTCTTTCCTTACGCACGCATCACAATAGGTATTAAAATGCAATGTGGGAAATGGCCATTTCTTCAGATGGGCCATGTGAGAGCAAAGAAAGCAGGTTCCGTTTTTATATCTTCCTCATAAACTGGGCCAGTGATTTGCAAGCACTTTAAGTTGCTCTCCTGGCGGTCTGTCTGTCTGTCTTACAATGGCCTCAGCAGGACAAGGGCACACGGGCCAGCTCTGCCTCTGGTGAGCTCCCCGGGAAGTGGGCCCTGATCCATTCATGTCCTGGGACCTGTTCCCATCTTCTTCACGCAGTTTCCCTGGGCCGACAGTGTAGGTCCGCACAGCGGCAGCTAGCGGCTCAGCCAGAGAAGCCTGCTTCGTGATCAGCCGACCGCACGATGGGCAAGACTTTGTAAACTCGGTGCCAACCGACTCGGCTCCCTTTTGTTCTGGTTCCTGGAGCCCATCTTGACCTCTGAGCTGGAAATGAATGATCTTTCAGTAACACTCCAGGGATCTCGCTCAGGGTCACATGCAGTCACTCACTGGGCTCGGACCCTCGCCGTTCAGGAGCCCATTGTGGAGCGGGCTATTCAGCATGGAGGGAGCCTGTGGGCCTGGGTATTTGTTGAGTTTCATTTCTATGCCCCTAACATAGGGAATCCATCAATTGACCAAAGAATTTCACACTATTCTTGTACTTTTCTAACAAATTACATGGTGTGTATGAAGAATAAATTAGCATCCATTTTCGTGAATTAACTGTTAATAAAACAAGCTCATGTGCTCCTGCCTCTCCTCAGGTCAACTGTTTCCTGCCCAACAGAGGGACCGGACAAGGGCTTCCCCATTTCCCCCCACCATGCACTTGTCCTCCAACCAATCAGGCTGGTCCCCACGGTCAAGCTCGGGGGTCAAGCTCAGGGAACGGCCCGCCCTCCGGGAAAGTGCTGGGGCCAGCACACTGCCCCCAGAAGCAGAGGTGAGCCTGCACACACAGGCCCTTGTCTGCTCTGGAGGCAGCGAGGCGAGGCTCCCAGGCTACAACCAGGAGCTCGGACCCGGGTCTCCCACGGCACATGCTGGCCTGGAGAGCAAAGGACTGGTCACAAATTTTGGGTTTTTTCATTGTAGCCTACCAGACACAGGCACACACCAATACCTAAAACGTTATTTAGGAGAACATAACTCAAAGTCTATTAACATACGCAGGGATACTCTGTTTCTTTATCTATCAATTTAAGAAAAATTATTCCAAAGCCAAATAAAGGTTAATTACTAACACGAGTTCCTGAAAAATTAAGGTTTCTGGTATCCTCTGCATTATAGTTTCATAGAAATTTAAAAATGCAGAATCAGGGGATTGAGACACATTATCCACACAAAAACCAAGTGTTCGCATGTGCACCTCTCTTCCCCCCCACGATGGAAAGCTGTGTGCACGTGACAGAGGAAGGAGGGGCCGCATCCTCACCACAACGGGGACTCATTCACCAGCAGCCGGTGCTTGCTTTGAAAGGGTTTTGGTCGAGCTGCCAGGGCAGTGGCAGGTTCATTCTCACGCTTAAATGCCAGTCCCCAAAGCAATGCTAACCGTGCACCTGGCTGAGAACACAATGTTCTGAAAACTTCTGTTGGTTAATTGGCACAGCCACCCATTCAGGCCTCAGGGCCTCCACAGAGGGCCTGTGGGCAGCAATAACATCTCACAACAATCTGTGAGGGCTGCAGGAGAAATCTCGTTTGCATTTCAAACTAGTTTCCCCAAATAAGAGTCTTTTGATGAAGTAAAATTACAATTCCAACTCCTCCTCCAGAGGAAAGAGCGCTCCTCAGGCACTCGCTACCTTCTCCCCAGCACCCACAGGCATGTGATGTCACACAACCAAGTTTCCCAGTCGTGCATTCACAACTGTCTCGGTAACTCGGTGGCATTTCCTGGCCCGGCTGTTAAAGTGTGGCCTTACTGGAAAATACTAATTCATTGTTAGCATTTTTGGACTTTCCATTTGTTCTGATTTCAAGCTCTGAGAGGCGGCTTCCAGCAGGATTCAACTGGTAAAAGATAACTCCCCTTTCGCAGCCGTACCAACAGTTCCACGGTCCCCCAAATCCTCATCTCCACGCACAGATCAACACCCCGCGCGACAGACAAGCAGCTTCTCAACAAAGACCACTCCAAGCTCTTAGTGACTCAAACCCAGTGTCCCATCTGGCCGCACGGAAAGCCGTTTCGTCAGGCTGGCGATTTAAAACAGCATCTACTTCCAAGCTCAAAACCCCAAGAAAGGACTTCCATCCTATTATCATATCTGAAATCAAGGAATTGTCATGTGAAAAGACAACAAAGACAGAGCTCCTCAATCAATTAAAAACTATATGCTTCTGGTGTCAGATTCCATGTTTAGTCTGTAAAATCAATGCTATTTTAAGTTTAAAAACGTATTTTAATTTCTCACTTTTTAAATGTTCAAAATTAAAGCTTTTCAAAATATGTTTATTTATGTAAATGCTATGAGTTATCTTGTGCAAAGCAGGTAGTAATTTTAACGGTTGATTAATGTTGATCTTAATCAAACCACCCTCCCTGCCCCGCACTGGGGCAATATGGCAAAAAAGGATGTAACGCTAGACTTACTCATCTCTGGAGTTAACATTTGCCAAACGCAATTCTCCTCATTCTGTAACCCAACAGGCCTAAAAATGAAAACTCATCAAACATACCACTTTTTTGAAAGCTCATATTGTGACTCCATTATTAAAATACTAGTGGTCTGGTGCACAAAATTCGTGCACTGAGGTGGGGGGGGGGAGTGGGAGGAGAGGGGGTGGTGGACATCCCAGCCTGGATTGTGCCCTGTCACAGTGCGGGAGCCCCGTAATTGATCACCCCAAAGAGGTAGGCCCTGCCCACCCACCATCCAGGGCTCCTCAATGGATTGCCCCAAAGAGGTAGGCCAGAGCCGCAGACCCCCAGGCCTCCGTACTGCACAGGGACTGGACAGGCCCACCTCCTCCACGCTGTGCAGAGCCACTGGACCCCCAGGCCTGGCTGCGCACAGAGCTGGGAGGCGGCGGGACTTCCAGGCAGGCTCTGTGCCACACACGCAGCATCAAGCCCAGCCCCACCCACATGCACACGCCCGCTGTGCGTACCGCCATCTTGTGACGGAGGGCATCACGCGTGAGGGCGTGACGACTACTTAGCCTTTTATGAGTAAGGATTAGCCCAAATACAAACCAGCATTACATATTAATATACCTTATCTTTTCAAACATCTTAATAAACTGTTTCTCTTACTAATTAGCCCCCAACTAGAACCCCCTCATCCCATCTCGCTCAGGGCTCACACACGTGTAAGAGTAACTTCCTCGGCCTCACAGGGAATGAGGCCGCCAGGTCCTGACTGGGCAAGTCCTTTAAGGCGAGCGAGGAGCGGGCGCCCAGGGCCCAGACTGACACCGGCATGGAGCAGAGCTCCCCAATAACCGCCCACCTTCGCTGGCAGCGCTAAGGCACGTCCTACTTCCCCACTGAACTGGGCAGAACATGCGAGGGAGGAGTGGGCCTTAGAGTCAGCGCCAGAGAACCACCCTGACTCCATCCTGCACGAGCTGCCGATGTAGAGAAGCAGGAAGAAGGAATGCCTGCCTGAGGGCACTGGGAAGATTCAATAAGACAACATGACCTGAAAAAAACAAATACGCAACAGAACATGGTGCAAGCCTGTGACTGTATCTCTTAGTCGTCTTTCTATTTATCTGTTTACGTACTTCCCGTTATCCCTCTCAGTGGATAAAAAACCACCAGCCACAAATACAGCCTCAATTAGTATTTCTGGTCAACTGATATAGTTACCTGATTTTGTTTAACTATAAACATGAAGACTAGAGGTTTTCTCAGATAGTAAATAAATTTTTTAAATAACCACCATTCAACCCAAAATAGTAGGCTCATTCTGTTTCCTACTCTAATAAAACACCAATAAAGTTGTTTTGCTTATTACTCTGGCCCTGGAATCGTTTGGAAATCTTAACACAGAGCCATCTTCCATTCGGTGTTCCCAAGGCACGAAGTCAGGCACACAGGCTTCTGTCAATCCATTTACTGCTTTAAAGTTGTTAGCTGTGCAGCAGGTACAGGAAAGTGTTTTTAATCAAGAAGGAAAATATTTACATTTCAAATACAAAGAACATTTGAAATTACTCCTGGCTGACCTCAGGCCCGCGCCTGCACGCCCAGGACCTCGTATCTGTGCACCATGTGCATCCTGTGTACTCACTGAGCAGTTAGCTGCACCTGCATTTTCTGCCAGCTTTACTTTGATGTGGGGCTTTTTTAAAAGCTCTCTGCGTTCGTCCGGAGAAGAGTCTCACGTTTTTTGGAAAACCAATGCAGCCACACTGTTTCCAGATCGGCCTCCAAAGCTGAACTTGGGTGTTGGCAACACTTCGAAGAGTTCAAATCCTGTCGGACAAAGTTCAAATACTCTTATTAGGGACTGAATTCCACAGTCAGAAGAAGCCTGTAGTCACTGTACTTTCAAGCCCTTTATGAAACTATGTGATTCCAAACTCTGAATCGTGGCTGCACTTCACTTTGTGACGCCTCCGTTCTCCTGTGTGTGTGTGTGTGTTCACCCGAAACACTCTGAACTGAACAAGGAGCAGACGAGACTGAAAACAGCTGCAGAAGAGGCTCCTTCTCATGCCTCCTGGGTGCCGGCCCTCCCCCTGCGCATCTCCTTAGCCTACGCCACCGGCCTGCAGGCAGCAGCCACCACCGGCTGAGTTCTTGCCAGGCAGCAGGCACTGTGTTGGTGCTGTGTATGTACTAATGCAATTGATCCCCAGCACACATACAAAACCTTCATACAGAAAGGTCAGTCACAGGGGAGTAAAAACGAATCTGTAGGATGAAGCAGCTCTGGAGATGTGGTGACGGCTCCACAACAGCGTCGGTGCACTTAATGCCCTGAGCTGCGCCCTTCAAGATGGTTAAGTGGCAAATCTTATGTTATACTAGAGGCCTGGTGCACAAAAATTTGTGCACTGGGGGGGGGGGGGGTCCCTAAGCCTGGCCTGTGCCCTCTCACAGTCTGGGACCCCTCGGGAGATAACGACCTGCTGGCTTAGGCCTGCTCCCGGGTGGCAGAGGGCAGGCCCAATCCCTAGGTGCAGCCCCTGGTTTTTGCTCAGAGCAGGGCCGATTGGGGAGTTGGGGCGCCGCCCCCTGTCAGGAACAGAGCACGGGGGATAGGGAGGTTGTGGCCCCGCCCCCTGTCACACACAGAGCCGCAGGGCGATCAGGGGGTTTGGGCGCTGCCCCCGTCACGCTGATCCCGGTGCCTGGAGGCCTCGCGGCTCCGCTGATCCCGGTGCTGGGAGGCATATTACCCTTTTACTATATAGGATAGAGGCCTGGTGCATGTGTGGGGCTGGCTGGTTTGCCCTGAAGGGTGTCCTGGATCAGGGTGGGGGTCCCCACTGGGGTGCCTGGCCAGCCTGGGTGAGGGGATGATGGCTGTTTGCAGCTGGTCACACACCCTTCAGGGTGGGGGTCCCCACTGGGGTGCCTGGCCAGTCTGGGTGAGGGGCTGAGGGCTGTTTTCAGGCTGGGACTGAAGCTCCCAACTGCTCCTTTTTTTCTTTTTCTTTTTATTCTGGGCCAGCTTTAGCTCTGGCTCCAGCTCTGAGGCCTCTGCTGCTGAAAGAAGGTATCTGGTTTGTTTAGGTTCTATAACCGAAACAATGTATAACTCCAGCTCTGAGATCCCAGCTCGCTGAAAGCAGGTTTCTGGGGTTTTGTTTAGCTTCTATATTTGTTACAATGTTTCTTAAACTGCAGGCTCAGAGGCCAGCAAGGCAGGTGGGGAATGGTGGAGTCCTCCGTCACTGAAGGAAGCAAGCCTCATGTTAGTTTCAAGCTGCCTGGCTGCCGGCCGCCATCTTGGCTGGCAGTTAATTTGCATATCTCGCTGATTAGCCAATGGGAAGGGTAGCGGTCGTACGCCAATTACCATGTTTCTCTTTTATTAGGTAGGATATACAGGGATGAGCAAAAGTAGGTTTACAGTTGTAAGTATGCAAAACACAAGAATTTATTCTTGCGTTATTATTAATTATTGTATTACTTATTATTATTATTAACCTACTTTTGCCCACCCCTGTATTTTACCACCAAAAAAAAAGTTTGTAACCAAAGATCAAGACAAGGAACTAGTAACTTTCAAAGTAGCACAGTGTGGTAGGAAAAAATAAGTAACTTGTAGTCGAAAGTCCTGGGTTCAAGTCACAGCTCTACCACTTAGTGCAAGAGATGCTGGTCACATGACCTTACCCAGCATCCCCAGGTTCTGTGCCAGGGGGTTCAGACACCAACACTCCTCTCCAACTCACAGTGACTGTGTAAGGATCACAATTAGAGAACGTGGCAATTTCCTAAGCTATAAAATAAAATTTTAACATTTTACTATTTTGTTCTATTTCTTTTAAAAAATAAGACAAGGCAGGAAGGTCACTCACATTACCCATGTTCCCTCAGTGATGGGCAATTGGTTCAGGAATTATTTTTTCTTTTGGGGGTGTCTTCATTTTCTAAGTTTCCATGCCTTGAGCTTGAGTTCAAATAAGCAGCAAAAGTGTTAAAGAGATATGTATTATTGTATCAACTGGTCTTTTTTACTTTGTTTCATTTACATTTTAATTCATATTCTTAATCAAACTTCAGCAAATCTTAAGAAATAACTAAATATTAAAATGTTCAAAAACTAGGCACAGAAAACTTTTCCATAGAAGGACAGACTATGTAAGAACCTGATGTTTTTTAACACTGGAAAATGGGACCACTGAGGTAGATGGATGGGGACACAGCTGTATTTGTTTCTGCAATTTCACTTATGCTTAAAATACTTCATAACAAAAATTCTCAAAAGAAAACAGAGCCGTTGTGACTTTTCCAGGACAAATCTTGTCCCTCCCTGGACTAGCCCCGCAGGACGGAAGCTGTACGTGTCAATGGATAACACACCAACATATAAAAAGCAGTTGCATTTCCATAGAGACAGCAAATGATTTTAATTATTTTAATCTATAGTCTTACATGTTGGGGTTAATATTACTCCTTTTTATTCATAATGAATCTGGATTACTTTTGTAGTGAGATAGGTTTTTGGTTTTTTTGCTCATTCAGTAGTTGTAAGAAAGACAAGTTCCTTGGACAGTAAATTAGAACATCTAGTAGCTGGCAAATGTTTCAAGGAATCCTCAACAGATCAAATGGCAACACAAATGTTTATATAACGAGGCTCTAAAGGAGAAGTGCACGATTCGCTTCAGTGGTTTATGAACATTTATGTTTCAAATAAGGAAAGAACCGTAAAGGCTGGGGAAGCAAGCACTACCCTGAGCCAAGGGACCAGGGCGCATGTCCTGAGGCTGTGACGAGGCCTGTGCAGGGCGGGGCGGGGCGGGGCGGGGCAGGGCAGGGCGGGGCGGGGCAGGGCAGGGCGGGGCGGGGCAGGGCAGGGCGGGGCGGGGCAGGGCAGCGGGGCAGGCTCCCATCGACCGCCACACCATGCCCAGAAGAGGCTCTAGCACATGTCTTCAGTCGGACGTCACTATTTCTCTAACATTTCCTGTGACAACATTGAACTTAATACATATGTGTTTTTTCTTTTACATTCATTTCAGAGAGGAAGGGAGAGGGAGAGAGAAACATCAATGGTGAGAGAGAATCATGGATCGACTGCCTCTTGCACACCCCACACTGGGGATGGAGCCCACAACCCGGGCCTGTGCCCTGACTGGAATTGAACCTGGAACCCTTCAGTCTACAGGCTGGGGCTCTATCCACTCAGGCACACCAGCCAGGGCACATTTCGCTTAAATTCCATATTCTGCTCTAAAACGGAACCTGAGGTAAGGACTTGGCCAGGAGTTCTCAGCACAGAGCCACGCAGCACCCTGCACGGGCAGGTCTGCTCCTCATCACACACAGGCCTGCGTGTCGGCGGGCCCAGGGCTGCAGCACCTGCACCCAGAGCCGGAGGCCCTGCCCACACAGCGCCGCTCAGCGCTTACTGAACTGCAGCTTCAGGAAGAGGAAGGCCCTCTCACACGGCCTCCGCGGCTCTACAGGAAACGCGCTTCACGTGGAAGACAATGAAGTTAATGACATGCAATACAGGACAGTACATCACACGGGCTTCTTGCTTTCCAGGGCCAACAGCAATGAAGCCACTGGCTCACGTGTCAAGCCTCACACACTTCAGGTTGTACGTTATGAACCTGCTAAAACCACTGCACGCACAGGATGTGTGCTGTGTCCCTCACCCCTCACCCCTCAGCCCCCAGAAAACCACCTCTGAGCTAGTGCACACCCGCCCATGAGCTTTGAGGTTCAAAACCTGACCACAAACGCAGTGCCATCATTGATACTCCATCCTGAAAATCCCCCCCTCCTTTAAAAACCTCAATCCTGAGCTGAAAGGATTCTAAGGAAAAAACTAGCAACGGCTCGAGGGAAATTCTCAGGGAACGTTCCCAGAAAGGCCCACGCTCAACGGGAACGAACCGGCAGGCAGGGCGTCGCTGAGAACACGCGAGGAACACGCCGAAGAGCGAAAACCACTTGTGAACAGATGGCCACTCCGTTCCCACAGAACCCCCGCATAGGAGACACGGCACCTGGGATTCTGTGTTCACGGGGCAAAGAGGAGCCTGTCTTGGCACCAAAAATCTTGAAAAAGGCAGAGATTCCCTCAAGAATGGACAGGCGGTATTTCTACTACCAGGTCCCTGCGTGTTGTTTCTGTGCAATGTTACCATTGTTCCATATACCCGGAAACAGTAAGAAAACCCCCAGGACCTGCACGGCCACTAGGAAGACACGTGTATAAAATTAAAACTCATGAGGCTTTAGAAACACAGCTTCCATCTGCACGGCTGCCGGCAGCCAGGGTAAAGGCGGGAGCACAGGACATGAGCTCTCTTTGTTTGCTTCCAAGTCATAGATTATGCAGCTTAAAGAAAGAACCCAATGTTTATAGGCTCATAAATTTTAGTGCTTAACTGCCAGGATTTCTTGGAAATTTTTAGACAGGACGCGGGATCTCAACCAGTATTACTTCTTTGCTCTTTGCATATACAGTTAAAAGCATGACCAAGGTTATTCACAGAGAAGAAAAGTAGGCAATTCCCACAAATTGGAAAGTAAAACACTGTAGCACAAGGGGAAAGCCTGGTTAAGGGCATTAAACCTGAGGAAACACATGTTCAAACAGCACAGCCAATTACCTTCACAGAATTCGTTCAACAGCTCTTCCTTGGTCCAATTACAGGAGGTTATTAGAAAAAAGCCGTTCACTCTCAAGACCCTGGAGAGAGAGTTCACATACTGCTTCCTCTTCTCAATTGCATTGTCAGGATTCAGGCTTATGGCATCAAAAGTCCCTTTGTCAATACAAACGTGAAACCCAGACAGCTCTGTGGGAAGATTCAGAAAGTCTTCTACCTACATGAGAAACCAGTGCCTGGTGAGAACAGCTACCACACAATCTTCACTGCACTTAAAAGTTATCCATGAGAGCACCCATTCGTTCGGATGGCATTTTACATGTGAAACATATTTTCAACTTCATGGTTCACTTTTATGTGCTTCGTTCCAAGATCATTAAAGCTAAGAACAGTAAGAGAGACAACAGTGTTTCCTGGACACTCCACATCTCTACAAATGTGGAAACAAATCAAAGCCAGGTGTGGGGCCTAATGCCGCACACAACAGAGCCCACCGTGACTTCTGTGGAAAAGTGGAGTATTGGAGATATTCTTAAAAATCCAACAATTATCGGGAGCTCAGACAGGCCCCTGGACATAAGAGGATTTCCAGCGAAGATGACAAGCTGTATGACCTGAAGTCAAAGGGAAAGGAAAGTTCTTTTGCTTTGACTCAGCAGCTCACAAAGCAGCGAAGGGACGTAATGAACAGCATGAAGCTCACGAAGCTCCATGGCTGCTCCCACCGCAATGACTTCACTTTACAGCCATCACTCGCTTTAGAATCTGATACACCCGCATCTCATTCATTCTCAGTAACCGATGCCATTATAAGCACTCGAAACAGTGAGCTACCCAATTCCATAAAATATTCCAAGTCATCTGCCCATAAACTTAATTCTGAAAAGCTACTTTGAAAAAGTAATCACACAATTAGCTGATAATTATTCATATAAGCTTGATCGTCATAAATAATGTATTATCCAAAGCGCCCTTACTGTCTGACTTGAAAATGAGACCTTATGTCTGTATACATTGGAACATGGGTTTCCCCTCCCTCACACCCAAGTAGTCATTGTACCTGAAGCAATAATGACTACCACTCCTAAGAGCTAAGTTTGGAGAATTTTCTATCCTAAGTGCCTGTATGAAAGTACACATTTATTCAACAAATATTTCATAGACATCTAGTAAATGCAGGAATTTTTCGGGCCCTGGGAATATAACCGCAAACAAAAGAGAAAAGTTCACGGCATAAGAGTATGTTGTAGCCCTGACTGGTTTGGCTCAGTGGATAGAGCGTTGGCCTGCGGACTGAAAGGTCCCAGGTTCGATTCCGGTCAAGGGCATGTACCTGGGTTGTGGGCACATCCCCAGTGTGGGGTGTGCAGGAGGCAGCTGATCGATGTTCCTCTCTCATCGATGTTTCTAACTCTCTATCTCTCTCCCTTCCTCTCTGTAAAAAATCAATAAAATATATTAAAAAAAAAAAAAAAGAGTATGTTGTACATCCTCTAAAGGGGAAGACGGGGACTGAGCGGGGAGAGAAATGTGTGGGAAAGGGGTCAGGAAAGGCCTCACATGGAGGCAACGTTCGAGCTGAGACTCAGTGAGGAGGACGAGCCAAGCAAGCGCACATCCGGGCAAAGGGCTGCAGGCAGAGAGCAGCAGGGAGGGCGCCTGGAGGACAGGCCTGGCGTGCTTCAGGAGCGGAGCCGTGACTCAGCACCGGGATAAAGAGGGAAAGAGGTGAGAAGCGAGGTGCGGAGGCCGGGGCGGAGGGCAAGTGCAGGTTCCACCCTGAGTGCCACGGGGAAGCGCCTGGAGGCTGGGGAACAGGAAGTCCCAGCGCTGGTTTGCATCTTATTTTTTATTGATTTCAGAGAGGAAGAGAGAGGGAGAGGGAAAAAGAAATATCAATGATGAGAGAGAATCATGGATCGCTGCCTCCTGCACGCCCCACACTACGGATCGAGCCTGCAACCCAGGCCTGTGCCCTGACCGGGAATTGAACCCTGACCTCCTGGTTCACAGGTCAATGCTCAACCCCTGAGCCACACCAGTCAGGCCTGGTTTGCACTTTATTTTTTTTTTAAATATATTTTATTGATTTTTTTACAGAGAGGAAGGGAGAAGGATAGAGAGTTAGAAACATCGATGAGAGAGAAGCATCGATCAGCTGCCTCCTGCACACCCCCTACTGGGGATGTGCCTGCAACTAAGGTACATGCCCTTGGCTGGAATCGAACCTGGGACCCTTCAGTCCGCAGGCCGACACTCTATTCACTGAGCCAAACAGGTCAAGGCTGGTTTGCACCATAAAAAACCATGCTGGCGCTGCTTCGGCAGCACACATGCTAAGACTGGAACAATACAGAGATTAGCACGACCCCTGCGCAAGGATGACACACAAATTCGTGAAGTGATCCATATTTTTAAATCAATCAATCAATCACCAGGCTGGCTGCCCTGTGGCGAGTGGAAATGGGGAGGCCACATGAGAGGCTACTGTAGTTGCCTGGGCAAGGAATGGTGGTGGCTTGGATTTGGGAGGACGCAGTGGAACTATCAAGGAAAGATTATGTTCCTGATTGCCTTTGAAGATAAAGCCCTGGCTGGTTTGGCAAAGTGGAGAGAGCGTCGGCCTGCAGACTGAAGAGTCCCGGGTTCGATTCTGGTCAAGGGCATATGCCCAGGTTGCAGGCTCGATCCCCAGTAGGGAGCGTGCAGGAGGCAGCCGATCCATGATTCTCTCGCATCATTGATGTTTCTCTCCCTTTCTCTTCCTCTCTGAAATCAATAAAGATATATTAAAAAAAAAAAAAAAAAAAAGAACCAGTCATTGCATTTGATGGGGTTCTTTTAGAAAAAAAAACAAAAGAGAATTGGATACAGAACTTAAAGGAAAGAGAGGAATTAAGGAAGACCCCTTGGGTTTGGGTTAGTGCAACTGGTAAATGAATGGTGGTATCATTGGAAATGGGAAGGGCCTTGGGGGGATGCAGGTTTAAGTATCATTTTGGACTAAGTGAGAGATTATTAGCTATCCAAGTGGAAGTGTAAAATACGCAGCTTTCATAGAATTCTAGAGCTCAGAGAAGTGCCTGAGCTAGAAATATCAATGCGAGACACATCATCTCCTCAGCAAGCACAGAAATAAACGAGGTATTCTTTGGTATTTCCCCACTTAATACATTTCCCAGTTTTTGATGTAGTGACTCAAACTCGGGGATTATTTGTGTGTCTGCAGACACGAGGGCGTGGGGAAGGGATGAGCACACTTGCACACGAGGAAGAAATGACTTCCCTAGCTGACTAGACTAAAAATTTTAATAGTCACTTAAAATCATTGCATTTTGGATTGTTTGATTGATATACATTAGCAACATTAACATCTTATAACTTTTATCAGAAATAAAAATAACTTATGATAATATAAACAATACTTACCTTCAACGTAATGTTAGATAACCCTTCTTTCTCTATAATACTTCGGGAAAGTTGTATTGCAGAAGGCGAGTAATCAATGCCAGTAATATTAGAGAAACCGAGTTTTGCCTAGAGACAGAGAAGTAATTTTATACTTTAGTTTTAAAATGTTTTGATATCCTGTTTTGCCTATGAATTATAATATTCCTTTAGGACTGGGACTGTTTTATTCACTTTTAATAGACCAAGTAATGTATACCATACAATAATTTATAATGTTTAAATTTTATTATGGAATCAAAACAGAAACGAAACTGAAAATTTAAATCTATAGAATGTGACAATTCCTTTGCTTTTATATTTTATTTATTTTTCAAAAGGAAATTCATTTTCTCAAAGCCAATGAGAATACTTGTATGTATATTTCAGCCCGCAAGCAGAAAAGTATAGAGTTAATTTCAGATGTTGACATGCTCTGATTCACACATAAATCGAGCATAAATTTTACTTAACACAATTAAGTCTTATGAATACATTAAATGCATATGAAATAAGTCCTTGATTTAAAAGTCCGATTAGCCCTGACTGGTTTGGCTCAGTGGATAGAGCATTGGCCTGCGGACTCAGCGGTCCGGGGTTTGATTCCAGTCAAGGGCATGTACCTCGATTGTGGGCACATCCCTAGTGGGGGATGTGCAGGAGGCAGCTGATCCATGTTTCTCTCTCATTGATGTTTCTAACTCTCTATCCCTCTCCCTTCCTCTCTGTAAAAAAATCAATAAAATATATATATTTAAGAAATATAAATTAAAAAAAGACTGTACCCTTTTATGCAATGATGTTTACTTTGAATTTATGTTAGTTCACACAAACACTCCATCCATGCTTTTGTTCCGGCCCTCCGGTCCAGTTTAAGAACCCATTGTGTCGCCGAAACCGGTTTGGCTCAGTGGGTAGAGCGTCGGCCTGCGGACTGAAAGGTCCCAGGTTCGATTCCGGTCAAGGGCATGTACCTGGGTTGCGGGCACATCCCCAGTGGGAGATGTGCAGGAGGCAGTTGATCGATGTTTCTCTCTCATCGATGTTTCTAACTCTCTATCTCTCTCCCTTTCTCTCTGTAAAAAATCAATAAAATATATTTAAAAAAACAACAACAACAACAAAAAAAAAACCCATTGTGGCTCTTGAGTCAAAAAGTTTGCCCACTCCTGGTGTAGACCTATGAACCAGGAGGTCACGGTTCGATTCCCAGTCAGGACACACATGCCCGGGTAGTGGGCTCGATCCCTGGTGTGGGGCATGCAGGATGCAGCCGATCAATGCTTCTCATCACTGATGTTTCTCTCTCTCCCCCTCTCCCTTCTTCTCTGAAATCAATAAAAATATATTAAGTAAATAAATGGCAGAGATTGTAAGAATGGATTAAAAAAACATGCCCTAACTACATGCTAGCTACAAGAAACTGATGAGTGGCTACCTAGGGGGAAGGGTGTGGCCATACAGATGGCAGAAAAGAGGTTTCTGGGAGGAACTACTCTGTATCCTGTGATGATTGTAGGAATCTGTACATGTGTTAAAATTCATAAAACTTTAACAAAAAGAGTCAACTTTGCAACGTGTTAATTTTTTAAGTTTAAAAGGACATTATGAACAAATTCATGCTAGTAAATTTTTAATGTAGATAAATGGATAAATGTCTTGAAAACCACAAAACTGACTCAAACCCTACAAAAACATCTCCACGCCCAGAGGCTCTCGCCATGATTCTTCCAAAGGCTTAAGGAAGACACAAAGCTTCTCAAAGAATAAGAAGGAGACACGTCCCATCTCATCTCATGAGGCAGCATAACCTTTATACAGAAACCTCACATGGAAACTGCAAGGAAGGAAATTACTGGCAAATTGCTCATGAAGCTATACAAATTCTAAGCAAAATACTACTGAATCCAACCCAGTAATACCTGAAAAAGAGCGTACACCACAATTAAACTTGGTTTACTACAGGGACAGACGTTGCTTTGAACATTGAACAATCACTGAAATCATGTCAATAAAAATGTCAATTGAAAAAACTGAGGACCCTCCCAAAAAAATCAATCAACTCAACATTAATAGAACCAAAAGAAAAATCACCTTATCAAAGAAAGCAACTAATCAAATTTAACGCCCATTCATGATCAAACACTATTAATTAGGAATATAAAGGACCGTCCTCAGTCTGATTTAAAAAAAAAACGATAAAAACCTATAGCTAACATGTTTAATGGTGAAATTTTAGAAGCTTTTCTTTTATCATAGGCAATGTTACAAGGCGAGCTGCCTTCACAATTTCTATTCAACACTGTACACAGCATTTTAATATATTTTACTGATTTTTTTACAGAAAGGAAGGGAGAGGGATAGAGAGTTAGAAACATCGAAAAGAGAGAGAAACATTGATCAGCTGCCTCCTGCACACCTCCCACTGGGGATATGCCCGCAACCCAGGTACATGCCCTTGACCAGAATCGAACCTGGGACCCTTCAGTCCGCAAGCCGACGCTCTATCCACCAAGCCAAACTGGTTAGGGCTGTACACAGCATTTTAATAAATAAGATATTGAGGTTGGGATAGAATAAAATTATTATTTACACCTGACATACACTACAGTGAATTTTTACACATATACTATGGTAAACTATCAGAAAATGAAATTTAAAAAACATAACAGTTTTAAAAAATCTAGGAATCAATCTAAGAGAAGATATGTAGGGTCTCTACAGAGAAAACTACCAAGTATTACCGAAAGCAAATAAAGAATTAAATAAACGGAGGAGCGCATCATGCTCATGAACTCGGAGACTCAATGCTGCGAAGATGTAAATCCTCCTGCTCCTGCGATCTGCACACAACTCGGACACTGACTCTCCCCGCCCCTCCCCCGTCCCTCTCCCCACATGTGCCAGTGCCCTGCCTCGAGCCGGGCTGTCCAGCATCACCCCCCACGCTGGGCCTCACTGTCACCCACACGCCAGGCCAGCCTCTAGGATCCTGGGAACGACTCAAGCACAAGAGCTAAATGTTCATGTTGCCACCGCCCAGCACAGGGCGCGGCACATGGTTCTCATTCAGCACATTTCACTGTTGTACGTACATCCTCACACATGACACAGGAAAACCCTCCCTGGTCTTTCTCTTCCTCCACGGCTGGTGGCACAGCACGGACACATCACAGGCCCACGACAGGGATGGCACAGCCAGTGATAGAACCTGCACCAAACCCAGTTCCATGCACAAAATGCCCTGTTCCAGCCACACGCTCACCCAACATGAGGCATATGTGTCCCACGGGGGGCGCAAAAAGGCACCTTCCTTTCATACACAGATCTCTGGCGCTCTGAGCTAGAAGGAACCAGTAAGGCCGTAACCGGTTTGGCTCAGTGGATAGAGCGTTGGCCTGCGGACTGAAAGGTCCCAGGTTCGATTCCGGTCAAGGGCATGTACCTTGGTTGCGGGCACATCCCCAGTAGGGGGTGTGCAGGAGGCAGCTGATCGATATTTCTCTCATCAATGTTTCTAACTCTCTATCCTTCTCCTTTCCTCTCTGTAAAAAAATCAATAAAATATAAAAGGAACCAGTAGGAATCACCACGTCACAATCTTTGGGAAAGAACTGAAGCCCAGAGAAATGCAGTGGTTTGGTCAAAGTCAAGGCTGTGGCGGGAAGGGCCATGACTAGGACTCAGACCCCTTAGCTTTTCATGTAGTTCCTTCTCCCCATCCCTGCGCCTTCCTTTTGTACCAGGTGACTTTCAAAGTAGGTGGCATGCTTGCTTCCCTACTTTAACTTAGATGGTTAGTATCCTCGATTGCAAGTTCCCTAAGTTTCATTTTAAAATTTGGCTGTAACACAGGAATACTAAAGGTACCAACAAGCTCAACCAGGAGGACACCATTTCCGGTTCCAATATCCAGCACCGCAGCATCCAAGGGGATCTTGTGTCTCTGCATCCACCTTAGGAGTCGATTCACACTCTCCTCCCCAAACCTGTTAGAAACAGAGAACTGGTTAATCCAACACCAGAGGAACAGAGCCAGGTCACAGCGACGCTCCCCTGCAGGTCATTCATGTACGCCATGAAGCCGTTCTGGAAGGTAAAGGTGCGAACCGTGACTGCTTGAGCTTCATCTGCACTATTATCTAGGAAAAGACACACCGAAGAACAGAACAGAATACATAAGGTCGGTGTGTTACTTATTAATGTTTCTCTACATCAGCATTAACAATTGTATGTATTGATGGCTCAAAATGTTACTGCTTATTTAAAAAGGACAATTATAGAAAGAGAGTAATTTCCTAACGCTATCATCAAATTTAAATCTGGGTCATTAAAAGACAGAGGTTCTTTAAATCCAACAACTAGAGCCAGAATTGGTTCAAGTTTGCCAAGATTGTCAGCCCATCTCTCTTTGGGATACACACTTAAAACATAAAGACACACACACACACACACACAGTCCTCCAGATTCCACTATTTTCTGTAACTCACCAGATTTCTCCTGTGTCTCCATATTCTTGGAAAGTGTGCAGTTCTCGCTCATACACAGCATCCCAACTACAGAAATAATCAAATGCAAAGCAAGATTCCTGAATTAAACTGAATTAAATGTATATTTCTAATAGGTTACAGAGATTTATGACGGACATTGAAAACATCATTAGTGTTATGCCCGACCTGTGTGGCTCAGTGGTTGAGCATCGACCTATGAACACATGAAGGTCACAATCCGATTCCAGGTCAGGGCAGGAGGTTCCATCCCCAGTAGGGGGCGTGCAGGAGGCAGCCGATCCATGATTCTCTCCCATCATTGATGTTTCTCTCTCTTTCCCCTCTCCCTTCCTCTCTGAAATCAACAAAAATATATTTTTAAAAGAAACTAATATTTATTTTTAAAAAGTAGCCCTAGCTGGTTTGGCCCAGTGGATAGAGTGTCGGCCTGAGGACTGAAGGGTTCCAGGTTCGAATTCCAACAAGGGCAACGGCTCGGGTTGCGGGCTCAGATTCCCAGTTGGGGGCGTGCAGGAGGCAGCTGATTAATGACTCTCTCTCATCATTGATGTTTCTATCTCTCTCTCCCTCTCCTGTTCTCTCTCTGAAATCAATAAAAATTAAAAAACTAAAAAATAAAGTAAAATTAAAATACATTAGTGTTATCATCAATGAGTTCACATAACTCA
Source organism: Myotis nattereri (assembly GCF_964212035.1). Lineage (NCBI taxonomy): Eukaryota > Metazoa > Chordata > Mammalia > Chiroptera > Vespertilionidae > Myotis > Myotis nattereri. Next base: position 60,029,372 of record NC_138088.1, on the reverse strand, counting down.
AATCTCTTAACATCTCAGTGTTTAAAAAATGAAGAAAGACAAGCATAGTAAGCTTACACATGTAAAGCACTTAGAACAGTATCTGACACATAAAAAGGCTGTTTTAGCTTAAAAAAAAATACAAATAAGTATTTGTTCAAGGATCCCTTAGTCCCAAACACAAGTCCAAACTTCCAGTTAAAAATGTAGGGAAACGGGGATTTTTCTACCAAGTTAGTGGCTGCTCCCAATGGACCCCCCCTCAGATAAGCGCTGCTTGCAGGATGTGCTAAGATGTACCCTTATTCCTTTCAAGTCAAGCTCTCCCCCCCCTACTGCACCCCCTCCTCCGACCCCCGCAGCACCCCTCTTACCCCGCCCCCCGAGTTTCCTCTCACCCTCGCCTTTCCCCGCAGCCATTCACCCCGTCACCTACTAATTCATCAACACTTACCCAGCCTGTGTTAGGTCAGATCCCTGTCTCGCCTCCCAGGATCACCCCGCGGGTCATCCTGCGCCCCCACCTGGGAGCGCACACCCCGCCTCGCGCCCTCGGCCTTTCCCGCCCCAGGCCCCGCCGGTCCGGTCTCCCCGGCCTCTCCCCTCCCCGAGCTCGCCCTCGGGGTCAAGACCTACACGGCTTCCCCAGACCTTCAGCGCCGGCCCCCGTCACCGGTCAACCCCTTTAAAGCCTCTCCAGCCCCCCAAGGAGGCCGCCGGCGACTCCGCGCCTCCAATGCCCCTCCCCGCCCCGGTGGCCCCGCAGGCTCCCGCCCGCCACGCCCCCAAGTCTCCACCATCTTCCGAGACCCCCGGGCGCCACCCCTGCGTCCCCCACCCCGGGGCGCGCCACACTCACTGCTCTCGGGTCCCGAGCGCCGACGGGGCGAAGCCGCCCGCTCCGGGACTGCCCTCCCGGGACCGCGCCGTCAGCCCCGCGCCTCCGCGCGCGCTCATCCCGCTCTGCGGCCCGGACGGCTGTGCGGCCGCCATAGAGACGACGCGGGGCAGAGCGGTCGCGCGGGGGGGGGCGCCTCTAGGCCGCGGGAGGCCTTCCTCTCTACTGCTCCCGGCCGCGTGATGTCCCGGCCCCGCCTTCCTCCCAAGTCCGGGTCCCGAACCCAGACCTGGGCGGCGCTGGACCCCGCCTCCCTCCCCGCCCCTGCGCCCAACGTCAGATGCACCCCCTTCCTCGAGGTGCTCCCCGAAGCCACTAGATTTGGGAACTGCTGTTTGTAAGGTTTGGCGGTGGGTAAGCCACGCTAAAGGCCCAAATGCTCAAATCACCGCATCTCTCTACCTGGTGGGCAGATCTGGGAACTTTTTTTAAAATATATTTTTATCGCTTTCAGAGAGGAAGGGAGAAGGAGAGAGAGAGAGAGAGAGAGAGAAACATCAATGATGAGACAGAATCATGGATCGTCTGCCTCCTGCACGCCCCACACTGGGGATGGAGCCCACAACCCAGGCCTCTGCCCTGACCAAAATGGAATCCTGACCTCCTGGTTCACAGGTCCTGGCTCAACCACTGAACCACCTTGGCCGGGCAAATCTGGGAATCTTTATTTGGCTTCCGGCTACTTTCATTTGTGGCTGGGATTCTGCCTTAAAAATAACATTCTGACTTCTCCTAACGGGAAGTCAATAGGAGGACATGGGAATTTGTGCCCAAAGTAAGGAATGCCCTAGGACCCCACCCCCAAATACCCGGATCAAGGGGATCAGAGCGATAGAGTGATGTGGAGGAAAGAGCGCTGAGAGGCACGATGCCAGCATGCCCGACTCAGCGCTGCCCCTCCGGGGCACCTGGCCACATCCAAGACTCCTCACCTCCGGGTGCCTCAGTTTCCCCTCCTGTACCTCGCCCTAAATGGATGGTGACCGTTCTACGAGATTGCTCCCAACCAGTGAACCTGAAATTCCTCGGCCTCTTGGTCTGGTTGTGCCTGTGCCGTGTAATGCAAGAGAGCTTAGCCGCGGAAGGCCTGGGGGTGGTGGGGGCGTGTAGCAGCAATGAAATGCTGGCAGTTCTGCGTCCCAGGCAAGGATCTCAAAGGCCCCTGGCAAGGCTGCTTCCCACCGAGAGGAATGTTTCCTAGGACACGTTTCTGTTGACTCTGCAGACCCAGTCCTTCGAGGTAAACAACCCCAGCGGTTGCCTTTCCAGCTCCCAGAAACCCCAGTTAGGAAGAAAGTGCCTCTTCTCCAAGAAGAGGCGTTCGCAGATCTTCAGGCAACCACCAGGGACAGAATCCGGGGAGGAGGCAGAAGGGAGGCCGTGTGCGTACTGATTCAAGAACCCACCGAAGAGCGTAAGTAGCCTCATTACAGAGAAATAAAACCGCCGGGTGCCAGCGCCAATGAGTGCTGCCCGGGCGAATGGTTGTTTTCATCTTCTCGAGACCCTAGATGCCAGAGAAAGCAGGCTTGAATGTGACTGAGCCGGTCTTAGACAGTTCTAGGTTATAATTAAGAGAGAGCCATGAAAGATCCGGCCACCTGCAGTCTGATGTCTTCCCAGCACTGAGGCTGTCTTTGCTGTGTGTGGTGAATGCTGTAAACACTGTTGGTATGCAGCCCTGGAAAAAGCCACCGTTTATCGAGTCGCTTCTCTGGCCCCAGGATTACTCTGGCTGTTTAGGCCTGAAGGCTGTGAGGACACCACCTCTGATCACCCCGGGCAACGGCGATTCTTGGTGGGAGGTGGAGAAGCTTAGTCCCAGCAGGGCTGCCCATCACCAGGGAGAAGCTGGAACGTGCCAAGGAACACAGCGCCCCCCCCGCCCCCCCCCCCGCCTGTTCTCTGGGGCAGGAGGGAGGTTCTGAGAGTGCCCCCCCCCCCCGCCTGTTCCATGGGGCAGGAAGGAGGTTCTGAGAGTGCCCCCCACCCCCACCCCCCGCCTATTCCATGGGGCAGGAGGGAGGTTCTGAGAGTGCCCCCCACCCCCACCCCCCGCCTATTCCATGGGGCAGGAGGGAGGTTCTGAGAGTGCCCCCCACCCCCACCCCCCGCCTATTCCATGGGGCAGGAAGGAGGTTCTGAGAGTGCCCCCCACCCCCACCCCCCGCCTATTCCATGGGGCAGGAGGGAGGTTCTGAGAGTGCCCTAGGTCCGCCTGTCTGTCTCTCCCTCCACCGAGCCCTGCAGCATGACCCCCTGCTCACCCACAACAGCTCTGACGCTGGCTCCCAACAATTCTCAACGGCTTCCTCGTTGACAAGCTAAGGGCCAAGTTCCAGGCTTTACCTCTTTCTCTCTCTTTTTTGTTTTTTCCCCAATTTTTTTTTTGTTTTCCAAAATTATTTTATTGACTTCAGAGAGGCAGGGAGAGGGAGAGAGAGATAGAAGCATCAATGATGATAGAGAATCATGGATCGGCTGCCTCCTGCACGCCCCTATTGGGAAGCAAGCCCACGACCCAGGCATGTGCCCCGACCGGGAATCAAACCTTGGTCTCCTGGTTCATAGGTTGACGCTCAACCACTGAGCCACACCAGCTGGCCAGGCTTTACCTCTCTTGATTGATCTATAGGGGTCAACACAGCCTAGCACATCCCTTTTCAAAGCCCCTCAGCACCACCTGCTCTTATGTGAACCTTTTAAAAAGGGGAGCTAGGCACCCAGCTCCAGTTGGACTGCCAGGATTTGAGCCTTCGCCTTATCATGTGTGACTATGGGCAAGTTTCTTAACTTCTCAGGGCCTCAGATTGCCCATCCTACAACAAGGATAATAATAGTGCCCATGGCATAGGGCAGCTATAGAGATTAAAGGAAATACTTTCTGTAAAATCCTACATGCCTGATGTATAAATGCTCAATAAATGCTACCTCAGTTTCTTCAACCATAAGATGGAGTTTAAAATGGGTCTCCTTCAGTCTGGCCAGTGTGGCTCAGAGGTTGAGCATGGACCCTTGAACCAAGAGGTCACAGGGCTGATTCCCAGTCAGGGCACATGCCTGGGTTGCAGGTTTGATCCCCAGTAGGGGGCATGTAGGAGGCAGCCATTCTCATCAATGTTTCTATCTATCCTCCCTTCCTGTCTTTAAAAAAAACTCAATAAAAACATACTTTTTTATTTATTTTTTAAATATATTTTATTGATTTTTTTACAGAGAGGAAGGGAGAGGGATAGAGAGTTAGAAACATCGATGCGAGAGACACACCGACCAGCTGCCTCCTGCACACCCCCCACCGGGCACGTGCTCAAAACCAAGGCACATGCGCTTGACTGGAATCGAACACGGGACCCCTGAGTCCGAAGGCCGACGCTCTAGCCACTGAGCCAAACCGGTTAGGGCTATAAAAACATACTTAAAAAAAATTTTTTTTAATCCTCCTTTAGAGGATTGTTAGCAAGATTAAATAAGTCTATATAGTGTAAAGTTAGCTATCCTTACTGTTAGTAACTCCCACCCCCTACCCTCAGCTACGGACTTCTAGAACAGTTGCCTAGGTGCCCCTTGTTACGTTCAGCTCAACCTGTTCAAAACTGAACTGTCTTGCATGGCCTTCCCTCACACCCCCTATCCCTCTGAACCCCCTTTTCCCTGTGCTCTCTATCCCCCTGGTTCCTGGCCATCCTACCATCATTCTTGTCCTTCCCTCCCCCTCCCCACAGCTCCTCCCGGTCTCCTCCCGGTCTCCTCCTGGTCTCTGGGCTCAGGGACATTTTTCAATCCTGTCACCACCGCACTGTCTTCTTTGGGCCGCTCAGGCTCACAGCTCACTGGAGCCGGTTGTTTGGATACATTTTGAAGACTGCTGACTGATCCAAGTGGGGTGTCAAGAACGATTCCAAGGGTTTCCCGCCCAACTTCCAGAAAACAGTTCGGTTTGCTTGGACAGAGTGTGGAAAGAGTTTTGTGGGAGATCAAGAGCCTAGTTTCCAACCAGAAAGATGGAATAAATTGAAGAATAATGATTAGAAAGGTGAGTTCCTTCCCTGAGTTTCTTTGCTTAGCTCTGTTATAGTTTATTTTCACTTCTTTTGTTATTTGTTGCTTTCATCCTCTTTCCATTATATTTCATTAAATTTGTGTTCCCTTGTACCCAGAATCCAATTGCTTCTTACCACCTCCCCTGCTACCACCATTTTACTTCTACCACCACCAAGCCATGGCCATCCCGGCTCTGGGTTACCGGAATACCTCCCCTGGCACTATATTCTTGACATGGCAGCCAGAAAGGTCATATGGAGATTGAAGTCGCATCATGTTACTTCGATATCTAACCCCAAACAACGCAACTGCCTGAATCACCTCCTTGCATCCATCCTTGAGCATGACAGATGTTGGACTTGAACACTCATCATTCTATTTGCAAAAAAAAAAAAAAAAAAAAAAAAATACTGTTTTGCGCAACCATCAAGGGCTCTGCAGAAGAGGCGATGTCTGGGGTGTGCTGGGCGCGAGACCCACGGGTGACACGGTGCGGGGGCGTCGTTCGTTCTGATCCCGTAAACTTGCACTCATCACCCCTCCCGCCTGGGCGCTCCGGCCTCCGGCCTCATCTGCGAAGACTTCATTTCCCAGGATGCTCCGGGGCGGGGCCGGCCGGAAGGCTGCGTGCCCTCCGCGGGGCATGATGGGGGGAACTGGAGATTTCCATCATGGCGGCTTCCATTTCGGGCTACACCTTCAGCGCTGTGTGTTTCCACAGCGCCAACAGCAACGCCGACCACGTAGGTGCCGGGCCCGCCGCCCTGGCCGCTGGGACCGAGCCGGGACCACCTGCGGTTCGTCCCCCCGGCTCCCGGGCCGGCCCGAGGCGCTGGGGACCCGGGCCGCTCCCGCCCCGGGCGAGTCCTGCTGCCCAGGCTCCTGTGCCCCCGGGCTGGGCCCCCTGGCTCAGGGCCTTCCGCCGCCCGGCCGCCCGGAGGCCGCGCTCACCGGTTTGGCGGAGCTGGCCCGGCCGGCCGCCGGCGGTGTCAGAGGTCGCTCCGCGGGAGCCGGGCGTCTGCCCCTCCCTGGGTGTCCGGCTGGTCTCGCGGGGGGTCACGGGGAGCGAGCCGGGCAGCCGTGGCTGTCACTCCTCACACGGGTTCGATGAGATCGCGCGCTTCCTCCTCCGTGGACCATGGGGGATGCGAACGGCAGGGCTCGGCGGCGGGTCTCCTCGCCTGGAAGTTGCGAGTTGGGTTCCTGGCAGGTGTTCCGAGCCCCGGAACCGAGCCGCGGTGAAATGGGGAAGTGACAGGCCGGCGGGGAGGGAGCGCGGACGCGCGGAGCGAACGGGGCCCGGCGCCTCCCGCGCCTTCATTCCCCGGGTTGTCTTTTCATGTCACTGACCTCGGAATGGAAGTTCTTTGTGGAACTAGATCATTTGAATCTTTCAGAATGTGTTTCGGTCTGCCCACCCCACTGGGGGGCTATTTGAAAAGATGCCAAGAGTGCATTGTTCAACGTCAGTAAATAAGTGTGTGCGCGGGGCGGGGCGGGGGGGGGGGGCGGTTTGCTTGTCATTACAAAGCAGAATGCGACTCTGCAGAAGGAACTGGGTTTGGTTGGATGTCAGCAGTCTTCGCCTCCATTAATAACAACTTCTAGAGAGGCGATCCCATTAGTCAGTTGGATGGCAGTAAATGAAGGTGCCTCTCATCTCTCCAGCGCTGGTGGGAGAGGTTAATGATAAGAACACACACGACCTGGGTCTGTCCGGAGGCCGCGCATGCCTCCGGGCAGGGGGATAAAAGCTTGTTTTCTTGAAACACAATACAATTCATTGCATTGCATGAGGCTTTTGGTACTGCAGCCAGCGAGTTACTCCTGTAATGCAGCCCCGCGTGTAGGTGGTTTGTGACACGCCTAGTGTCCGTGGACGTGTTACAGATGGTTTCAATGAACTCTGATTTGCGGAGTGCCTAGCGATGTCACAGTTGATGTGTAGGACAAGATTATGGTAAGAATCAGCAGCTACCTGTTGAAAAGTGGGTACTTTTTTCTACAAACGCAGTGAGATGGCCACGTTACCCGGATTGTTACTAATTCAATTCAAGAGACATCTCCTTAATATCTACACGGCGCCAAGTCTGGCGGCTAAACAGAAGTGTTCACCAATGGCAGTAGTTTGCAGCTGTGTTGGATATGACCATACTTGCCTACGTTAACCTTGCCACAGTTATATGTGTGGAATAGAGTTGTTTCAATTTTATGTATTTTAAAGTTGAAGAACCAAGAATTTGCTTTGGTAGCACATTCTTGTTTCGTCCAGGCAAAGAACTTTGTTGGGAGCCATGTGGTCTGTGGCAGTTACTCCACCCTGCTGTTGCAAGAGAAAGAAAGCAGCTATAGACAATAGATAAATTAGGGTGACTGTTTCCAATAAATTTTATGGACACTGAAATTTGAATTTCATATAATTTTCACATCATGAAATACATTAATTGGCTGCCTCCCATATGCAGTTGGACTGTACAAACCCCGACTGGGGATTGAACCCGCAAACCCGGTGTGTTCCCTGACCCAGAATCCAACCCAAGACCCTTTGGTGCACAGGACAACGCTCCAACCCACTGAGCCACACCAGCCAGGGCTCCATTTTAATATTTTTTCAATCATTTAAAAGTATAGAAAGTACTCCAACAGCAGGTTAGGTGCCGAATAATCCAGAATTGTTATGGTGGTGTGTGTGCTCCAAAGGTGAGCATAGCCCAGCCTCGGCATTTATCAAAGCAGCACTTGCATGCGAACGATAAGATTTGCTGAGACCCTAATTTCCCACGCCAGCTAAAGAGCACTTAGTTGTGCATTGTGTCAACGTCTTTATCCTTCTCTCAGTAGCAGTGTTTTCCATGCAATGCAATGAAATGAGCTGTAGTCTGTTTCAAGAAAACAAGCTTTTATCCCCCTATGCCCTCCACCCACCCACCTCCACCCACTGCCGACACTGGTGATGCTACTTGATAGGATTTAGGTGATGAATTCTCTCTACTAATTTTTACTTTAGAGAAACAGGGAAGACTTGAAGGGGTTGAAATATATTTCATCTTGTATGGAATCCTTTTTTCAACAATCCAGTTATTAGGTATATCTCAGATTTCTCTAGTCTTACTTGTTGGTTTATAGAATAGTGGTTTGCATGCCAAGCTTATTTGGATTATTGTTAAAAATTACTATGTCCTAAATTTCTCTTAATTCCAGTAAAAACCGACCGTCTTAATTTTTAGTGTGCAACTATTTTCTTTATTACATTTAGGAAGGATTTTTGCTGGGAGAGGTGAGACAAGAGGAAACCTTTAGCATCAGTGACTCCCAAATCAGCAACACAGAGTTCCTGCAAGTCATTGGTGAGTGAGTTATACCGACCTCAGAAACACTCTCTGTATATGTACGGTTAGTCTGTTCTTTGGCCCTTGACTGATTTTAATCTAAAGATTAGAAAAGTCATAGATAGCCACTGTAATTACAATGCCAATTATTTGCACTAATAAATGATGTGAAATGTTTGCATAGGTCAGCGTAAGGATACAGTGGCTCGCTGTAGGTGCAGGTATTCTATACGCTGTCCCTTACCCACTACCTGACCCGACTTTGGATTCTGTGTGCTGTTGCACTTGATAGTCTCTCCAAAACCGCTGAGAACCTCAGATTTGCAAATTAGGGTGTCCCCATTGTCATCATCACCCCCTATAATAAAGGGTGTGTTATGCAGGGCCTTTCTGAAGGGTCTGGCATAGTTGTTCACACTTATTTAGCAAATTGTAGAATTTAGCGAGTTGTACAGCCTTTGTCAGTTTGGGGAGATTTTTGGGGAAGACTGAGTATTTATAGATGCACTGACTCAGTTTTTTTAGCTGCACGTCAGTATCATCAAACAGCATATCCTGACACCCAGAGAAAAAGCAAGAGGCATTTTATTCATCTGTGCAGCCAATGTTCACTGAAGTGTAAGGCATGTGCCAGGCAGTGTGAGGAGCATCCAGATGCATTTCTGCCTCCCAGGAGTGTGGGAGGATGAGGCAAGTCACAGAAGTGCCAGCAGCACAAGATGAGTGCTGTAAGAAAGGAGCCAAGGCCATCCCATAGATTAGAGGGGGAAACTGCTAGTGGGTGAAATCAGGGAAGACATCATGCAGGAGGCAAACTCAGGGTCAGGGTGTGCATTCAGAGGAACACAGAAAGGTGGTCATAAAACACACAGGGGCCCTGGCCTGTGTCTGTGACCAAAATGCAGTGGGTGTGCAGATGAAAGTTTGAAATTCTGCTGGAAGGTCAGGTCCTATTGGGGTAAGTCATTAATTTCAAGCCTGTTCTGATAGCCTGGTACATGGATGGGGGGCCAGGGTGAGGATTGATGTAGGGTTGGATTGGGGGGGGAAGAGGCTGAACTCTCTCCTATGGTTTGATAGGACCAAAACTATAAAACCTGCTCCACAGCATCGACTGCTAAATAAAGATGTGCGGTGTACGGGTATAGCTGTTCTGTCATTGAGGTTTTGTCCTTGTTTGTTTTGCTTAGTTCTTTAAAATCCTGTAGTGGAGAATTTGGTTTTATTGGACATCTGTGCAATTATTTATTGTTTGCACTTGAATTTCAAAATTAATTTGATAGATAAAGGTTAAAATGCCAGATTTAGTTAACTGACAGCAAACCATATGAGAAAGAGCTCTCTTATCCAGCCTGATGACAAAAATAGCATTTCTGATTAATATTCTAGCTGTTTATATTTACCTATTTATTTGAATAAGTTATTATCTTTTTTAATTGATCTTAGAGATGTACATATGTAAAATGGAGTATTACACAGCCATAAAAAGAGTGAAATCTTTGGATCTAGACTAGAGAGTATTATGTAAAGTGAAAAAAGTCAGAGAAAGACAAATACAAACAGACAAAAACTAGAAACAGATTCATAGACACAGGGAAAAATGATGAATGCCAGAGAGGAGGGTGGAGGGGTGGGCAGAAAAGGGGATTCGGAAGTACAAACCTCCAGTTATAAAATAAGTTGTGGGGATGTAACGTACAGCATAGGGAATAGACTCATTCATATCGTAATAACTTTGCTGGGACAGATGGTTACTAAACTTGTTGTGATCACTTTACTTGTAAAGTATATAAAAGTTGAATCATTATGTTGTAAACATGAAACTGATGTAATACTGTATGTCAACTGTACTTTTAAAATGAATGGATAAAATCCATATCCTATATGATAAGAGGCTAATATGCAAATCAACCAAACAGCGTAACGACTGGTTGCTATGATGTGCATTGACCACCAGGGAGCAGACGCTCAATGCAGGAGCTGCCCCCTAGTGGCCAGTGTGCTCCCACAGGGGGAGCGCCACTCAGCCAGAAGCCGGGCTCATGGCTGGTGAGTGCAGTGGCGGTGGCGGGAGCCTCTCCCCCTCCGCAGCAGCGCTAAAGTTGTCCAACTGACAGCTCCTGGACTGGGAGAGGGCACAGGCCGGGCTGAGGGATCCCCCCAACCGAGTGCATGAATTTTGTGCACCGGGCCTCTAGTTAGAAAATCAATGTAAACCAGTGGAAAACCTGGACTGACATGAAGCGAAGTAGTTTCCACAGCAATAGTGTGAAGAACTGTCCTGGCATAACTTAACCTCCAGAATTAGATCCTTGAAGTAAAATAAATTGGCCAAATACATTATTTGTTGAAAATGTGTGAATTCATGCACAGACACCTTTACCTGTCTCTATACAATAAGGGGACTTTATATAGAATATCACATTTTGCACACGAAGTGCCTGTCTTGTCTTGAATACATATTCATTTTAAGCTTCGCCAGCTCACTTGAAGCAGAGCCATCCCAGACAGCAGCAGAGCGCCCCGAGTTAGTGAGCTGGTGTCGTGGCAGTCACCGGGAAGAATGGAGAGGAAAGTGGGAGATGCGGGGCAGAGACAGGAAGACCAGCAAGAAGAGCAGCACCTCCCGGGGGGATTGTGGGGACGTGTGTGCCGAGACGCCGTACACACATGACGAGGAATCTGCCATGTGGATGCTCTGGCGGCGTAGGGAAGTCTACGGTCCCGGTGAGGCTGCCCTGCCAAAGGTCTGCCCCCAGCTAATGTGCCCACCTACTCCATTCCGATGGGCAGCTTCACCTGTTGGAGACCACCTCCCCGTTTCTCCGCGGTGTGCTTGGTTAGGTGTTGCACAAAGTCTTCCCCGGGAAAGCTGTATTTCACTTCTTGAGGAAATGCCACGCGGGGTCTAGAGCATGTCTTCAGGGTGCTTCTGATCCAGGCTGCAAATCGTGGAAGACGTCCGCTGGGAGGACTGGTGACAGGCGTGGACTCGGAGCTCAGCATTTACTCTAGCGTTTTCTTAAACAAAATATTCTTTCCTGTCAAATTGAAGATGTGTGTTTTTTTCCCCTTCTCCCTGAGGTAACATTTTTGCTACAGATGTTTCACATCCTAATTACTAAAAGTATCTCTGAAATACCTTGGGAAGGTACACAGTATCATTTTGGCGATAAAAGAGGGCACGTTTCTGGATGAGGTTTCTTATTTGTATCGCTGTGTCAACTGAGCAAATGAGCTCCTCTCCCCTGAGGGAGCATTGCGTCTGCGCCTGTGTTTTGGCAGTCGGACCAGGACAGGGTTACTAGCCACGTCGTTGAGGGTTGTGGTTCCCTTTTAATTGAGTGAAAATTGCAGCCTGTAAGTCTGGGCTGTGACATTGAAGGTAAAGAGTCGCTGTAAGGAGAACGCTATTAGCAGAATGGAATGCTAATTGGTCTCATGTCTCATAAAGCAAACCAGACCCGAGCCCCCTGATGAGCTGGAAGAAGTTGTTCCCTCTGGTTAGTCACCGCCCTCTTTTCAGATCTGCCTGGTAAATAGCGGTTTCCCTTGGTGCTGGCCATCTTTGGAAGGGTTAAGAGACTTCCAGAGTTTCCTCCCTTCCCTTCAGAACACAGGCCCACGTTGTTGTGAGCTAGCAGGTCATTGATGGGCAGTGGTGCAGGCCCTCTCCCCAGGCTGTCCTCACAGCTCTTACCCAGTCGGTGGCTCCTGCCCCCAGTGCTGTACCCAGGTAAGACCGAGTAAGGGCCTGGCTGCCCGCTCCTGAGTGCGAGCTCTCAGATGCATGCGCATCACGCAGACAGATGGGAACGGCTGCTGTTCTCCGTGCACGTGGTTCTGAGAAGGTGTCTCTGAGTGGAAATGCTGAGGAGATACAGTGCTTCCCCGTGTGCACACTGCACCTGTTGGAACGAGGAAAACTCTCTCACTCATTTATATTATTATTTTAGTCCTCACCCAAGAACATTTTTCCATTGATTTTAGAGAGGAAGGGAAGAGAGAGAAACATTGATTGGTTGCCTCTCTGACAGGGGATCAAACCTGCAACCTAGGTATGTGCCCTGACCGGGAATCGAATCCACCACCTTTTCGGTGCACAGGACAGAGTTCAGCCAATGGAGCCGTCTTTTTATTGTCTGAGATTTTCAACAACTACTATATGTGTGTGTGTGTGTGCGCGCGCGCGTGTGTGTGTGTGTATTTTCTGGGCTATTTTATATGATTAACTAAGATGTATTTTCTCTTTCTGATTACAGAAATCCATAACCATCAGCCTTGTTCAAAGCTTTTTAGGTAAGCCACACCCTTCTTGGTAGCTTTTAGCTCTTACTAAAAGATGAATTGATTAAAAACGAGTGAGTGTATGCCTATAGCTGATAATGGCTAGAAAGTCCCAAGTATGACTGAGGGCCTCCAAGTTCACCTATTTGTTGATGCCAGCGTGTATGGCACTGTTAGGTCAGGGGAGGAGAGGGGGAGACCTTGCGTACTGCCTGTCCTTGCGCCAAATGCCAAGCCTGGCCTCGGGGATTGAGAATGGACGCTTCCCACCAGCCTCCCTGAGGGGCTCTTCAACAGGGAAGGAAGCTCTTTGGGACCACCTACAGGTGCAGTGATTGAAAGGTGTTTTTAAGAGTAATAAAAACGGTTCAGTAGCCAGAGAAAACATAAGACTTCCTTTTGGTGTTTATTTAAGTTGCTATCCACCAGCTGCATATTATGATCAACTGAAAGAGAAAAAAATGGGAGGAGAGACGTTCAGAAGGGAGATGGCAAATGACAGATACGAGAGAAGGAGGGGTTAGGGGAGGAGAGGGGGAAGGGGAGGGAGAAAACGGCCAGTATTTCCACACCCGCCTTCAGCTCCCCAAACCCCACCCAGGCCTCTGCCTCCTTCCTGAGCCCAGACCCTCCTGCTGAGGCTGTCTGAGGAGGATATCTCCGTTTCTTAAAATTCCCCAGGCCTGTCCTCGGCCTTCCCGGAAGCAGGCAGTGCTGCTCCCACTGTTCAGTGCGGGCTTCCTGGTCAGCACTTCCTTCTTAAAAAATGTACGTATATATATATTGACTTCAGAGAGGAAGGGAGAGAGACACATCAATGATGAGAGAGAATCATTGATTGGCTGCCCCCCTCTACTAAGATTGAGCCTGCAACCCAGGATGTGCCCTTGACTGGAATCGAACCTGGGACCCCTCAGTCCGAAGGCCGACGCTCTGTCTACTGAGCCAACCAGCCAGGGCAGCACTTTCTTCTCCAAACACATGCCAGCTCCTTGCAGCTGCTGTCCTGCCGTGTGTTCCCTGCAGCCTCCTCCGACCCCGCTCATTCTCAGCTGGCAGGCACCAGCCCTGCACCCCAGCCCCTGGGGAGTGTATTGTGACACACACACACACACACACACACACACACACACCCCTACCCTCACTATTTCAGAGTTCTGTCTTCATGCACGATGGCTACTTGAGGACGAGGTCTCGCAGGAGCCCAGTCGTTCATCTGTCTGGATTTACACAGAACCGAGGGAGGAGTGGCAGCAAGATGCGCAGCTAGCGGTTCATTTGAGAAGAATCTCAGAGCAGACAAGATGATTGAGGCCGCGCCCACGCAGTGCCTGTGTCTGGTCCGTGAAAGTGCCCATGTGGCCCTCACTATCCAGAGCTGTGCTAGGCATGCCCGGCCTTGCCCTTCTGAGGAATTCCTCAAAGCACTGTCGGCAAAGACTCAACTCCGATCATAGACTCAGAATTCTTAGAGCTGAAAGCAACCTTAGACATCACCTGTCCACTCCAGACTCTGCTTTGCAAAAAGGGGAATGAGGGGCATAGAGGGTTAGTAACGTGCTCAGGGTCACTCAGTGAGAAGCCGGCCTGAGCCAGAGCGGAGCCTCCTGACTCCGGTTGGGTGTTCTCACTGTACCTTGGACTCCTTCCTGCCTTATAAGGCCCGGGCTTGTGGTGGGAGGAGGGGGGAAGGGCGGCATTCCTAAAACCCGGCCGATCGTGGTAGGAAAGCCACAAATCATGGTGCGTGGCTGCTCAGCACAGGGCCCTGGGCAGATGGGTCTGCTTTAGGGGTGGGTGCATTCAGTTTGAAGCTAGCCAGACCTGCCTTCAAATCCCAGCTCTTCCACTCCCAGCGCCGGGATTTGGGGCAAGCCACTTGTCTTCGGTATCTGTAGCCACAAGAATGGGAGTCAAGCTTGTTGACTTGTCGGGCTAAACTAACACCTCCCATCATTGAGGCAAGAATGGAATAAAATAACACGAGGAAGCATGCGGTGGGGTTTCTGGTGAGGCATTCAGCAAGTGCTCACTTCCCTCCTCCTTTCTCAGAAAAGAGCTTCTGCATTCTTTGTTTTTGTAAGTAAGCGATTCTTAGAAACAGGGAAAGGCTGTCGCAGCCCACGTGTTTATACTTAGTTGCTGTCGCACCTCCCACTGGGGAAGTGATGCCCTTTGGGTGTGACAGTGTCTTGAGTATTCTGTGATGCCAGCGATACCTCCTGTCAGGAAAACATTTAGATTGACTTCTCTTTCTATACCTAGTGACGGCAATTCTGTCTCTATAGCCAGCATAGAATTGGGCTAGATGATCCATGGACGCATGTAGCTAAGCATATCCATGTCACAGTACCATGTGATTTTAATACAATATTGTTTTCTCTTTTGAAAAAAACCAGTTTTTATGACTACGCAAGCAAAGTTAACGAAGAGAGTTTGGACAGGATTCTTAAAGACCGGAGAAAGGTAGGCTACATTTGTTGCCCATTCCGATTTGGAAATCACTCCTTATCTCATCACCCGCGCTTAAAACAGAAAGAAATGTAAATGAGCAATGCACTGCTGTCAGTATAGACGAGTTCTGTTACCTTGAGTAAATTTTACAGGTAAATTACAGATGTGAGACAATGTTTACAATATATCACTAGAAAAAAGTTTAGGTGTTTATAATGTGACTCTTTTATGTAAAAATTAGAAGAAGAAGAAATGAACTATAATCCAAAAATTAATAATAGTTGAGTCGAGGTGGATTTGTCCACTTTGTGATTAAAAAAAAGATTGTAAATATTTAATACACATGCATTACTTTTATGATTTTTACCTTGGTATATAAATTCCAGAAAAATAGATTACACCCTCGCTCAGGAAAAAGTACCAATAACAGTTTTCAGTGTGTTAAACAGAAAGAGACTGCCGTTGCTTAGAAACATGTTGCAGTAAAGCCTCTGGAGGATTGCCTGTGGGTGAGCCCTGGCCGTGGGACCGGGTCCCTCGGTGTCTGCAGAAGAGCATCAGGAGTCCGGTCTCAGGGCCTCTGTGGTGGGGAGGGAAAGGGGAGGGGGCGGGGCAGGTCAGAGGAAAGGATGGTGCTCTGGGAGTGATGACAGGCTCAGCAGGTGCTCAGTGTCGGCCGCCACCTGGAAGAGGGAGTCAGACCGCCCTGGGCCTCCTGGGCCCGCTCTCCCTTCCCAGTGACTTGCCCAAGAGCACGCATTCCCATTCCGGCCCTCCCAGTCCGGCTTCCTCTCAGCCACGCCTTCCCTCCTGTCCCGTCGGTTTTCATAGTGCAGATCATGAGTCTTTATCCTGTCGACACCTAAGATTTGTCCCGTGAAGTTCTTACTGGAGCACAGCTTTCTCGAGGTCACTCCGTATTAAAGGCTCCAGGAAGGTTTTTGTTTTTTTTTAACAGATGACAAAATTTAAAGTGAAAGAAATGAGTAAAGATTATTAAGAGGAAATTCACAAAAGAAAAAAGAAATCCACAAATGGCCAAGAAAGAGATGAAAAGATGTTTAACTGCTATCAGGAAACGCAATTTGAAACAATGTGACCCAGCCCCGGCCAGGGAGGGGCTCAGTTAGTGAGAGCGCTGTCCCTGCACCAAAAGGTTGCGGTCTGATTCCTCCTTAGGGCTCTGGCCAGTTGATAGTTTTTCTTAGCCACTTATTTCTTAAAGGAAAGCTGCTTTCCCTTTTTTATGACCACCATTGTGTGACTGATGGGGATTTTCAAGTTAATGTTGTGCAGATCTTGGCTTTCACTCATTAGCTCTGTGATTTGGACAAAACATCTCTATGAGATTTATGCTTCAGAAATGTTTGGGTTTTCTTTTTATTTAAAGAATGTGAGAATTAATTGCTTTAGTATAATCTGAAGCCATGCTTTGTGCACAGTCGTACCACTGAGGGCCGCTGCTGTTCCCTGGAGCTCCTTGCCGTGGTCTGAGCTCAGTGGAGACAGCATTACTCGCCTCCCAGGGTGGCTGTGGTCATTAATTAAAACATCTGTAACATCGTTAGCTGGGGCCTGGCACAGGGGCTCAGCGAAGCTTGGTTCGCTTCCTTACGTGAAAGCACCAAAACCAAATCTAGATTTACTGTTACTTTTTTTTTTTTTAATATATTTTATTGATCTTTCACAGAGTGGAAAGGAGAGGGACAGAGAGTTATAAACATCGATGAGAGAGGAACATCGATCAGCTGCCTCCTGCACACCTCCCACTGGGGATGTGCCCGCAACCAAGGCACACGCCCCTGACTGGAATCGAACCTGGGACCTTTCAGTCCACAGGCCAACGCTTTACCCACAGAGCCAAACCGGCCAGGGCTGTTACTTTAATATGACAATTTTAAATTACCTTACATCTTAAACAGGATTTCACCCAGTTTATTCAAAGAAAGAAGCTATATGCAGAGTATTTTTCTAATGAAGAGTTAAATTGTCTCGACAGCAGAGATTTTCAAACCTGAGTAGCACAAGGAGAAACTCAGGAACTGGCCTGTGAGGTTCTGACTGCAGGTTTGGGTGGGCCCGGAGCATTGGAGCGGCTCCCAGGGCCTGGTAGGTCACCTGTCTGCCGGATGTCCCGCCTCGCGCATTGGGAGAACTACTCTTCCGCAGAACATGCCAGTTTACTTCCCTTAGGCAGCCGATAGAGCTGACAAAGCTAAACTTTCAAAGGCATTGCATTGAATTATAATTGCGTACAATCAACTGCACACACGTATGGAGTACGCTGTGGTAGGTCTTGATCTGTGTGTATACCTATGAAACCACGTGTGTCACTCCAGACCTCCCGGGCCCTTTTCGAGTCCCTTCTCCCCTCCCTAGGCAGCCCCTGAGCTGCCGGGGCTGCTCCGTGTCACTGGAGGTTAGTTGTCATGTTCTGGGGTTTTACAGGACTAGAGTCCTGTAGCGTAGGCTTTTATTGTCATTGTCACTGTGGTCTGGCTGCTTGCACCAGCAGGACTCCTGGGGAACGTGTCGGTGTTGTCTGCGCAGTTGGTGGCTTGTTGCTGAGCAGGTGTCCAGTGTGTGGCTGCCCCACGGCTCGCTCACCTGCTGATGGGCAGTGGGTCGGTTCAGCTTTGAGCGATTGCACGTCGAGCTGCTTTGAACATCTGTGTGCAGGTGTCTGTGTGGATACCTTCAGACCTAAATGTGTAAGATTTCATGCAGCTTTCAACCCTTTCCTTCTGTTTCTACTGCAGAAAGTGATCGGATGGTACAGATTCCGGCGGAACACGCAGCAGCAGATGTCGTACAGGGAGCAAGTCCTCCACAAGCAGCTCACCCGCATCCTCGGGGTGCCCGACCTCGTCTTCCTCCTCTTCAGCTTCATCTCCACGGCCAACAGTTCCACACACGCTCTGGAGTACGTCCTCTTCAGACCGAACCGCAGGTAAGGCCGCATCCCCACCTCACGTCACCAGGACAGATGTCGGCACAGGCCATGGAGATCTGTGACTTTGAAATGTGCATTTTATAGCATCTGTAAAGAAAAGCTTTTATAATTCTCTTCTAGTGAGTTTTCTTTGTAGTTAGAGAGGGTATTTTTCTGTCAGTTGTATAAATTAAAATTGTTTTTGAATCAAAAAGCATTAGCAAGATGTATTAATTATGCATAAGTGCTTATAGGAATAAACCGCTGGAAATCATCATTTGCTTCTCCATAATCCATTATGTAGAAATACAGTTTTTTTGCTCTGGAAGTCTGATTTTAATGGTAAAGCATAGATTTCAGACAGAATTGTAAAATTGATCCACCTACTGGCTAACGAGGGTTTTGCATTGTGAACGTCTTAAAAAAAAAAGAAAAGATGACCCCACAGCCATGGGTCATCATTTGCTTCTCCATATCCATTATGTAGAAATACAGTTTTTTGCTCTGGAAGTCTGATTTTAATGGTAAAGCATAGATTTCAGACAGAATTGTAAAATTGATCCACCATACTGGCTAACGAGGGTTTTGCATTGTGAACGTCTTAAAAAAAAAAGAAAAGATGACCCCACAGCCATGGGTCTGCTGTGAGCATAGAAAGGCTTCTCTGGACTTGCCTGCAGTGGGATACACTGAATCGGCGTCGGGGAGAAGCATGGTTAGGGGGCCATTGCAAGGTTGCAGGGATTCCTCAGCAGTGTTTCTGGGCCTGTCCGTCACTGTGGGATGCAGATATCTAAGACGTGACCTCTGCCCTCAAGGACTTTGCAGTCGTTTCCACTTTAAGGGAAGGACCCATCCCTAATTCGTGCATCTCAGGTTGTCGTGGAAGCCGGTGCTGGTGAGGCCCGGGAGTCCCCAGTGTGCGGCTCCGATTCCTGTTGCCATGGCCCGTTCTTCAGCCCGAACAGGGCCTTGAACATGCTCGCTCTCGAATCTTCCCTTAGGTACAATCAAAGGATCTCCCTTGCTATTCCCAACCTGGGCAACACCAGCCAGCAAGAATATAAAGTGTCTTCAGTGCCAAACACGTCTCAGAGTTACGCCAAAGTCATCAAAGAGCACGGGTGAGGGCCTGGTCCAGTGAACGGGGTTCCTTTCTTTTGTGAAGATGTAAAGGTTTGAGGGGAAATGTGAAACATGCAGTGATGCAATTGCGTAGACCGTCACCCTATATATCAAAATTTTATTCTTACTGAAAAGATAGTTCACTTTTACCACTACTTTTATTTATTTATTTATTTTAAAATATATTTTATTGATTTTTCACAGAGAGGAAGGGAGAGAGATAGAGAGTTAGAAACATCGATGAGAAAGAAACATCGATCAGCTGCCTCCTGCACACCTCCCACTAGGGATGTGCCCGCAACCCAGGTACATGCCCTTGACCGGAATCGAACCTGGGACCTTTCAGTCCACAGGCCGATGCTCTATCCACTGAGCCAAACCGGTTTCGGCGACTACTTTTTTTTTTTTTTTTTAAATCAGTTGCCACAGTTGTTTCTGTAATTGATATAAAAGTGTGGCTAGAGTATGTGTATTTCTGAGATCCTAAGCTGTGGTCATATTATTTTTTAAATGGTCTTAGTCACGTGGGTTCCTTTTTATTTCTCTTCTGGAAGCCTAGTAGTGTGACACTGGGGCTGAGACACTGTCACCTGGGAGCTCACGTTTAAGACCAGATGAAGGTAGAAGGGCAGGAGAGCGCCTTTCAGGTTCATGGCCGCTGTCCTTTCCGTGACATCTCTCCTGCCTGTCCTCTAGCACTGACTTCTTTGACAAGGATGGCGTCATGAAGGACATCAGGGCCATCTATCAGGTTTACAACGCGCTGCAGGAGAAGGTGCAGGTAACCGTTACTTCTCGTTTTACTTACTTGTCTTGCCTGAATGCTCTTAATTTTACTTTAACTTTTAATCTTCCGCCGGAGAAGTGAGTCGTGGCCCACAAGTCAGCGTGCATTTCCTGCAGTAGCATCAGAGGGGAGAGGCTGCCATGCCAGCTGGGAGGCCACCTCCGCGTGGCTTGCAGGGGCTCTGGGCATGGCGGCACGCTGCTGCGTTCAGACTGTGACCCACCTGTAACAGCGCGTCTTCTAGGGATGCGTGTCCGAGCTTAAGGCAGGCTTGCTGAGAGCAGAGCTGTCTCATCAGCTGGACGCTGTGTAGAGACCAAACTCGGAACAGCCCTGCCTCCTCCCCTCTCATCCACACCCTTGGCCCCAGCGCCTCCATCGAGTGGGAGGATCCCCGTGGAGCCTGTTCATTCCTAGTATTCATGCAACCAACACTTACGGAAACAGCTCCTACCGGCCAACTACTGAGCCAGGTGCCAACAGCCCTTTCCCATGTTCTTTCCATCTCCTCCGACGCGTTCTGAGGAGTAACTTTCTCTAAAACTCTAAGAACAAAAGAGCTTTGAGGACATGGAGGAAGGAGGTGGAGCTGGAGACACCTCGCCTCGCTCTGGGGAAGAAGGACCAGGATGGAGGGAGAGTGAAGGCAGCCCCAGAGAGAGAGGAAGCAGCCGAGGCCGGCCTGGCCCAAAACAGGAAGGCGTCCCAGGCGGCTTCCAGTGTTGGTGTCCCAGTTAGGGCCAGGCACTAGCAGCAGGGGGCCTCAGTCAGGCTCTGGCCACCGGCCTACTGTCCAGCGCTCCTAGTATTTCTGCGGTGGAGAGAACGTGCAGTGAAAACCAGTTTTTTGTCCTGAATTCATGAACAGGCTGTTTTTATTTATTTGTTTTTAAAATATGTTTTTATTGATTTTAGAGAGGAAAGGAGATGGAGAGAAATAGAAACATCAATGATGAGAGAGAATCATTGATCAGCTGCCTCTACCTCCCAGGCATGTGCCCTGACCAGCAATCAAACCGTGACCTCCTGGTTCATAGGTCGATGCTCAACCACTGAGCCATACCAGCTGGGCCAGGGACTTCAGAGTGGCTGGCACACATCTCATTGCCGGCTGTAGAAGGCCTCTCTGAACACACCAGCATCCCATCATGCCCTGGTGTGAATGTTTAATTACACAGATGGACCTCAAATGTTATCTTTTATTAAGTCTTAACTGAAACCTATTTCCTTTTTCAGCTCTCCCTAATTATGAATAGTTTCTATTAAATGAATCTTTTTTATGTTGTCTGATTTGTGATTATTGATTATAAATAAAAATCGAAAGCATCTCATTCCTGTCTTTTGTTCATCCTTTGTATGCTAGACTGGTATCAAAAATTCTCTTTTCAGTTCAATAGAAATGAATAATCCAGAGAAAACATAGATCTTTCCCAGCTTACTCTTATTTTTCAAGAATTTATAACCTAAATAGCATAATCATCTCAACAAAATTAAGAAAGCAAATCGGTAAATAAGTACTGCCCCCCCGGACCGTGGGGACAACGCCTGGCTCCCCCCGGCCTGGCATGACTGCTGTGTTGGCCAGGTGCACGCTAACTGTTCTGTTGCCGTTCCCCTCAGGCAGTGTGTGCAGATGTAGAGAAGAGTGAGCGAGTAGTTGAATCTTGTGAGGCCGAAGTGAATAAATTAAGAAGACAAATCACTCAGAGGAAAAACGAAAAGGAACAAGAAAGAAGTGAGTTTCCTATTAATTTTACTAATTGGTATCAAGGAAGTGTCTGGTTTTAAACATCAGATGTACAATAAATTACAGAAGTCCTACTCTGAGCCCTGAGGTAGGCTGAGGGGAGTGGAGGCCACTTTCCTTTGAGCTTTTTCAGAAGGGACGTGCTGTTGAACTCAGTGTGCTCTGCCTAGGACTTAGTGGTCGGCAAACTGTGGCTTGCGAGCCACATACGGCTCTTTGGCCCCTTGAGTGTGGCTCCTCCACAAAATACCGACTTCTGCGCATGGGCCACGAAGTTTCAATCACACTGTACACGCGCGCCCACACGTGGTATTTTGTGGAAGAGCCACACTCAAGGGGCCAAAGAGCCATATGTGGCTTACGAGCCGCAGTTTGCCGACCACGGGCCTAGGTCATGGGAACAATAATATTAATGATGACGGTACCTCAGTGAGCTGCTTTTGAAGTTTCAATGAATTCACGTGTAGAAAGATGTTTTGTAAATTCTAAAGCACTATTCAAACATAAAGCAACTAAGAGTGATAACCAGTTTCCTGCTTTGTTGCTGTTTTCCAGAACTTGCAGGTTGACCGTGTCATGCACGGGGATGCGAGGCTGGGGAGGTACAGACAGTGACCGTGTCTTCTCTTCCCACAGGGCTGCAGCAGGCTGTGGTCAGCAGACAGGGGCCGCCCGAGAGCCTGGAGCCGGCGCTCAGCCCTCGGACGCCGTACCCCGGGTTTGCAGCTGACGGCGGAAGTACACTGGCAGATGCCGAGGCCTCTGACCCCCCACCCCCTTATTCCGATTTTCACCCAAACAATCAAGAAAGTACTTTGAGCCATTCTCGCGCGGAAACAAGTGTCTTTATGCCTCGACCTCAAGCTGTGGGTTCCTCCAGCTTTGCTCCCAACAGTGCTGGACTGAAGTACCCCGGAGGTGGAGCGGGCCTGCCTTCCCAGAGAGCCACGGGGGACAGCGCGGAGGGGTCGGACGACAGTGATTATGAAAACCTGATTGACCCGACAGAGCCCTCCAGCAGCGAATACTCACACTCAAGGGATTCTCGGCCCACGACACATCCCGACGGGGGCTCCAGGAACGCTCAGACCTCCCAGATTTAACTCCCCAGGAGGAGCTCCACTCAGCACTGCTTTCTTAATCACGATTGAGAGAGTTTTGTGAGGACTAACCGGGTGGGAGAACCGGGCTCCCGAGAGAATCCTGGGCACAGAACTGGCAGGGCCTCACCCGGGTGCCGGGGGCAGGTGTCATGACAGAATCATTAAGATAATCAAGTTGCCCTACTTCTGGTGCGATTCATGGATATACTGGTCAATTCAGGCAGAGAGACTTGTCAACAGTTTCTGTTCTTTAAAATAAATTGGAAATCAGAGACTAAGCACAATTAGTCTATAAATGTTCTGTAAATCAAAACTTACCTCTTGCACTATCATGCCTTGAAGTTCACTTTTCAAAGGGAAATGAGTTAGCGGCAGCCTTGATAGAAGCTTCTTTCTGTGATGAGCCAAGTTCATCTTTGCTAGAAGAGAAATTGTGATAATTCCCAGAAGCCCGATTGTACCTTCTCTTGTCTGCATGACTAAGGTCAGAGAGAGGGCTCAGTTTAACTGTTTTCCACGAGCCTGGTACGTATGGTCACTTAAAATGGTTGCCTTTAAAAACACGTAGAAGTACTAGTTACCAGTAAGTAACCATCCAAACAAGTACGTCACAAAAGAAACTCCCATTTTCTTTGGTGGAATGACAGTCACTGCTGTGTGGCACTGGCCACAGTTATGGTCTCTGTTCTGGAGTCTTAGATGAAGGGCACGAGCAGTGGCCACAGAAGGGAGCGCCGTCCCCGAGCTGAGCTTTGTGATGGACAGGATCCGGATGCGGGGTCAGCCGTCGCACAGACGGCCATGACTCCTCTAACCCGCCTGACAAATCTCAGTGTCAGCTTTATTTGTGGAGAGAAGACGTTTAATAAGCTGTTTGAGAATCGTGGTGAATAAAGATTTAAGTCTGAATAACCATACTTTTTTTTAAGCTGCCATTTGGAGGATAATTGTGAATGTTGGACTTCCTGTCAGGATGCTCCTGTGTTTTTATTTAATTACTGCTTGTTTCCTAGTTTGGCCCAGAATGTGTGAAACCACGGAAGACATCCTGAGCCTGTCAGGCTCCTGGCCTGGGAGTGACCAGACCCGCCGTCCGTGAGGAGGTCAGCCACGGAGTTGCTGCTTCCGAATGTAACTGCCTTTGCTTTGGACTAAAGCCTGGAGGAGGAAGGAGGGCGTCGTGTCCGGAGGCTTCAAGTCCCAGCGTTGGAAAGTAGTTCCATTGTCTGGAGGGAGCTGACTCCCAGGCTCCGGCTCCGGTGCCCAGTGAGACAGTGCGGACTGAGGGAGACGCGGAGCCCGCCCTCTGTTCATGTCCGCTTTGTGGGCCTGGTCCTGCCCTCCAAGCGTTGGCCTCAAACCTCCCCGTGTGATGGGAACCTCGCAGGCGTGTTGGGTCTATCAGCTCCCCACCGTGGCCCAGCCCCAGGTGAACCTAAGTTAATTCTGTAAGTGCCATTGCCATCTCTCTGTTCATGTTTGACCTTCAGAAATACATTTTATTTTATGCCATACTGAGAGCTACGGTGTACACTGACCAGCAGTTAAATGTGACAATAAAAGCTCATTTAATCCTGGCACCACTGTCTTAACGTCTGTCTCGCACCCACACGGTCTTGCCTCAGTTTACCCATTCTGGCAGTTCTTAGGAGACAATACAGTTTTTAAAGGGCAGGAAAGCTCGTCTCCACATGGGTTGTTTTGTGTGTGTGTGTGTGAGACTGGTTTCAGGGAAATCCAAGAACACAACCTACTTCAGTATTTCTGTGGATTTCGAGGAGAATGTGTTGAGTATCAAGTAGCAGGAGCACTGGGCGCCCATGGAGAATAGAGTGGAATCTGGGGAATTTCCCAAAGGCCCCTTCCAGGCGAGCCCTGAAGAGACTCGGCCTGGACCGCCTGGCGATGGAGAGGCGGCAGACGGGGTGCTGTCCGCGGGAGCCTCCGGATCCCGGTTGCCTTGGGATGGGCATCTGCTGCCTGCGTGGACGGGGTCCTCCGGGAGCCGGTCCCGCGGGTGAGGGCTCCCAAGTCCACGGTGGCAGCGCTGTCAGCAGGGCCCTAGACTGTGGATGGAGCCTGGTCAGACGCTGCGCTCCGTCTCCAGCACCGGAGGAGAGAACGCTGGGACCCTTGGCCTCGGAGCCTGGAGGTGCTTACTCAGGTTGGAAGTGACTTTTTCAGGGAAGGATCAAAACAGAAACGACATCTCAGACCCTGAGGCTGTACATTTTAAAATCCCACAGAGTAATTCTGTGTTGGTTGAACACATTTCTGCCTGCTCGGCCTCTGTAACATCCAGCCTGTGGATTTTAGATTCACAGCTACTACAAACCGTCCACAGCGAGGGTAGCAGGGATTGTGGACTTCACAGTTCCACCCCAGCTTTGAAGCCAGCTCCCAGATGCTTCTCTTGGGTTCGCGATTTGAATTTACATATTGTTTTTGAAGAAAACGACATCATGTGCATGAATCACTATTCACTTAAGAAATCTTTCAATGACATCATGAATGCTTTCAAATGTTTTAGAATATTTTTAGACCATGTCATCTCTGAAATGATTGAAAGGAGTGAGAAATATTGTGGCATTCCTGACTTTTTAGGTAATTCATCATTTTAGTGTTTGGCAAAATAGCAGAATATATTCAATTCCATGAGCATTAGGTAATAAGACATGTAATAAAGGATTAGGTTCTAGGTCAGTGTGCTTCGCCTGCATGTAAGTCTGTGTGTTTGTGTGGGCACACTGAGGGTGGTGGCAGAGGTGTCACCTTATCAGCACAGAAGTGGGAAGAAGTTTGTTTATAAAAACAAGAGACTTCCCCAGCTGCTTAGAATGTTGGCCTGCGGACTGCAGGATCCCAGGTTCGATTTGGTCAAGGGCACAGGCTTGGGTTGTGGGCTCGATCCCCAGTGTGGGGCGTGCAGGAGGCAGCCGATCCATGATTCTCTCTCATCATTGAACACCACATTCCTGCCTGCAGAAGCTCTTAAAATATTTTCCAAGTGAAGTGTTGGTTGAACTATTGTTCTTACATAATAACATGGTATTTAATTTGATCTATACTTGTGTTAATTACGTGTTAGGATGTGTGTTAAGTTTTATAAGCAAATGACTGTTGCAATCCAAACTCGATTTATTGAGGAGTCCTGGAGCAAATAATGTTGCTCTGGGAAGGGGGACTCCTGACAATGTCTGTCACAGGATGGCGGTGAGGAGGTGAGGATACAATGTATCAGTGACTGTGAGAGAGGTTGTCACAGGATGACGGTGAGGATACAATGTATCAGTGACTGAAAGAGGTTGTCACAGGATGGCGGTGAGGATACAATGTATCAGTGATTGTGAAAGAGGTTGTCACAGGATGGCGGTGAGGATACAATGTATCAGTGATTGTGAAAGAGGTTGTCACAGGATGGCGGTGAGGATACAATGTATCAGTGATTGTGAAAGAGGTTGTCACAGGATGGCGGTGAGGATACAATGTATCAGTGATTGTGAAAGAGGTTGTCACAGGATGGCGGTGAGGATACAATGTATCAGTGACTGAAAGAGGCTGTCACAGGATGACGGTGAGGATACAATGTATCAGTGACTGTGAAAGAGGTTGTCACAGGATGGCGGTGAGGATACAATGTATCAGTGACTGTGAAAGAGGTTGTCACAGGATGGCGGTGAGGATACAATGTATCAGTGACTGTGAAAGAGGTTGTCACAGGATGACGGTGAGGATACAATGTATCAGTGACTGTGAAAGAGGTTGTCACAGGAATGGCGGTGAGGATACAATGTATCAGTGATTGTGAAAGAGGCTGTTGGCAGGAGAGCTAAGTAAGTTGTTATTATTCAGTGCCCACAGTGCAGCCGCCTACACAGGCTGCTGTATTTATGCAGAGACTCTCAGGATAATACTATGAATAGTTTTTCTAAGTGAAGTCTCCATGCAGGTTTAAAAAACCCAATTAAACTGAGTAACAGCCTTTTACTAAAGCGGAGGTGTCCAATCTGACCGTGCTAGTTCTTCGTCAGTAACTTAAAAGGCTTCACATTTTTTAAAGTATTGCTATGTTTTAAGGTCTTTCAAATTCTTGAAAAAATATCTGAAATATGAAAAATGCAAGGCGAGCCCTAACCGGTTTGGCTCAGTGGATAGAGCGTCAGCCTGCGGACTGAAGGGTCCCGGGTTTGATTGTAGTCAAGGGCATGTGCCTTGGTTGCGGGTACATCACCAGTTGGGGGCGTGCAGGAGGCAGCTGATCAATGTTTCTCTCTCATCGATGTTTCTAACTATCGCTCTCCCTTCCTCTCTGTAAAAAATCAATAAAATATATCAAAAAAAGAAAAAAGAAAAATGCGAGGCGACATGGAGCTGGGAAAAGGCCACGCCCTCCGACTGGAACACTAACACACCTGTGGGGTTGCAGCAAGTGGCCAAGGGACCGACTCCGCCGTATTCACAGAAATAAAGGAAGCATGCCCAAGGCACCTCCAGGTAACACTCTCTGTACAGCTTGTGCCCGGGCATTCTCCTGTGGTATTTTTCCATGGCTGTTACTTATTCTCTGCCTTAAACTTACAATTTAAAGAAGTGTAACCATCTCCAAGTTAGGAAATAGCAGAAAAGAGTTTTTTTAGCCGTGGCTGGTTTGGCTCAGTGGATAGAGCGTCGGCCTGTGGACTCAAGGGTCCCAGGTTCGATTCCGGTCAAGGGCATGTACCTTGGTTGCGGGCACATCCCCAGTGGGAGGTGTGCAGGAGGCAGCTGATCGATGTTTCTCTCTCATCGATGTTTCTAACTATCTCTCTCCCTTCCTCTCTGTAAAAAAAAATCAATAAAATATATTTAAATAAAAAGTTTTTTAAAAAAAATATATTTTTTTAAATTTTTTTTTACAGAGAGAAAGGGAGAAGGATAGAGAGTAGAAACATCGATGAGAGAGAAACATCAATTCAGCTGCCTCCTGCACACTCCCTACTGAGGATGTGCCTGCAACCAAGGTACATGCCCTTGAGCGGAATCGAACCCGGGACCCTTCAGTCTGCAGGCCGAAACTCCATGCACTGAGCCAAACCAGTTAGGGCCAGAAAAGAGTTTTTTTTTAAAAGTTATTTTATTGAGATGCAATTGGTATATAATGCCATGGCTTTTCGTCATGCATATATGTACATATACGCGAACTACAGATTATACACAGGAACATACACCCCGCCTCAAAGGTAACAAATAGACGCATAGAATAAACTGACACAAACAACGTGAGCCTGTATCGTCCCGGTGTTCGCAGCTGCGCGCCTGAGGGCCGCGGGCGCCAGGCGGGCCTTTCCCAGGTGAGTCCGACGCGGGGAGGGCCCGGCACGGGGAACGC
This sequence comes from Myotis nattereri, assembly GCF_964212035.1. Taxonomy (NCBI): domain Eukaryota; kingdom Metazoa; phylum Chordata; class Mammalia; order Chiroptera; family Vespertilionidae; genus Myotis; species Myotis nattereri. The sequence goes on along the minus strand of NC_138088.1, from coordinate 60,001,322 downwards.
CCTCCGGGCGCTCCGCCTGCGTGCCCCGCCCCCCTGCGTGCCCGCCCAGGCCCCGCCCACCACGCCTGCGTGCCCCGCCCCCGCGCCCTCCCGACGCTCCCGGCGTCCGCCGCGCGCCGCAAGGGTCCGCAGCCCGAGCTCGACGGGCGCCTCACAATCGGGGCCGGGCGCCGGCGTGACGTCACCGCTCCGCGGCCCGCCTCCTGCGCCCGGAAAGAAGCGGCCGCCCATTGGCTGCGCCGCTGGCGGCCTCGGGGCCAATGACGGTGCGGCGAGCGGCAGGGTCCGGCCTTGACGTTGTGCTGCTCGCCGTAGGGTTTATTTGGCTCCGGGGCCCCGCACCGCCGCCATTACGATCCCGCAGCGTCCGAGGTCGTCCCCCCTCCTCTCGCCCCCGCCCCGCGGCACCCCGCCGCCCGCTCTGCGCCCCTGTGTCCCCGCCTCCGGCGGTCGGGAGCCGCGCGCGGGCCCGCGGAGACCATGTCCTGACTGAGGGGGCGCGGAGGCGGCGCGGAGGGAGGCGGAGAGGGGCCGGGCTCGGCTCGTCACCGGGGGCAGCTCGGGGAGTCGCCGCCGGGCAACGAGGGTCGGACGGAGAGGAGGAGCCGGAGCTGGAGGAGGAGCCGCCGCCGCCGCCAGGTAACCGGGCCTCGGGAGGGCGCCCCGCGCAGCCCCGCCGCGCCGAGGCCTCCTGCTCCCGCCCGATCAGGCCGCCGGGGTCCCGGGTCGCCCGCCCCGCGCTCCACGGCTGGCGCGGGGAGGCCGGGGCAGGGGCCTGTGTGCTGCCGCTGCGCCCTCATTTTTGGGCTTCCCGGTGCGGGGCCGGGCCTGGCCGGCGAGGGTGGGTCCGCCCGCTTGTTTACCGACAGTCGATGCTCTGGGCTGGACGCGCCGCCTGCCCCGCCGCCTCTTCCGCCAGCTTCCCCTCCCCCACTGCCCTCCTGCCGCCCGGCGGAGCGCAGAGCGGGCACGCGAGTGGGGTTCGGCTCCCCCTCTGCCGGAGGCCCGGGAAGACCGCGTCCGCCGTCGCAGGCTGGTGCTGGTCCCCAAGCTCGCGTTTCTGCCTCGGGGCGCCGCCTCCGCCCCCCGCGGGAGCCGGGGTTGCTGCCAGTTCCGTCTTCGGAAAATAAAGGTGGGGGGCTCCTGCGGGGGGAGGGGGGAGCCTGGAGGAGCTGCGGCCAGGGGACCGGCTGACCCCTCTCGCTCCGGGTCACGACGGCCCGAGCGCGTCGGTGGTTCTCTCGGTGCAGCTCGTGTGGACCCTTCGCAGACAAAAGGGCCGTGAGGACCCGCATCAGGCGCGGGGCAGGCAGCGCGGTTCCGCCGGGAAGTGCGGACCGGCCCCTTCGCTCTGACATCAGCGGTGGTTTGAAACTGGTGGAGGGTTTTGAACTCCAGACCGCTGCTCCCCCTTTTCCGTGACCCCGTAGGCTGTCAGGTTGAACGCCCTCCTCGCTACCCAGTCTGGCCTGTCGGCCCTGCGATGCTGCCGGCCGGCGAGAAGGCTGCTGGAGGAGCCCAGCGCGGAGGCCTCTTGAGCCCCTGGGCCTGTGCACAGAGAGCCGTGCTCCTGCTGGTGGGCCCTGGTGGGTTGGCGGCCTGATCACCCGGGTGACCGCCAGGGGACCCCTGTTTGGATCGAACGGGGATGCCTCCGTGCACAGGCCATAAGCCCGGGAGCCATCAGGCATCTTGATCTGAGCTTGTGCCACGGGCCTTGGGAGGTCACCTAAACGGCGTGGGAAATAACGCTGGGTCGCTCCTCTTCGGTAATGAGGTGTTTTTAAAGAAATGCGCAACCTGGCTCCTCCTTGGCTTTCGGTTCTGACGACAAGATATATGCAGCCAGTCACCTCCTCATACCAACATTTCACAGCATCGCTTCTGTTGGGGGGTTAGGGGGCAGGCATGATATCTTCATTTTGGGGGAGGGTGTTTGTCATGAGGGATTTCTGTTTCGGTTGATGTTTCAACACCTCTTAGTGCTGCAGACACCCATTTATTTACTCTTGATATGGGCTTAGGTTAATTTTACGCTCATGGCCTTGATCCAGCTCTGTACATATCACATCCCGATCTGAGGATTAACATGATTTGGGAACGCGCAGCCTAGTTGTGCAGTATTGGGTAGATTGCCTCCTTATGTGTGATCGATATAGGTAGGGAGCAGTTTAACACGCTTTATACTTACTTTACTCTTATGGTAAATGGAGACTGTAAGTAAATGGGAGCTGCAAAGGCAGACCGCTGGGACCCGTTTAACTCGCCCACTGTCCGGTTCTGAGGGTTGCTCATGCCCCTCCCCCCACAGTAGCCTCTTGTACCTGGGCTTTGACCCGGTTTTCCCTGATGCGGTGTTTCCTTTGGAATGTTTGTGCTCTGCTTATGCTTCGGGTAAATAAGGTCTTGCACATCTGAACAGTCTCACTTCCTCGGCTCATAACATAAAACTTCCAGAGCACTCCTAGTCACATGCAGAGTATCGTTTATGCTCCTTGGTGTGGTGGTCAAGTTTCTCTATAATCTGGTCCATTCTTCAGACTTAACGCTTCCTTTTTCCCTTTGTGAGCCCTTAGTTCCAGCAAATGAACTTGTTACTGCGAAGGGGCTCCAGTTGGCCTTTCTTTATGCCCTTTTTCTGTTTTAAACCCTCTTCCACCAGCTTCCCATGGGTATTCTTTACTCTGGGCTCAGTTGATGCTTGTCTCCTGAGAAACCTTTTTGCCGACTTCAACCCCAAGGGATCTATTCATTCCTCTCTTGTGTAGGACTTTCATCTTTTTTTCTTCTTCTCAAACATGACAGCCTGGATTTAATTTATCTTTTTATAAAGTCTTTATTCTGCTTCGCTATTAGATTTTTAAGACCTCTGAGAAATTGGTATGAACCCTAAACTTTAAAGAGACCGTATATCATATATTCAGCAATGAAAATGTGCAGGCCTAGTCTGACGAAGTATTTTTGGTCATAGAGGTATTTTAGAATATGCAGTTTGTATTAGAGTTTCTGGGACTTTCATGATTTGTGAGACAAAATATTTGAAATTATGGCGGTCTCTAAAAATGTTGGGGGGGGGGAGCGCTCAGTGTGTTTATATGTATTATCAGCAGAGCTTTCTTCCTATAGAGGATGCTCCCCATTTTGATAATGGTCATGTCTTATTCAAATGAAAAGTACTGCGGTTCTGTAGTTTGCTTCAGATTTGCGTCTGGGACAGTTACTGCTGTTCGAGTGTGGCCCCAGTGACACTCAGGGTGGGCATTTCGTATTTGTAGTGTGCGGAGCAGCCTCATGGGAAAGAGAAAAGGATCTGTAGTCTCAGTTTACATCCTTAACCTCAGATGTTGGGGGCACGTGTCACCGATCACAAGGCAGATGAGACTCAGAGAACGTGTGATTCACTGCTACCGGTCGGCACTGGGTGAAGAAAACACAAACCAGCTGGTCCCTGGTGCTTTTGTGCACCATGGGTGACACATGTAATCATGGAGTCCATGGGTGGATGCGGATGTAGGTGGAAAATAGGTGTGTGTGTTTCTGTTGTGTTGTGTGTGTGAGTAAAAGGCTTGGCATTTGATGGATACATTTTATGGATACATAGTCTCTTAGCAGTAAACCATCTTGATGCATCTATGTGGAAACCTGTCCTCTTCCTCCAGTTCATCAAACTATTTTATCCCTTGAAATTGACTGATTTTTAGGAAGTAGTTTACATAACTTTTAAAGCTTCAGAAACCTTTTTAGCCTAATTGAAGCTAAAATTAGCCTGTTAATAAACTTTACAGAAATGCTAGACATTTTTACATACACTATTTGGATTTGTAAAAGATACTTTCATAGAATTATACCAGTAATTTTACCTTTTGAGAAATCTGGATCAGTTAGCATTCTTTGCTTTCTGGAAGGGTGGTTTGCCCTGCCCTATAGATCGGTCAAAAGAAGTTAGATATCTCTGATAATTTTTCTAATTCACATTTCCCTGGATAGCTACAGGGGAGTGGGCAGAAGCTTCTCTTGAGCTTGAAGCTAAAATCGCCTTTAGCTCACAAGAATCTGCATACCACTGAGGCACATTTTGTGGGGGCTTGTCCTGGACCCCCACAGTATCATTCATTTGTTTCTTTTTAAATAACAGCTCCATTGAGGTTTATTTCATACACCATGAAATTCACCCTTTTAAAGTATACACGTCATTGGTTTTTAGCGCATTCACAGAGTTGTGTGGACAGCACCGCTGTGCAGAACATTTTCCTCCCCTTAAAGAGACCATACCCATTAGCAGTCCTTTCTTTCTTTGCCTGAGTTCCTGGCAACATGAATCTCTTTCTGTCACTATGGATTTGCCTATTCTGTACATTTCTTACATGTGGAGTCATACAATATATGATCTCTTATGTCTGGCTTGGCAGCTTTAGCATAATATTTTCAAGGATTATTGGTATTACAGCATGTATCAGTGTTTCATTCCTTTTTATGGCTGAGTAATTAATATTCCATTGAATGTTTATCTATTTGTTGATTGGACATTTAGGTTGTTCACACTTTTTGTCTATTATGAAATATGTGTACAAGTTTGTTTTTTTAAAAAATATTTTATTGATTTTTTTAACAGAGAGGGAGAGGGCCAGAGAGCCAGAAACATCGATGAGAGAGAAACATCCATCAGCTGCCTCCCGCACACCCCCCACTGGGGATGCGCCCGCAACCAAGGCACATGCCCCCGACCGGAATCGAACCTGGGACCCTTCAGTCCGCAGGCCGACGCTCCATCTACTGAGCCAAACCGGTCAGGGTTGTGTACAAGTTTTTGTGTGGGCACATGCTTTCATTTTGCTGGATCATGTGGTTACTCTTTGTTTACCCTTTGAGGAACTGCCAGACTGTGTTCCAAAGTGGTTACACCATTTTACGCTTCTAGTTTCTAGCACTGATGCGGGTCCCATTTCTCCCCAGCTGCATGTTATTGTCAGTCTTTATATTGTAGCCTTTCTTGTGAAGTGGCATCTTCTCATTTTTGTTTGCATTTTTTCATGGTACTGAGCACCTTTTCATGTTCCTATTGGCCATTTGTATCTCTTCTTTAGAGAAGTGTCTATTATAATCCTGCTCCCATATTTCAGTTGGGTTATTTATCTTTTTATTGTTGAGTTGTAAGAGTTCTTTATATATTCTGGATGCAGGTCAGGTAAATGATTTGCAAATATTTTCTCCCATGTTGTGGGCTGTCTTTTCTCTTTCTTGATGGTGGCCTTTGAAGCACGGAAGGTTGTAATTTTGGTGTAGACCAACTTATCTGCTTTCTTTTGTCAGTTATGCATTTGGTGTCATCTCTAAGAAGCCATTGTCGAATCCATGGTCGAGAAGATGCACATCTGTGTTTTCGTCTAAGAATTTTCTTTCTTATATGTAGGTCTGTAATAATTTTGAGTTTTTTTAATTTAGTACGAGGTATAAACAGACCCCCCAAATTTTTTAGAGACAGCCATAATTTCAAATATTTATTTTGTCCCATAAATCATCAAAGTCCCAGAAACCCCAATACTTAGAAGAATACAAACTGTATATCCCAGAATGGCCTCTATAACCAAAATTGCTTTGTCAGACTAGTTCTACATATTTTCAGTGCTGAATATATATGTTGTCTGTATAGATCCAGGGTTTAGGGCTCATCCCATTACTCAGAGGTCTTAAAAATCTAATAGGAAGCAGAATAAGGAATAAAAAGGTACATAGAAATCCAGGCCAGCACATGTAAGAAACTGTGGGAGAGCACCCTGTGCCGGAGCAGCCATGGGGGTGAAGGACGGAGACCTGGGTGACAGGCGGGTGAGGGGAAAAGGCTCTGCTGGTCCCGGGCTGTGACTGCCTCACTCTTTCTCCAGGCCTGGGCCTTGTCCCCCACAGCTAGTATTGTTGGGGAGGGGGGGCTGGGAATGAGGAAGGAGGAGTGATCCTCTTCAGTGTGGGTCCTCTCTACACCTGGGAAGAGGAAAGACCCCCCTCCCCGTGTGTGTGTGTGTGTGTGTGTGCGCGTGCGCGCGCGCACACTTTGCACACACATGCACATGCATTTGTAAGGGGATGTATTGGGGGTATTTGTTGTATTAGTATGAAGTTGAAAATTTGAGGCCATATATTTTACAGAAATTCATTCAACAAATTAAGCTAATAATTATTGGGTATCTACTATGCGATCTGAGGTTTAGGATTCTCAAAAAGTACATTACAAAAAACTGTTCCAAAGGCTACTGAAGTTAAAACATTGAGTTATGACGTGTTCAGTCTTAAGCGTTTGAGAAAGTAACTATACTGGATGTTGAGATAACCCTGTGAAAAGACATTCTGTTACTTGTATTTACATTCTAATGTGGAGAGACAATCAAGGAGCAAATAAGAAAAGGGAAAAAAAAGCCAGGTGGGGATGAGTGCTGTGCAGATAATGGAAGGGGGTGATGTGGTGGAGAATGACTGCAGGGGTCAGGGAGCGTTTCCTGAGGACATGCTGGTGCTGTGGAACCAGGTCTCCGTGACAGGAGCTGGCCCTGTCACATCTGTGCAGAGCATTTTAGGCAAAAGAGATAAAACTCTTCAGGTGAGCACGAGCTTGCTGTATAAGGAACAGAACAAGACCCATTTTTGTATAAAGAATTGCAAGAAAGCCGAAACCGGTTTGGCTCAGTGGATAGAGCGTCGGTCTGCGGACTGAAGGGTCCTGGGTTCGATTCCGGTCAAGGGCGTGTGCCTGGGTTGCGGGCATATCCCCAGTAGGAGATGTGCAGGAGACAGCTGATCGATGTTTCTCTCTCATTGATGTTTCTAACTCTCTGTCTCTCTCCCTTCCTCTCTGTAGAAAGTCAATAAAATATATTTAAAAAAAAAAAAAGAATTGCAAGAAAGATTGGGGAACTGCAACTTTATTCCAAATGGCTTGGGGAAGCCATTAGAGGATTTCATGTCCTTGTTTGGTGAATTGATTTATATTTTTAAGGACTACTCTAGCTTCTATGTAAGACTGTGAAAGTGTCTTATAAGTTGTTAGTTTATTGTGTGATGTGGCTGTATACATACATACATATATGTATGTGTATATATATATATATATACACACACACACACACACACACACACACACACACAAAATGTTTTTCCCTAGAACTGTTTGAAAGTTGTTTGCAGATTTGATACTCCTTTATCCTTAAATATTTGTGTGTATTTTTGTGTGTATTTTGTAAGAATAAGGGCTTTCTCTTACATAACCACAATACAATGATCAAAGTCAGGAAATTAACATTGTATAATACTATTATGTAATTCTTAATAAGAATGAGTTTCCACAAATCTTATTCAGATTTCGTCAGTTGTCCGATTAATGTTTTTTTTTTTAAAATATATTTTATTGATTTTTTACAGAGAAGAAGGGAGAGGGATAGAAAGTCAGAAACATCGATGAGAGAGATCGATCAACTGCCTCCTGCACGCCCCCCAGTGGGGACGTGCCTGCAACCAAGGTACATGCCCTTGACCGGAATCGAACCCGAGACTCTTGAGTCCGCAGGCCGACGCTCTATCCACTGAGCCAAACCGGTTCGGCCGATTAATGTTTTTTTATAAAGACAAAACCTCAGCCCTAACCGGTTTGGCTCAGTGGATAGAGTGTCAGCCTGTGCACTGAAGGGTCCCAGGTTCGATTCTGGTTAAGGGCATGTACCTTGGCTGTGGGCACATTCCGGGTAGGGAGTGTGCGGGAGGCAGCTGATCGATGTTTCTCTCTCATTGATGTTTGTTTCTGACTCTTTCTCCCTCGCCCTTCCTCTCTGTAAAAAATCAATAAAATATAAATCAAAAAAAGACAAAACCTCAGATTTTTTGTGTGTGGCAGTTATCAAGCTCCTTTAAGTGGAATAGTAATGTCTGTGTTTTTCATGATATTGATGTTTTTAAAGAATATAGAACTAGGCCTCCTGGTGCTTACCACAGGCTGTGTGCTTACACTGACTGTACAGGAACAGGAGACAGAGTGAGTAAACTCACCCCGTATACGCCTCAGCTCAGGCTCTTTGCCTTGTCTGTATTGTGAATGGGGAGACATTGAGAAAAAAAAAAGAATGAAGAAAAAAAATATATAGAACTAGTTATTTTGTAGAAAGTCTCTTGATACAGTATGTCTGATGCTTTCTCATAATTAGAGTTAGAATATGCACTTTTTTGGCAAGAATACCACAGAAGTGATGTTGTATTCTTATTACAACACGCCAAGAGGCAGATGATGTGATTACTGGTGTGGTTAACTTTGGTCAAGGTGTCTACTAGGTTTTGTAACATACCAGTTATTTTTAGGGAGGGATACTTGGAGACTCTTTAAATATCCTGTTAATACTCAAACTTTTTTCCACTAGTTTTTTTTTTTTTTTGTAAATATGTTTTTATTGATTTCCGAGAAGAAGGGAGAGGGAGAGATAGAAACATCAATGATGAGAGAGAATCATTGATTGGCTGCCTCCTATACGCCCCCTACTGGGGATTGAGCCCACAACCTGGACATGTGCCTTTGATCGGAATCGAACCTGGGATCCTTCAGTCTGCAGGCAGACGCTCTATCCACTGAGCCAAACTGGCGTGATCTGTCCACTATTTCAACATCCATCGATGATTATTTTCTGAATCTGTTGTGAAGATTGACAAATGGTGATTTTCTAATCCAGTTATTCTTGTTTTCATTTATTAGTTGGATTTCTACTCTAAGGAAAATCTTTCTATTTGTTTGTTTGTGTGTTTATCTACATCTGTGTAGACATACTTTTAAAAAAATATATATTTTATTGATTTTTCACAGAGAGGAAGGGAGAGGGATAGAGAGTTAGAAACGTCAGTGAGAGAGAAACATTGATCAGCTGCCTCCTGCACACCCCTTACTGGGGATGTGCCCGCAACCAAGGTACATGCCCTTGACCAGAATCGAACTTGGGACCCTTCAGTTTGCAGGCCGATGCTCTTTCCACTGAGCCACACCTGTTAGGGCTATAGACATAGTTTTGTTTTATTTTCAAAGCTTTAAAACCTTACTGTGATTTCTTATGTGGATGCCCAGGTTGATTCAGAGTTAGCCAGTGGGAACCCTTCATGCTAATTTCAGTGCCCTTTTTTTTTAAAAAAAATTTACGATATTAGGTGTGAATATATTTGAAATTGGGTATTTTTTAGAGCAGTTTTAGGTTCACACTAAAAGTTCCCCTGCCTTTTAAAAACTCCTCATCATTTCTCTGAGAACTGATGGCATTTTAAAAAATGTTTCCTGTGTATTAATGACTAAACAACTTTGTTAAGAAGCAGATTTAAAAAAATAGACTTGAGTTTGTATAGCTTCGGTTCATAGCAAAATTGAGCAGAAAGTAGAGTTCTCATATCTCTCATCCCCACACACGCCTAACCGCTCCGACTACCAGCATCCCGAAGCAGAGCGGTGCATTTGTTATAAGGGATGGATCTTCCTCGGCACATCTTCATCCACCAGAGTCCATAGTTTACATTAAGGTAAAACCATGGTTCTTGGTGGTGTGCATTGACAGGTGTATAATGACAGGTAACCACTGTTATCATGTCATATGGGAGAGTTTCACTACCGTAAAGATCCCCTGTGCTCTGCCTAGTCATCCTTCCCTCAATCCTAACATCAACCGTTCTTATTGTCTTCATAGCTTGCCTCTTCTAGAATGTCATATAGTTGGAATAAGAGTTATATAAGAAGTATTTCAGATTGGCTTCTTTTGCTTAGTAGTATGCATTTAAGGTTCCTCCATGTCTTTTCATGGCTTGATAACTCATTTCCTGTTAGTACTGAATTGTATTTAATTGTTTGACTCTACCACAGTTTACTTATCCATTCACCTACTGAAGGACATCTTGGTTGCTTGCAAGTATAGGCAATTATGGATAAAGCTGCTGTAAATATCTGTGTGCAGGCTTTTGTGTGGATATAATTTTTCAACCCCTTTGGGTAAACACCAAGATGCACAATTGCTGGATCTTACGGTAAGAAAGAGCATACTTAGTTTTGTAAGAAACTGCCAAACTCTCTTTCTAAACGGCTGTGCCATTTGCATCCCCACCAGCAGTGAGTGAGAGTACCTGTTCCACATCCCTTGTCAGCATTTGGTGTCGTCAGGGTTCTGGATTTTGGTCATTCTAGTAGGTGTGGAGTGAGTGGTGTCTCACTGCTGTTTAGTTTGCAGTTCCCTACTGACAGTGGGGCCTTGACTTACGAGTTTAATTCGTTCCGTGACGGAGCTCGTAACTCAAATTACTCATATGTCAAATCTTAAAGTGAATGAGTGAGACACGTGATGCTGGGCTGATGTTGTGGCGTTCACTGTGATGTTCGCTGCGCCAACTAGCAATGGGGTATCTGAAGCTGGCTCGTAACCTGAATTTTAGCTCGCAACTCAAAGCAAAAAATTGGCCGAGAGACGGCTCCTATCTTGAAAAACTCGTTAGTCGGGACACTCGTAAGTCAAGGCCTCACTGTATGTTCATTGGTGAGGTGTCTGCTCAGGTCTTTTACCCATGTTCTAATTGGATTGTTTGTTTTCTTATTGTTGAGTTTCAAGAGTTCTTTGTATACTTAGGATAACAGTCTTTTATCAGATTTGTCTTTTGCATATTGCATATATTTTTTCCTATTCTCTGGCTTTTTTTTGACATTCTTTATACAGTGTGTTTTGCAAAGCAGTTTTTAATTTTAACCAATCCAGCCTATCAGTTATTTCTTTGATTGGTTGTGCCTTTGGTACTTTATTTAAAAAGACATTGCCATAGCCAAGGTTATCTAGATTTTTTTTTTATTTTCTAGGAATTTTATAGTTCTGCATTTACATTAGGTATGTGCTTAATTAATATATATATAAATATATATGTCTGTATACACACACACACACACACACACTCTTATATTCAGAGAGGAAGGGAGAGGAAGAGAGAGAGAGAGAGAAACATCAGTGATGAGAGAGAATTATTGATTGGCCGTCTCCCACACGCTCCCCACCTGGGATGGAGCCCATAGCCTGAGCATGTGTTCTGACCATGACTTCCTGGTTCATAGGTTGATGTTCAACCACTGAGCCATGCTGGCCAGGCCGTGCTTGATTTTTTTTTGTGAAGGGTGTAAGGTCTGTGTCTAGAGTCTTTTTTTTTTTTTTTTAATGCATGTGTAGTTATTTAGCACCACTTTTTGAAAAGACTATCTTTTCTCCATCATATTGCCTTTACTGCTTTCCAAGATCTGTTGACTCTATGTGTGTGAGCCTGTTTCTGGGCTCTCTGTTCTATTCCATTGACTTATTTGTTCTTTTATCAGTATCCCAGTCTTGATTACTTTCTATATATATAAAAGGCTAATATCCAAAGTGTCCCCTTGGGAGTTTGACCAGGAGACTGGGAGTTTGATCACACGCTGTGACGTCCACTGATCATCATGGGGCGGGGCGGAACGAAGGAAAGCTCTGGTAGGCAGCTGGCAGCCAGGGAAGAAGGCCCTGGCCAGCAGCTGGAAGGCCCTGATTGCCAACCAGGCCTAGGAACCCTACTCGTACACGAATTTCATGCACCGAGCCTCTAGTAGCTTTATATTAAGTCTTGATGTCAGGGTAGCCAGTCCTCTTTATTTTTTTCTTCAGTACTCTGTTGGCTATTCTGAGTCTTACACTTCTCTATATAAACTTTAGAATTAGTTTGTTGATAAATAACTTGCTGGGATTTTGATTGGGATTGCATTGAATCTTTTGATCAATTTGGGAAGAACTGAGATTTTGACAATATTGTCTTCCTATCCATGAACATGGAATGTCTCTTTAGTTCTTTGATTTCTTTCATTAGTGTTTTGGAGTTTGTATATATTTTGTTAGAGTTAGTCTTAAGTGTTTCAAATTTTGAGGATGCTAATGTTAATGTTTTTAATTTCATATTCCATTGCTGGTATATAGGAAGGTAATTAATTTCTGTATATTAACCTTGTATCCTGTAAACTTGCTGTAATCTACACCTGTTAGTTCTAGGAATTTTTTTTTTGTTAATTCATGAATGAGTGTTGGATTTTGTCAACTGCCTTTTCTGCATGTGTTTATGTGTGGGGGTTTTTCTGGGGGGGGGGGATTGTGTCCTGCTGATAAGATGGATTACATTACTGATTTTTAAACATTGAATGAGCCTTGCATATCTGGGATAAACTCTACTTGGTTGTGGTATATAATTCTTTTTATACATTGTTGGGTTAGATTTACTGATATTTTGTTGAGGATTTTTGCATCTGTGTTTATGAGAGACATTGCAAAGACAGATTTTATTACGTCAGTTTAAGTCTGTTTTAGGTTTTCTGAAGTGTGCTTCATCTGTGCAAGTTCAGGATGAAAGAAACTTTGATTCATATTTTGATATATTTCCTCTCTTTTGTGAATTGTACCTGTGAGTTGGTGAGAGAAGCTATATTCTTAAGTTTCCAAATGTTTTAACGTTGCTTCTCAAACATTTCTGAGTAGCATCGTCACAATATCCCTGTGCCTTTTTCAGCCTTAGCAACCTAAGCCTTAGTTTTTAGTCTAGAACAGCATTTGTTACCTTCCTGGTTTAAAAAACTTTTCATTATGAAAAATTACATGCATATAGAGAGATGAGCAGAATTAAATCTCATGTATCTGTCCCCAGGGTTTGCATAGGTAACCATCTCACGAGTGCTGTGGCTTGACATGTAGTTGTTAGTGGCAGCCACTGTCTACTGAGGTCTGCCACAGGAGTGGGCCCGTCCCTAGAAGTCCTTTCTTTTGCCCGAGTTGCCAAACCCCTTCTCTCCTTTTTCAGGCCTCAGTGTAGTCTCTTCAGCGGCTCACATTCCATACCAGAAGCCCTGAGCCAGAAGTTTTGAAAGCTTGGCAGCCTGATTGAAACTGAGGGGAGGGCATGATACAGGGCACACACTGTGTTCAGAACTCAGCTAGCTCCAAGAGGAAATACAGTCAGTGTCAAATGTCACTTGAAGTGTGATTGCTCGGACTTGAAGAAAACTTCATGAGAGAGATGAGCCTTGAACCGCGCCTTAGGTAGTACTTGTGTTTCTCAGCTGGTGCTAGAGCAGCGGTCGCCAACCTTTCGGCCCGCGGACCACCCGATGGCGACTGCTGCCTTGAAGTGTGTATTATTTGGGGCGGGGCGGGGGTGTGTGCATGAGGCTGGGGTATGTGTGTTCTGTGTGGGCACATGGGGAGGGGAGAGCGCAGGAAGTCTTGTTCTTGGGAGATTGATGCTGATGCCGTGACCTGGATGCATTTAGAAAGGGAAGGCGCTTAGGAGGTCTTAGAGGAGGGAGTCTGACCTGGCTGAGGCAGGCAGGGGTGATGCAGTTGGGAGGGGAGGAAAAGAACTGGACAGAGAGCGCTACAGAGCGCATGCGGGGCATACAGAGGCAGAGTTCAAGATGATTTTGCGTTTATGCTGGTGCAAGGGCGTTGTTGGTGTCCTCAGTGGGGACTGGGGAAGTCAGGGTAGGAGTTTGTTGTCAGAGGAAGATAAGAGGTTTACTGTAGGATGTGGGAAGCGATTGGAGCCCTGGAATGAGGTCAGATTGTAGAGAGAGGCTTCAGCGTATCAACAGTCTTCAGGGTCTCGCTCAAGACCAGTTATTTATTCAGTCGACTGTTGTGAGGAAGACGGTGATGTAGAAAGATGCTGAGGAGAAAAGAGGACATAACTGGAATTTTTGGCGTAAGAGTTAAGTAGTACTTTATATAAATATTATAATTCACAATTAATTACTTTGCAATATTTTAGCAGAACATGGAAATTCAACATGTTTGGAATATCCTTTTAGTTTTAGCTTCATCTGTATTCCCCTAAGATGCTTTTTGAGCATTTGTAAGTCTCCACAGGTTTATATTAATTAATACTTCTGTCAACAATTCTATTAACATATTTATATTACTAGATATAGACTTGTATTACTAAAGCTAACTTAGAACCTTAAAGACTGATATTAGTCCTTTCTTTGGATAATTTATCATCTGAAACTGGCAGCTGAGCTTCTCTGTTTGTTTCTTAAGGAGCTCGCACTTGAGGATTGTTCCCTTCTCCAGTTCCTTCACAGGGTTTCGGTAGGTTGGGGGAATTTGTAGTATAGACTTCAGTGTAGATATGTCTTCTACAGTGTTTAAGCAGAGCTTCACAAATATGGCTTAATTAATTTGTTATTAAGCATGCCAGTATGAAAGGTGTTCAATTACTAGCCCCTTCCTTTCCCCCAGCCACTAACCCATATCTCCATAATACGTGTGCTTTTATTATTATTTGAACTGGGAAGGATATGATCCAAAGCAGTTAGGAATTTGTACTGGACATGGTTGATGTGCTTGGAGACATGTGGTAGAGCTTGATGCACAAATGAATTCATGGCCTTTGTTTTACAGGATGGGAACTGCTGCAGTTGCATTTGAACCAAGGGATATGTTTTAAGGGTAGCAGTTGTGTCTGGTTCCCCTTAAATAAGGTCCAGATTATGTAGATTTTACTGCTGCTTAATTGTACCAATTAATTGAAGTATCATTCATTGGATAGCACAGGAAGTCTATGTTAATGTAAAATCAGACTTGAAAATTAAATTTACTTGGGCATCTGACTATATCTTAATAACTTAAAAGAGATTTAACAACGATGTTGTTTTTCAGTGTGCAATACTTACAGAGCTGGTTGCTGTTGAAAAAGATTTTATGTCCTTTTAGGTATGTTGACATCTGGAAGAAAAAAATTTACCTAGTGTTAATTTCATCTCAATAATGCAAAATCACATAGTTGAGCTGTTGTTATCTTTTCTCTTACATTCCATTTACTGATTGCCACCGGAATAAATGGCTCTCTCAGATAATCCTCTCCAGTGAATTTTAGCTTTCTATTACCAAAAGCAGTATTTCTCCAAAGTTCCAAGTTCCCGTAGAGTGGACATTGTATCTGTCATTGTCTAATATAAATATAACGCCCTGATACTAAGCCTTGAGCTTGGCTTTGGTTTTGCTTAGTTACTGGGTATTTTGGAAGGTAGGCTATTTACCAGGCATATCTGACACGATGCTTCAATTTTTTATGCCAAACTTCCTTGTTAGACATGGACCTTTCAATATGCTGTGCGGGCACCTTTGTGCCCTGAAGAGTAGCTAAGATAATAACGTAAGGTAAGCTGTTTAGTTGAGCCTACAGACATATCAAAGTAAGGAGTAGTCAAAGGATGCATGGATTTTTGAATGTGAATATTGTAAATGAAATAGTGAAATTACTTAGAGTATCCCTGTCATTTGTCTTGTTATGTAAGTTTCTACTTGTTCATTTTTTTAAAATATATTTTATTAGCAGCACAATTCACCATAGCTAAGATCTGGAAACAGCCTAAGTGCCCATCTGTAGATGAATGGATTAGAAAACTGGTACATCTACACGATGGAATACTATGCTGCTGTAAAAAAGAAGGAACTCTTACCATTTGCAACAGCATGGATGGAACTGGAGAGAATTATGCTAAGTGAAATAAGCCAGTCAATGAAGGAAAAATATCACATGATCTCACTTGTTTCTGGATAATAAAGACCATTATAAACTTATGAACAAAAATAGATACAAAGGCAGAGCTGCCTCGAACAGACTGTCAAACTACAGCAGGAAGGCCGGGGAGGGTGGGAGGGCAGGAGGGGGGTGGGTAAGAGATCAACCGAAGGAGTTGTATGCATGCATATAAGCATAACCAATGGACATAAGACACTGGGGGGTAGGGGAGGCCAGGGGATTGTCAAGGGCGGGGAAAAAAAAAGGAGACATATGTAATACTCTTTGTAATACTTTAAGCAATTAAAAAAAAAACAGAACAACAAAAACATAAAGGATACTGATCGGAAAAAAAATATATATATATATTATTGATTTTTTATAGAGAGGAAGGGAGAGGGATAGTTAGAAACATCGATGAGAGAGAAACATCGATTCAGCTGCCTCTTGCACGCCCCCTACTGGGGATGTGCCTGCAACCCAGGTACATGCCCTTGACCGGAATCAAACCTGGGACCCTTCAGTCCGCAGGCTGACGCTCTATCCGCTGAGCTAAAGCAGCTAGGGCTCTACTTGTTCATTTTAACTTCCAATAGCATGAGCAAGGAATTGATTTTTTCCCTGAGAAACTAAAGGAAGAAACTGCCTAATTAATATGAAAATTGCCATTTAAATCTCAGTTGTCCATTTTAGGGATACTTATATGTTTCTAGTTCTCTGACTTTCAAAACACTTGTCACATCGTGTGTAATCAGTGTGTACAAACTAAATTTAAAACTCTAAGCAAGGCAAATATAAACTAGCGGGGCCAGGGAAAAATACCGTTGCTGAAGAAGAAAACCTTCGAAACTACTAGTAAATATAAGCAAATTATTGTTTTGTGTTTGTTTTTTACTTACTTGGTTTATAGCAGTTTTTCCCCTTCAGTAATAACAAGCATTGCAGGTGGGAATCGACTAGCACTACTAAGTTAATATTAATGTGCATTTAGTGCTCATCCATTTAAGGTTTCATAGAAAAATGTCCTTGCATTGTCTAATTTGACCAGCCCAACCAGCTACTTTTATTGCTGTGTTAAATTAAAATTCTAAATATAGTAGTTCATTATTAAAAGAAATGAGCAGGAGTAAAATAGAGAATTGATTAAAATAAAGCCTTTTTAAAATATTTTGGATAAAGTAGCAGGCTTCAAGTGAAATTGAGTTTTGGTCTTTACAGGATTAGAGCTATTCACAGTCAGACAGACCACTTAGCCCGTTTTGCAGGATCTCCCAAGGAAGACTGAATCTTGTCTTTGGTCTGACTTATAACCTGTACTTTTATTCTAACTAATCCTGTGCAAGGTGGAGGTCATAGCATGAAAACTAAAGTCTTAGTAAGTGGTTTTTATTTTAGCTATTAAATAGTAGCCTTTCGTGTAGAGAGTTTGTCCTCTTACCAGTTCATACTGCCCAGGGAGTGAGGGCGTGGCGAGTGGGGCCACTTGTCAAGTGGAAGATTGAGCCTCCAGGTTCAGGAAACACCCCGAGAAAGTGTCTGGAAGAGCGCCCTTACCCTCTCTAGGGTTTCTGTTACTTTTCTGGTTAAAAGTAGGTGGAGCGACATTAATTTAGTTGAGAAGGGATTTAAGAAAAGGGAAAGGCTGGCTTTAGTGGCCAATGCCTACATTCAAACCATTAAAAAAAAGTTATGATTTAATTTGTCTTTTAAGTTGCATCATTCATAAATTAGTTATCATTAATAGTGAAGTCTTCATTTTAGTGTAGTTTTAGGCCCAGTGTTGAATCCTAGGAAACTGTAATAGTGAGTATGTTTTGAATATGAATTGAATTTTCAGTGTATTTCAAATACTGAATATTTTATTAGAGTGATATACTTCTAGTCATCTCGGAGACATTCCGTCGATTTCACTGTCTCACGTGTAGGTGATCTGCGCTTTTCATTGTGTCAGACAGAACTAGGTTGTGAGGGTATGTAGGCTATCAGGCAGCTTTCCCTGTCTCAGTGTTACTTGGTTCACTGTAAGGATTGCTCCTCGACATCTTTCCTCTTTACCTGTGCTTATTAAGAGCGGTGGGTAATTAGCATTTTCCCGCTGTTTTTCTCCCTTAGCAAGAATAAGAGAATTGACTTTGATCTTCTGAATTCTTTAGTAAATCAAGCATTATGATGCTACACCTAGATAGCATACTAATCTATGTTGTTCGTGATTTGAGAATGGCTATGTGTTTAAGATCCTTGGTTTGTGTTCCTTTCCCTCCCTTTGAGTCTTCGAACTGTTGGTTCCTTTTCTAACGTGATGGTGATTCCTGGCTGAAATGAAACGTTTCTGTTAGTGGCTTCCCTGTTTAGGCTCCCTCGCTCCCACAGCACACTCCTAGTTTCTCCTCTCTCTTGCATTCTGAAATACAGTTTCATTAAATCCTGAGAGAGCTAAGGTTTTTCTTTGGGAATTTATCTCCAGTGCCTGAAATTAAAAAAAGAAAATAGGATAGTTCACTATGAAATCTTACATGCATCTTTGGAAAAATTTGTATTTTGTAAATGAAAGCAAACTTTTATGTTGGCATTTATTCAGAGGTGGAATTATGTCGTTATTGTTTTAATAACCATGTCCTAATTATTTATAGCTTCCTGCTTGACATAACTCACTTCAAGAAGTGCACAATGTCAGAACGTGGAATTAAGTGGGCTTGTGAATATTGTACGTATGAAAACTGGCCATCTGCAATCAAGTGCACCATGTGTCGCGCCCAGAGGCCTAGTGGAACTATTATCACAGAAGATCCATTCAAAAGCGGCTCCAGTGATGTTGGTCGAGATTGGGATCCTTCCAGCACCGAAGGAGGAAGTAGTCCTTTGATATGCCCAGACTCTAGTGCAAGACCAAGGGTTAAGTCTTCGTACAGCGTGGAGAATGCAAATAAATGGTCCTGCCACATGTGCACGTATTTGAACTGGCCAAGAGCAATCAGATGTACCCAGTGCTTATCCCAGCGCAGGACCAGGAGTCCCACAGAGTCTCCTCAATCCTCAGGATCTGGCTCAAGACCAGTTGCTTTTTCTGTTGATCCTTGCGAGGAATACAATGACAGAAATAAACTGAACACAAGGACCCAGCATTGGACTTGTTCTATTTGCACATATGAAAACTGGGCCAAGGCTAAAAAGTGTGTTGTTTGCGATCATCCCAGACCTAATAATATTGAAGCGATAGAGTTGGCAGAGACTGAAGAGGCTTCTTCAATAATAAATGAGCAGGACAGGGCTCGGTGGAGGGGAAGCTGCAGCAGCAGCAACAGCCAAAGAAGGTCGCCTCCCACCACGAAGCGGGACTCCGACGTGCAGATGGATTTCCAGAGGATTGAGTTGGCGGGCGCTGTGGGCAGCAAGGAGGAGCTTGAGGTGGACTTCAAAAAACTAAAGCAGATTAAGAACAGGATGAAAAAGACCGACTGGCTGTTCCTCAATGCTTGTGTGGGTAAGTTTTTGCATTTTATTGAATGGGATGGGAAAAGATATTGACAGTGACATGAAAGATATAAGCAGGGTCAATATTACTTAGCATTTAGTTAATTCAGCATGATCTTGTTATAACTTTGTCCTAAATTGCCTCCGTTCCATTGTATATGTGTCTCCATCAGTAGGGAGCAAAGCTTTTAAGTTAAAGTGTTCTACACATCAGTAGTAAAATACATACCTGGGGTTGCAAGCGGCTGCTCGATGCACAGGAAGGAGCTGGGGCTGAAGAACACAGCTGCTGCTTCCGTGTGGTAAACAGTGGGAGCACCTTGTGATGGAGGAGCTGTAGTCAGATGTTAAAAATATCACAAAAATGTATGACTCCGAGAAGTTGCACAAACATAATAATGCTGACCTTGAAAATATGATGTCAGTTTAACATGACTGTCATGCAGTAAGTACTTACAAACTCTATGAAACTTGATTTCACAAGGCCAACTGATTCCACAGGTCAGTCATGATTTGCGTGTTTTGTGGTTTTAGTGCTTTTCTAAGGAAGTTCTGGGTATTGGTCCCAGTTACTGGCTCAGAGCTGTTAAAGGGTAGACATGTTGTAAGTTAATTTTTTGTGATATAATTTCACAAAAGCAGTTGACTCTTCCATGTTTTCTTTTTCCTTTATTTTTTAAATCCTCATTGAGGATATGTTTATTGATTTAGAGAATGAGAGAGAGAGAAACATTGATGTGAGAGAGGAACATCAATCGGTTGCCTCCTGTATGCACCTCGACCGGGGATTGAACCCACAACCACGGTATGTGCTCTGACCAGGAATCGAACCTGCACCCTTTTGGTATATGGGAAGATGCTCAATCAGCTGAGCCACATTTTTTCTTTTGTTTTGAGAAATTTGATTTTGGATATTTGGATGGGTGCTTTACATTGATACTCAGTTTTATAAAGGAAATGTTGACTACCTACTAAAGGTAAACATCTTGTGGAACAATAGTTAAGCTTCAAACATGGCTTATCTGTATATATATTTTCCCCAGTATTAATTTCTCTCATTTATCCCCCTGAATATAGCCCCAGGAATACAGAAGCCATAACTATATGAAACCTGCAGGTCCTAAGAGGAAATTTACAAAAAAAAAAAATCTGAGTTTTGTGTTTTAGTTTTGCCCTGGCAAAAAGAGTGTCTTGCAGACGAGCCCTCTGAACACCAAACCCAGCAGAGCAGGCACTTGTGACGTAGCCCCACATCCCTGCCCTGAGGACCAGGAGGGAAGCACCTTCAGCTTCTACCTGTGTGGTCCCCGTTCATCCTGGGGTTCTCTGCTCCGTCCCCGAGTCGGGGCAACACAGAGAGTGGTTGTCTTTTTTTTTTTAATAAGGAAATACAAAAGGGTTTTATTTATTTATTTTAAGAAGTTTTTTTAATAAAATTATTTTTTTTAACATATTTTTATTGATTTCAGAGAGGAAGGGAGAGGGAGAGAAACATCAGTGATGAGAGAGAATCATGGATTGGCTGCCTCCTGCACGCCCCCCACTGGAGATCAAGCCCACAACCCAGGCATGTGCCCTTGACTAGAATCAACCCAGGACCCTTCAGTCCGTAGGTCGACACTTTATCCACTTGAGCCAAACCAGCTAGGGCAAAAGAGTTTTATTTATTATTAATTTTTTAAATTGAGGTCATATTCACATAGCAAAATTCACCATTTTGAATGTGAACAATTCAGTGGCATTTAGTGCATTCACAGTGTTGTACAGCCACCACCTTTATCTGGTTCTGAAATACTTTCATCACCCCAAAAGGAAGCCCTGTACCGGTTAAGCAGTTACTTCATATCCCCTTCCCCCCTCCTTCCTGGTAACCAACAGTGCTTGCTTTTTCTGTGGATTTACCTGTCCTGGGACCTGTCCTGGGTAGTCCGTGTAAATGGGCTCTTAGGTGACGTGACCTTTCGTATCTAGGCATGCTTGTCTTTCAGTTCAGCTGCATGCCTTTTGGGACACTTTTAAAAACACTTTTGCAAGCAGTGGCGTCCTATGCATATGTTTACTACAAGGTGGTGTTACAGTGCACATACGTTTATAGATGGAAATGAACTACATCACAATGATTCTTAACCTCTTTTGGGGCCATAGAATTCTCTAGGAATCAGGTTCATTGCTTCTTCAGGTTAGTGGATCTCAGCATAAGAACTGCTTTGAAGTGTTTTCTCTCCTTGAAACACAAGTTAGACCAACAAGTATTACCTTGCCTTTAAGGCTGTTATTTCTTGTCTTATGAATACTCTGTCTTCTTGCTGCTACCTTTTATTTCCTTACATATATTTTTCCTTTTTTTAAAAAAAAATATTTTTATTGATTTCAGAGAGGAAGGGAGGGAGAGAGAGAGAAACATCCATGATGAGAGAGAATCACTGATGGGCTGCCCCTGCTTGCCTCACACTGGGGACTGAGCCCGCAACTCGGGCCTGTGCCCTGACCGGGAATCGAACCTTGACCTCCTGGTTCCTAGGTAGAGGCTCAACCACTGAGCCGCGCCATTCTTCTTCTGAACAAACATCCTTGTACCTCTTCAAATTCTAAGAGCTCTGAGCTCATTTTAAAGGTGGAATAAAAACTACTACCAGCATGACCAGTAGTTGATCTGGCTGTGTTTTATTTACAAATCAGTTTCTTTGCGGTTAAGTTCTGTTGCCACCCACTCCAGAGTTGCTCGGTGCTTAGGGCCACGGATTGACTGTGCTTGGTTTTGGTAATGTGGAGTCTGTCTTTCCCGTCAGGAGATGGTTTTGACTGTTCACTGCACAACATGGCTCCCAACTGCTGTACGCAAGATTATGGCCCTGTTCCTATTAGGCAGTCACGCCCTGTTCTCTGTAATATGCTGAAAGCATTGTTCCGTGTTTATATTTTGTTGGATTAATTAACAGAAGTTCACATTTACTGAAATTTAATCTTTTCTTGTCTGCTGGCCTCATGTTCTCCAGGTTTCATTAGGTATGTTGTATTATGGCTTGCTGATACGCATTTAAAAGAATCATTTCAGCACTCGCTTCGGCAGCACATGTACTAAAAAAAAATCTCCAGAGTATGTACACTAAGTCTAAAATGTATACTTATGACAAAACTGACACGAAGTAATAAGAAACTGGAAAATAAAAACAGCCTCAGGCCAGCTTGGCAGCGGGGAAAATAGGAAGGAGAAGGTAGTTGTTGAGGAGGTCAAAGTAAACAGAGCCTCAGCAGCAGAGGATCTGTCACGTGACTGGTGGGTGTACGTTTCACGGCGGTGAAAGGAGTACTGTTACTTGAACTTTTTCAGAACATTTGATACCAAGGCAGCCAGATAAATAGGTCTACATGAAGCTGATTGCTAGGTCCCAAGGTAGTCTGTCACCTGCTACTGTTTCCCGGCATCCCATAGGCCAGAACATTTGAACTTGATTTTTAGTGTGGCATTTCTGTAGTTCTTGGTTTGTGTTCTTTGCTTGTGTTTGCCTGTTTTCAAGTTGGTATACCACAGCTGTTTGCACAATCAACTTTCTATCTTTAGAATTTTTTCTGTCCTATGGAATTGCTTTGTGCTAATTACCACTTCTGAGTTGCAAGCCCAGTAGCAGATCTGTGTTCTAATATTTAATTTTTGGAGATCATCTTTTTGGGAATTTAGAGAGGAAGCTAATGAAATTGTTCACTATTCTGATAGATTTGTTATGGTTATTTTTTAGTTTTCTGAAAAGGACTTTACATTTTATTTTCATTACAGTTTACATTCAGTATTATTTTGTGTTGGTTTCAAGTGTAGAGCATAGTGGTCAGACAGTCATATGCTTTACACAGAGTGTCCCCCTGTCATTTTCAGTCCCAGCGGGCGAAGTGCTAGGGTTACTCTAGGATGCCAGTGTGCCGCTCTGGTTGCTTAGGGATGGGACTGAGCGCCCTCCTGGAAGACACTGCTGTTCAGCGGCCTTTTTTCCTTAACACGTTGCGTTACGTCATGAATAAAGGCAGAGCTTGAGGAAAGGGTCTTGAGTCTTCGACATTTAAAATGATTAGATTTTAAATTACATTTTTAAAAACAAAAATGGTTTGAGTTAAAATATTCTATAAAAAGCTTTTAATAGGATCCAAAATATACACAGACTCCTGCAGCACATCTGTGGCACTGCCTCCATAAAAGGAAACAGTGCTGGCACGCTGGCAGTGCCTGTGTGTCCTTGGTTCGCTGTGTGCTGCTCTCACCTGGGATGTGTGTGTGTCGCTATAGAAACTCAAGTCTTGTCCTGGCCAGATGGCTCCGTAGGTTGATCATTGTCCTGTACACCACAAAGGTTGTGGGTTCGATTCCCAATCAGGCCACATACCAAAGTTTTGTGTTTGATCTCCGGTCGGGGTGCCTATGGGAGGCAGCCTATTGATGTTTCTCTGTCACATCAGTGTTCCTCTCGTTCTCTTTCTTGAAAATCAATTAAAACGTCACCTTGGGTGAGGATGAAAAACAAAACCAAACCTCAGATCTTTTCGCTCCATACCCGTCCTATCCAAGGCTGCTGATGTTACAGGTAATAGAGTTACTTTAGCACCATGAAAGGAGTGTTAGCTTCAGGTACTTTTTGGTTTCTGAGGCTTTCCTCTTGTCATATTGGAACTTTGGCTATAAAAGCGCATTTTATGTCATGGTTTTTAAGCGAATTGTGATCAGTCTCAGCAATATAAAGATTCCAGTCTGGGGAGCGCACACACATTTTCTTTCCCGTGGCCAGTGCAGCCTGGCTGTTGGAGGAGCTGGGGACTGACTCCTGGGACAAAGGCGCTTTCAGGAGCACCGTGTCACGGAGAGGCACGCAGTGGCTGAGCTAGAAGGCCAGCGACATGCTTCTGGCCGCCTCTCATCTGCCTCAGGCAGGACTCCTGGCTTTTAGAAATGATGGAGTGCACAGGCCTGCCAGCGAGTCATGTGTCTCTGGGTGCTGAGGAGGGGAGTGTGACTGGTGATGCCTGGTTATGCGACACTGACACTTGAATATACATCATTATTTAGTAAAGGCTGTCGTTTTTAAAAACACTGTATTACATGAACACTCTGAATTATGAAACCTGGATATATCATTTAAATATTAAATACAAAAAGATGTTTAGACTGCAGGGGACTTTACTGTTGACCATAAAATAATTTTAATTTTGAACATTTACTGAACTATGCACAGGGCTAAAACATCAAGCAGTTATAGATAGAAGAGTTTATAAAGGAAAGCATGTGTTTCTCTCTTCTCCACCTTCAACCCTGCTGTGCAGAGGCGGCCACTTTCCCCCATCAGCCTTTTCTTCCGAGGAGTTCAAACCGGTGGCAAAGTGACACGTCTAATACATGGACACATGCCTTCAACCTAGATTTGACCATTGTTACTGCCTCGCACTTTGCTCTCTCCCTTTCTCCGGCTCTGTCTGTCTTTCCGTGTGAGTTTTTCCTGAACCCTCGGAGAGCTAGCTGCAGATGTCTGGGCATTTTGCCTCTAAGTACTTCTGTATGTATGTCATTTCTCTACAAAGCCATACAATGTAATTATCCAGAAAAATTTAATGTTCACAGTCCATGTTTATTTTCACCAATAGTTACACTAATAGCTACTGCTCCAGTCCCATTCAGCTGAGGATTCTACATGGTATTTAGTTGTTTTATCTCTTTAGTTTCCTATAAACAGTGCCCCAGGAGTTTTTTGTTTTCCTTATTTACTCTGTCATGACATTAACATTTTCAGAGTCCAGGCCATTTATTTTACAGAATCATCCTCAATTAGGATATGGTTATATAAGTATAGGTAACAAAGTTTTCCATCTTGGACATTTTTAAGTGTATGGTGCAGTGGCACAAAATATATTCAAACTAGAGGCCCAACGCACAAAATTCGTGAAAGAGTAGGCCTTCCTTCCCCCAGCTGCCGGCACCAGCTTCCCTCCGGCTCTGGCTTGTCTGGAATGACATCCGGTCTAATTAGCATAGTACCCTTTTATTATTATAGATTGTTGTACACCTGTAATCGCCATCCATCTCCCCCCCCCCCACCCCCATTCCCTGGGAACCACCATTCTATTTTCTGTCTCTGAGAAACTAACTATTCTAGGGACCTCATATAAGTGGAATCGTACAGTATTTGTCCTTTTGTGACTAGTTTATTTCATTTAGTATGATGTCTCAACCTTCATCCATGTTGTAGTATGTGTCAGAACTCCCTTTTTAAGACTGGATAATACTCTATTTTAAGGGAGGGGAGCAGATTACCGCCATTATTTTGGGGATATTTATTATTTTAAGCTGGTTATTTTTAAGAAACAGAAGACCCAGAGAGAACCTTTACCTCTCTGTAGCTGCCCTGAATAATATAGCTAGAGCAGGGGTGGGCAAACTTTTTGACTCGAGGGCCACAATGGGTTCTTAAACTGGACCGGAGGGCCGGAACAAAAGCATGGATGGAGTGTTTGTGTGAACTAATATAAATTCAAAGTAAACACCATTACGTAAAAGGGTACGGTCTTTTTTTTCTTTAGTTTTATTCATTTCAAACGGGCAGGATCCGGCCCGTGGGCCGTAGTTTGCCCACGGCTGAGCTAGAGGGACCTATTACTCCAGGGAGCTGTCATTGTATATCAGCGGTTCTCAACCTGTGACCCCTTTGGGGGCCGAACGACCCTTGGGGGGCTGCAGGAGGCAGCTGGTCAATGGTTCTGTCTCATCATTGATGTTTCTCTCTCTCCCTCTCCATGCCCTCTAAAATCAATAAAACTGTATTTTAAATTTTTTTTCTCCTGCTCTGCTGCTAAGTTATCCTGGCTGAATTTGAAACCAAATTTCACAGGTGAGAAAACCAGTCTCCGTCTCCCTCTATGTGAAAGGGTCATTCGACCTCCAAAAGAGTCACAGGTTGAGAACCGCAGGGGGTTGAGAACAATAGAAAGTTCTGCTCTCTCACATATATTGCCTAAGACCATCAGAAAACACATGTATAATTACATATTGTTTTTGTGATTAATCACTATGCTTTAATTATGTTCAATTTGTAACAATGAAATTGGGGGTCACCACAACATGAGGAACTGTATTAAAGGGTCGTGGCATTAGGAAGGTGGAGAACCACTGTCGTATATGAACTCTAGTGTACCATTGGTCAAGGTCTCCAGTGTCCCATTGATCAAGATGGCCCAGCAAACATTTGCTTACCAGACCTTGGCTTTTCCATCTCCATGTGAATTGCCTTCCTCCCCTTTGCAGTCCCAGATGACAACCCCACGTTGTCCTCTGCTGGGGTCCAACCCCAGCAAGTCCAGGGGTCCCCAAAGGTGAGGACGGAATCGGCGAAGAAGGAATGACATGGAGACAGCGTTCAGTTGATCAGCAGCCTAGCCAGGATCTCTAGCCAAGTTCTGGTCAGGATCTCCAGCGAAGTTCTGGTTAGGATCTTCAGCCAGGTTCTCCAGGTTCTCCAGCCAGGTTCTGTAGCCATGTTCCCTCGCTAGGTTCTCCAGCCAGGTTCTGTCGAGGTTCTCCAGCCAGGTTCAGTCACCAGGTTCTAGTCAGGTTCTCTTGCCATGCTCTATCCAGGTTCTGGAGCCAGGTTCTGTCTCTAGGTTCTGTGGCCAGTTTCTGTCCAGGATCTTTTGCCATGTTCTCTCCAGCGAAGTTCTTCTGTTTCTAGGTTCTGTGAAGGTTCTGTGTTTAGGTTCTGTGTCTAGGTTCTGTGTCCTATTGTCTTGTTACATCTGTATTTATACCAGTTGATTCCAATCCTATCAATCTGTATTCCAAAGGTTAGGGCGTTTCTTATCTCCATTCCAGGGAGTAGAGATTATGTAGCTTAAGCATGATTGTTCTTAGTTAAAGTGATTACCCGCCTGGCACTTAGTTAAGGGGTTTTATTCCCTCCCTAACTTCAGGGGAAAATCCCTACCTGGGGAAACAACCTTTCTCAGAGAGGTGACCTTGGTTAAAACACATAGTGCCAAGAAGGTGTGCAAACATATTAAGAATAGTATGCCATATATGCCAGGTCCCTTGAAACAGCAAGGATGGACCGGCTCCCGGCAGTCCTCAGCTCAAGACGGCTTAGTGCCTGCTCGGTCCTCCGCTCCCTGTTCTTCGGGAGCCCCTGCTTGCACACACACGATTACATTGGGTTGTTTTCTCCTGGTGATCTGTCACATGTCAGTTTTAAAAAATTTTTAAAATATATTGTTACTGATTTTAGAGAGCAAGGGAGAGGGAGAGAAAGATAGAAACATCAATGATGAGAGAGAACCATTGACCAGCTGCCTCCTGCAGCCCCCCACCCGGGATGTGCCCTTGATCGGATTCAAACCTGGGACCCTTAAGTTTGCAGGCTGATGCTCTATCCACTGAGCCAAACCAGCCAGGGCAGCAGGAGAAGTTTTTACTTGAGGTCAGAAGAGCTTGTGGGATTTGATTTCGGGGGTGACTGTGATTCTGCTGCTCCCTATTTCATGACGAGAGCCCTGGGTTTCTAAGAGCCAGAGGATCCCCTCCGTTGACTCTCTTGGCCATATTTTAAGTGAACTTTGCAATTTGAACTCACATCATCTATTTTAATTCATTACCACTTGTCCTCATCTCTGATCACCTTCCAAAGGAACTTTGTGACACGTTCCTGCGAATCCTCCCACTGCGCTCGGCGCCGTTCTCCTGCGTGTGCGAGCATCTGCTTTCTTAGGGAGGTACCAGCATTCAGGCCTCGTTTCTTGTGATGTGGGGCATTTATATTTCCACAGCAGTGGGGTTGCTAACAGTCTGATCAAAGGCAAGGAGGTAAGATCTCCAGAGGATAAGCTGTGTTTGGCATAGTTTGTCATGATTAATAGTATAACATTTAAAAGCCTAATTAGAAACTCTTTTGACTTCCTGTCATTGACTCATATTTATTTCTACAGAGGATGTTTTCATAATGGAGTGAGTTTATGGAATGAGTTGAGTAGAAGCTCATCTTGATGTAGAATAGATTAGTTTAAATTAAGGATTTATTTCCAGTTGTGATTCTCATCTCTTGGCCTTTTGGAAGGGTTATGACTTTATAGCACTATTGTGGGAATAGAAATGGAAGATTTTAACTTGTTGCCATTGGTTAGTGTATGAAAAATACATCTAGAGGTGATTTGTTTTGTCTGCTCAAACTATTTTTGGGATTGCCACGGAGCTTGCACCTACTTGAAGGTGCACTTAAAACTATTGCCCTAACCGGTTTGGCTCAGTGGATAGAGCGTTGGCCTGCAGACTGAAGGGTCCCAGGTTAGATTCTGATCAAGGGCATGTACCTTGGTTGCGGGCACATCCCCAGAGGGGGTTGTGCAGGAGGCAGCTGATTGATGTTTCGCTCTCATCGATGTTTCTAACTCTCTATTCCTCTCC
The DNA here is from genome assembly GCF_964212035.1 of Myotis nattereri. Lineage (NCBI taxonomy): Eukaryota > Metazoa > Chordata > Mammalia > Chiroptera > Vespertilionidae > Myotis > Myotis nattereri. The sequence continues at coordinate 59,972,863 of NC_138088.1, read as the reverse complement.
CTTCCTCTCTGTAAAATCAATAAAATATATTAAAAAAAAAACACACACAAAAAAACAAAAACAAAAAAACTATTGCTCGTTTTATTTACGAAGCAGCTCCTGGTTAAGCCGGTTTGGCTTATTGGAGGGCACTGGCCTGCGGACTGAAGCGCCCCGAGTTACGCTCTGGTCAAGGGCATGCACCTAGGTTGCAGGCTGGATCTTAGCCCTGGTCGGGTCCGTGCAGGAGGCAACCAAAGCATGTGTCTCTCGCACATTGATGTTTCTCCCTCTCTGTCTCTTCCTCTCCCTTCCACTCTCTCTAAAAATCAGTGGAAAAATATCCTCAAGTGAGGATCAACCAAAAGAAAAAGAAAAAAAGGAAAGAGATTGCTGTGACTAAACCAAGTTCCTGATGGAACTATAGCTGAATAGTTAGGAGTATAAAGAAAAGGCATTCAGGGTGGTATAGTTTCCTTCTAATATGCAAAACCAGCCAAGTGAGTTAAACTCTGCTAGAGGAAGACCACCCAGACACTAGCCAGCCACAGCCGCAGCTTCTGCTGCCCACGGTGAAGGGCGTTCTGAACATTCCCACTTAAAACCCACTTTTCTCTTTAAGGGCTCCCGACAGTGTGCAAGCTGACTCCAAGTGCACCCTGCCCCCCAGCATAAAGCATGCTGTGCTCTCACAGCTACCATAGAACTCCAGGGTAGTGGTGGGCTGGCCCGGCCCGTGTGGGCTCAGGTAAGTCCTGGCTTTTTTTAAAACCATTTGGCATTCTTTTCAAAGTTAGTTACCGTTATGATTTTGTCATAAAATAAAATAAGGCAAAACTTTGAAAACTGTGCCATACATGGGGGAAAAATAAGTCTGTTTTCTAAACATCTACAAGCCAGCTCCATCTCCCGACCAGGAGTTCCATAGTAGCTATGAGGTCCCTGCGAGCTATGCCTGTGGCTCCAAACGCAGGGGAGCCGAAGCAGGTGTACAGCTGCTGGTAATAAAAATACAGCAGTGAATAAACAGCAATACAGGGAGAGACCGTTTTGCATACTCACAACTGTTAATCTACTTTTGCCCACTCTGTATATTAAATTCTGGTCCAGCTACACAACAATAATATACGTGTTTGTTTTCCTTAACAAGTGTATATTTTAGTAGAGGCCCGATGCATGAAATTCGTGCAAGAGCTGGCCTTCCCCCAGCTGCCGGCACCGGCTTCCCTCGCAGCCGGAAAGTTGTCCGGTCTAATTAGCATATTACGCTTTTATTATTATAGATAACCTATAATATGGTATCTTTCATTTACTCTCTGGTCTTCATGTTTAAAGTCTCCTAACACTTCTTTATCTGTAACTGCTCCACTGCTTAGCCAGGCATGTATTTCATTCCATCAGTTTTGAATTAAAGCCCTAAAAGCTGATCTTCTCGGAGTGGCTTTAGCTGTCCTTTATTTGCCTTCTTAGTGTGAATGGGGAAGCGACAAAGCACTTGAGAGGGAGGCTCAGCTACTCTTGGAGGCAGGTGAGATGTCCGCAGCCAGAAGCATCTGGACTCTCTCCTCTGCTAGAACGACCCTGCTTTCCCTGCTCTCTGATGTTGAGATTTTACCGCTGACAAGGATTTGCTCTTTCACTACCTACCAACTCCTCTACCTTCCTACTTCCCTTTTATTCCCTAATATTAACGAGTGGTAGAAATGCAATGTTATATGAGGAACTCAAAGGCATTTTATAAGTTATTTTACCCCCCAAGTAGAAAACATGTGGTAGCTAAGTTTTTAGGTTATCCAAGTGTGGGCCAACCCCCTTTTGAACACCATGTGTACGGGGATACCCACCTTTCAAGAAACTGCCTAAACTTGATCAGTGGCTCCCCTTGAACGACGTGTAATAGAACATACCAGTAATGAGGACCGGTCCGTGATTCTCTTGTGAAATTTTATTTGTAATAAATTTACTCACCTTTGTAGCTGAAAACTCTCCAGTAGCTGGTGAGCTTTTAATTACGGTTCATGAAAAAAAATACATTCCCAAGACATCTACACTAATAAAAGAGAAAAATGGTAATTGGCTTACGGCGATACCTTTTTCATTGGCTAATCAGGGCTATATGCAAATTAACTGCCAACTAAGATTGGCAGTTAACTGCCAACTAAGATTGGCAGTTAACTGCCAACAAGATGGCGGCTAATTTGCATATGTAGGCACAATGCAGGGAGGCGAAAGGGAAAGCAGGAAGAAGCCCCCTACCACTGACAGTGATCGGAAACCCAGGGGGGAGCTAAGAGCTGGGGGGCAGGGCAAAGGCGGCCCTGGGGCCGCCTTTGCCCTGCCCCCCAGCCATGATTGGAGAATCAGGCGCCTTTGCCGCCCTGGCCAGTGATAGCAGGAAGTAGGGGTGGAGCCAGCGATGGGAGCTGGGCACGGTCGAAGCTGGCAGTCCCAGGAGCTAGGGGTCCCTTGCCTGGGCCTAAAGCGAAGCCCACGATCGCGGCGCCCGCCGCTGCCACTGCAGGTCCCCGCTGCCTGGGCCGGACGCCTAGGCCAGAGGTGTCAGGCCTGGGCAGGGGCGGAGCCTGCAACCGCGGGGAGCTGGGGGTCCCCTGCCCAGGCCTGACACCTGCCGGAGGCCTCAGGCCTGGTCAAGGGGCCAATCCGGTGATTGGTGATCGGAGGGTGATGAGGGTCAACTCCTCTGGCTGAGGCATCAGGCCTGGGTGGGCGGCGGAGCCGGGGATTGGGGGGATATGATGGTCCCCTTGCCCAGGCCTGAAGCCTGGGTCAGAGGCGTCAGGCTTGGGCGGGGGGTGGAGCAGGCGATCAGAGGGAGATGGGGGTCCCCTGCTCAGGCATGATTCCTGGGCCAGAGGCCTCAGGCCTGGGCGGGGGCCAGAGCCAGTGATCGGGGGGAGATGGGGGTCCCCTGTCCAAGCCTGACACCTCTGGCGGAGGCTTCAGGCCTGGGCAAGGGGCTGATCAGGCGATCGGAGGGTGATGGGGGTCAACGCCTGAGGGCTCCCAGTATGTGAGAGGGGGCAGGCTGGGCTGAGGGACACTCCCCCCCCCCCCACACACACACCCAGTGCACGAATTTCGTGCACCGGGCCCCTAGTCAGATAATAAATTGCTTACCTTTTAAATACTGCTTTGTGCCTATACTTAAGTTTGTGTTTTTCATGTTCTGAGAAGTTTGGAGAATTTCACACTGAAGAATGGAGGGCAGCATCTCTATTCACCCTCACCCTCTGCCGGGGACGTGCAGTCGCACCTGCAGGTTATGCAGAGCTGGGGTGGGGCGTGAGCCTTTGTCGGCTTAGGAATTGCACTCTGTCAGCTCAGTTGATACACAGCTCAACCCTGGGAAGTTCTGTTCGCAGGTTTAAAGCCTGTATTTGGAGGCAGACGGGGTGACGTTGTAACCAGGACTCGGAAGACTCTTGCTCACCTTGTCATGCTATTTGGTATCTGTCTGCACTCCCTCTCCCCCTCACGCTGTGCTGCTGAGTCTCTACTTACAGAAATCCCTCAGAAGCTTTAGAGAGGAAATGAACTCGTAAGCAAGACTGCCTAAGAGGAGATTCTCAGCGGCGAGGTAGCTAAAAATAGGAACATTGTGATTTGGAAGATCTCCCCTTTCTCCAGACAAAAGACAGAAATTGCTGGTGAGCTTCAGGAGATAAAAGCACCCGTGTGCGTTGTACACGCACACACCAGTGCGGCTGGCCTTCCTCCGACCTCCTCAGGGCGGGGGTCGGACTTTTCGGGCCTTGGTCTGCTTGCAGAAGTGCTGGGAGCATTCCTGTGTCACACCACAGGGTGTTTGGAAGCCCTTTATGTCTTGGGGGTGGGGTTCCAGCTGTCCCTGGCCTTTACATTGAGGAACGCATTCGTCTCCGCTGCTGGGAACAGAAATGCGCCTCATGGGTTCCGCACCTGGAAACGTGTGTGGCTGGAAAGGTCATTTCTCTGGGGACAGGATGTAGATTTCCAGAAGGATTTTTGGCCCCAGAGTTTGGACACTTTCGATGCTGGCTGTTCCTGGCATACACATGTGATGACAAAGGACAGTTCTGAGTTGAGGAATCATGTTTTACTGTCTTGGTGTTCCTCACGTGGCCTAGCGTAGTGCTCTGCATGTCCCGGCATTTAGTGAGGTGGGAATTGAATTCTCATTTTAAAGCTTGGTCATTCTTAATAACTGTGCCATGTCCTACTCCCAGGAATAGCTCTTATTTATCCAATTCCTAATTCAAGAGTGCAGCGGCAGACACTGTAGACTACACTAAGCATAGGCTCGGTTAGTGCCAGGACCCACCCGCAGTCTCCTGGGCCTGCAGTCGTGGTGCTTGCCTTATTTTCAGATGTTTGTGGTGCATTTGAAGCTCACCAGCACCTTTATTTTTCTGTCAAGTCTTCGTGACTAGGGTCACTGCCTTCACCCAGCGTTAGTTTGTGTTGAGATTAATAATGTGGTTCAGTGGGAATGGAAAGTTCCTTATGGACTTGGAGAAGGTGATACTTGTTTTATCTCTCCACTTGCTGTTTAATGTTTTGTTTTAGCACGTTTTTGTTCAGAATCATCCGCTTCAAGTGTTACTGAAGTTTTAATAATTCTTAATGGGTGTAAGAGAGACTTGACTGAGAGATTCTGACGTCAGAATATTGCTAGCTTGCACTTAACATTGGAAGTGGTTTAATTGCTCTTCGTTGTGTCAAAGCCACCGCAGTGTGGGAGGCTCAGCCCTCGTTTTGAGTTACCTTTGAAAAGGCAGCTCAGGGGCTCCGCGCCCAGTGCCCGGGAAGCAGGCAGGGCAGGCGCCAGGTCTCGAGGGCTCCTCTCACACCAGATTCCTGGTCTCCCCCCAACTCCTCTATTCTGATCACTCCTCTGACCCCCACGAGCGGGCAGCCAGCACTGAGGGAAGGTAAGTGCCACGCCTGATGGGGGGTGGGGGGGGCAGTTCCCGTCCTGGAAGAGAGTGAAGGTCGGGGAGTCCCCTGACTTTACGTGTGTTCTTGAGGGCATTTAGGCTGTGCCGACCCAGGAAGCACAGAGAAACATTTAGAGTTTAGAGCGGATGCTGCAGGTTCATGCTTTTTTGGAGAACAATAGAATGACACTCCTTTCTATCTTGATGCTGTTTTAGGGGTTGTAGAAGGCGATTTAGCTGCTATCGAAGCCTACAAGTCGTCAGGAGGGGACATCGCCCGGCAGCTCACTGCGGATGAGGTGCGCCTGCTGAACCGCCCTTCCGCCTTCGACGTGGGCTACACGCTGGTGCACCTGGCCATCCGCTTCCAGCGGCAGGACATGCTCGCCATCCTGCTCACGGAGGTGAGTTCAGCAGAAACACTCTTTACAGGCGGAAATGTGTTCTTTTGTTTTTTTCTCTTGTGTGTTCTTTTTTTTTTTTTTATGTGACAGTGTTTCTCTAACAGTTCTTACAATGTTTCTCTAAACAGTTCTGAAATGTTTCAGATTCTTTTATCCCCTTTAAAAAGTTATATTAAGCTTGAGACTTAAACAGTATATAATTTTTAAGGGTATATGCTTTAAAACAGGACATTTTGCCACAATAATTGAGTTATACTTGACTTAAAAACTGGGATGTATCTGTTACTCATTCCACTAACAAATATTTATTGAGGACCTACCATGTGCCAGGCACTGCTAAAAAAGGGGTATGACCTTGTACACATTTACAGTACTCATTGAAAAAATCCACATGTAAGTGAGCCCACACAGTTCAAACCCGTGTTGTTCAAGGTTCAACTGTATATTGAAATACAGTTATCACAATGCTAAATCAAATCTGTGATATATAAGAAAATGCCTTTTAAATTTAGGCACAAGGTTAGTAAAAATGTAGGATTTAAATTTAATTAAAATTGCTATTCAAGTTCATGGGACCTTGCCCAAGTTCACGGCCCAAAGTTATGGGCTACTGGCCTAAGGAGATGGTTGAGTCCTGAGGTGGGAGAGGCCAGAGGTGGGGGCAGGGTTCAGGGACATTCATGCTCCAGGGCAGGGCGCAGGGGACGGGGAGGCCAGCCTCCAGCTATTGGCAGCTTTCCTGTTTCAGTCCAGTCGTTTTTGGAAAAATTCCCCAGGTTTTCGGAAAGGGACTGAAGGTTGGCAGATTGGAATAAGCTAATTTTAACTTACTTTTGGGATTCATTTTAACACTGGTGTGAAACAGGCAGTTATTTTCTGAGCATATTTAATATTTGGTTTTATATAAGTGTCACAGACTGGGTTTCTGGAGTTAAGATGTAGTGAGGATTTCATTACATCAGGTTGTGCAGTGGTCGGCAAACTCATTAGTCAACAGAGCCAAATATCAACAGTACAACGATTGAAATTTCTTTTGAGAGCCAAATTTTTTAAAATTAAACTATACGGGTAGGTACATTGTTATTAACTTCATTAGGTACTCCTAAGCTGGCCTTTGCTAAAAACGTCCTCAGTCTGATTGAGGTACATTCGCTGAGGTTGACCCCTTCCAACTCTCCCATCCACACTCGTCTTGTATACTTGTTTCATCTATCTCCTTTCGTTCATCCTCTCTATATGTCCAAACCGTCTCAACATACCTTTTTCAATCCTCGACACTACATCTTCTTTCATTCCACAACGTTCCCTAAAATTAACTTAATAAACTTTACTTAAAAATTTAAGTCAACTTCGCACTGTACTTGCGCGCCCGCACGTGGTATTTTGTGGAAGAGCCACACTCAAGGGTCCAAAGAGCCGCATGTGGCTTGCGAGTTGCGGTTTGCCGACCACTGGGTTAGTGGGACCGAATTGTCATGGAGAGTTTCAGAATGATACGACGGGTGGCTGCGTGGGGGATGCAGGGATTTTGAAACTGTTTACTTCCCTTAATAGCAGTTACAGTTGAGTTCTCTGCATATATTACGTAGATGACATGACCCGTAAAGCTTACTCTCTGGGCGGCTTATTAGAAGATCGGGACCCTCCATTCGGGAAACCCGCTGGGTCGTGGCTGAAGTCTGGCCACCCCGGACTCACGCATTTCCTCCTGTCAATATCAGCCTTGACCCGGCATTCTCTGCATGCCAGGAGCCCAGCTTCAGTGGGAAGTGACATCTTTCCATCATCTGTTGCTGTTGGTCATTTAAAAGGAGAGTCCAGCCGTTCCCGGCCGGCTCTGTGCGGTGCTCACTGCGCCAGCGCTCCTGTTTCTCTCCTGAGGGCCGGGCTTCCAGTGTTTGCTGTCTTGTCTGTTCCACCCGTGGGGAAGCCAGGTGCTTTGGTAAAAATCCAGAATTATAGAGATGGGGAGGGCCTTGAAGTCAGCAGGAACTAACCCTTTATAAATAGCGTGTTTGTAAATAGCGTGTTTGCTTTATTCCAGGTCAGGGTACATGAAACAGTCTCAGCAGAGCGGGAGAGAGGAGTGTTTCTGCGTTTCCCCATGAGCTGGAATTCCCTGTTTTTAAGAATGTTTTTATTGGGGGCATGATGGGTAGTCTTAATGTAGGTTGTGTACTGTCCTCCCTCCCCTCCTAGGATGAGCCTTTGGGAACAACACCATTTTACATATGTTTTCATATGTGCATCTTTGTATATTTCCTTGGGAATAAATTCTTGGGAATTACTGAGCCAGAGGCTAACTGGCTGTTTTCCTGGAATGATGTACTGATGCCCCCTGTACTGTTAGGGAAATTATACCCATACCCAGTGCAGTTTAAAATTAAAAAAACAAAATACCACCTCCGTTCCTGGGGGATGCTGGTAAGTCCTTTGAACACTGGTGTCTTCTGCTCCTGCTGGCACGGGGTGCAGAGGAACATGTCTTTTGTGTTGAAGGTGTCTCAGCAAGCAGCCAAGTGTATTCCCGCCATGGTGTGTCCTGAGCTGACAGAGCAGATCCGGCGGGAGATCGCGGCCTCTCTCCACCAGCGGAAGGGGGACTTCGCTTGCTACTTCCTCACCGACCTGGTCACGTTCACGCTGCCGGCAGGTGACTCCACATTGCAGTGGGAAAAGACTTTCCACTATTACAGCCATTTTTTATGTCTAGAGAATGTTTCTCTCAGGAAGCTATTATGTGTGCATCTCCTGTGGTTACTGGAAGTGACCAGTGCAGGAGCGGCTCGTGAACTTACAGTGGACCTGGGAGGAGGACAGCCACTGGTGACTGGCTGCTTTGTGGGCCTCAGATATTTTAAAAATCTGCCTAACTCATTTGTTTTTCCCTTTGGCTTTATTTTAAAGTATTATCAGTCTACTTTTTTTCTTCTTCTTTTCATGCCTAATATTTTGAAATTAAGAATCAAGTTGTTTGCCCTAGCTGGTTTGGCTCAGTGGATAGAACATTGGCCTGTGGACTGAAGTGTCCCAGGTTCGATTCCGGCCAAGGGCACATCCCCGGGTTGCCGGTTCAGTTCCCAATGTGGGGCATGCAGGAGGCAGCCAATCAATGATTCTTTCTCATCATTGATATTTCTATCTCTCTCTCCCTCTCCCTTCCTCTCTGAAATCAATAAAAATATATATTTTTTTTAAAAAAGAATCAAGTTGTTTGAATCAAAGATACTGGCATTCTTTTGAAAGAATCATTTACTTTCTTGTTGCATTGATTTCTATATCTTTAAAGCAACTTTTCATTTTTCATTCAATAAATGCACCAAACACCAAAAGTTTCAAAAGTATCTTCCATCTTGGTTCTGAGTGTTTTCAGCTTTTATATTCAGATGTGAACAGGAGCATTTACAAAAGGTAGGAGATAATAACTAAGCCTTTTTAAAAATATGTTTTTATTGATTTTTTGAGAGAGAAAAGGAGAGGGGGCTGCCTCCTGCATTCTCCCTACTGGGGATGGAGCCTGCAACCTGGGCACGTGCCCTGACTTGGAATCGAACCAGCGACCTCTTGGTTCATGGGTTGCTCAACCCCTGAGCCCCGCTGTGTCAGGGCTGGTTCAGTAACTTTTATAAGAGGGCTCTAAAGGCTGAAAAATTAACAGGCCTGCGCAGAGATTGAGAATGGGGGAAGAGAATAGATGAAACTTCGTGTCGTTAATTATTATTATTTGAATGTCAGATAGCCTTACTATTTTTTGTTCTTTTATTTCATCTTTATTGAGCTGTGATTGACATAAAATGAACAGATATTTAAAGTGGCAACTTGGATGTGAGACATAGGAAGACTTCCTAAGACTCCTTTTCTTTGTAGATATTGAGGACTTGCCTCCGACGGTCCAAGAAAAGGTGTTTGATGAGGTGCTGGACAGAGATGTTCAAAAAGGTAGGCGTGGAGCAGCGTGTGTGCGGACCCCATCCGTTCCAGTAAACTTCGTACTTGGTTGTGTAGTAGTTTACCGGTAGTTTGGTTTGCAGTCGTTTAGTGTATGGTCAACTTGTTTTATTTTTACTTAAATTAAGAATGTAAAATCCTTAATAATGTCATATTGTGCTGTTAAAAAGGCTCATTCTCTTAGCTGTGATAGTGAACAAATAACAATTACTGGTTTTCAGCTTCTTATTCCATATGACTTTAGAAAATTAATTGTAAAGAATTTAACTAATTAATAAATAATCTAACCTAGAGCCACAGCTGTTTGGGCTACTCAAAAGGTTTATATTTCACCTGACAAATTTATTTAGGTGTTTATTCGTAGATTGCACACAAACCCACTAACACCTGGAGAATAAGCTCTTTCCTCCATCGAATCGCTCTGAAGCAGGTGTGACACGAACGTGCTGTTTCCTCCCTCATTAGAGCTGGAGGAGGAGTCTCCAATCATAAACTGGTCCTTGGAGTTGGCTACGCGCCTGGACAGTCGGCTCTACGCCCTTTGGAACCGGACGGCGGGAGACTGCCTGCTGGACTCAGTGCTGCAAGCGACCTGGGGCATCTACGACAAGGACTCGGTGCTTCGGAAAGCCCTGCACGACAGCCTGCACGACTGTTCCCACTGGTGAGCGCGCTGCCGAGCCCGCCCCGGGGCGGGGGCACTGCTCGTCTGGTCCAGGTTCTGGGGAAGCTCAGGGAGAAAAAGCTTGGGTTTGGACATGGAGACACTTGAACATCTCAGTGGTTTTTAGACCTTTTTGCCGAGCTTTAAAGTAGAAATGCCGGAAGTTGTAGTAGGAGCCTTATCCACTAATACGGTCTTTGCTCATGTTTGTAAGTGGCTATATGTCACTCACCTTTAAAAGATAGTTGCCATTGTATTGTGAGCGCTTTTTCTTCCGGAGGCGCAGGTGGTTTTCAGACCAGTTTTTTATGTTGCAGTACAGCTCTGATAAAACAAGTTTACCCACTGAGGGGTCAGACACTGGAAACGATGCCTGTTTCTGAATCAGTAGTTTGGTCTTTGCATTTATTTGACTTAGGCTATTTTCTTGGTTTTGTGCATATAGTGTCATTTAGTTATAAATGAGAAAATTGAGACTAAGAGAGGCTAAATTAAACTTACCATTGTCGAAGGTAGTAAGTAGCAGGGGTCATTTAGAAATGTACTATTTTCCCTACCTCAGTATCAAAATGTGCGTTTTCTCTCGCACACCTACCTAATTGAATGCTGACACAGCAGTGACCATGGCCTGCGCCAGGTAGCTTACTGCCTTAGTCTCTTCACACACTTCCTGAGCCCGCACTCACCAGCCGTGAGTGTTTGTCAGTATGTAGGGTGACATGAAGCCCACGAGACTGTAAACTCCACGGGAGGTGGTGTCTCTCACTGTGGAAGTGTCAGGGCCGTGAGTAGCCTGACAGGTAGAGAGCACGCGGGGAGCACGCACCGGGCGGAAGCCTCTCTAGCCTCAGAAGGCAGGGGCAGCACCTGGGCCCGGTCACCGCTGAGCGAATGCGCTGCCGCAGCCACCTGCAGGCGCCGGGAAAGCCCTGGCGAGCCCGCGTGGTGCCCGAGGGACATGTCAGCTACCGAAAGGTGTCCCTCAGAAGGGATGGTTCTCACCTTCCCTTCACTTAGGTCTTCGCTGTTCGACGCTCTTTATGTAACTCAGAGTTTCTGATTCATATATAGATTTTCTCTAAAGAATTTTCGACATTTTTTGTGAGGCAGGAGTATGGCAACAAATTCTTTCAATTTTTGTCTGAGAAAGTCTTTAGTTATTCCCTTTTGAAGGATAATTTCACAGGGGACGAATTCTAGGTGGTGTTTTTTTTCTCCAAACTTAAAAAATATTTCATTCCATTTTCTTCTTGTCTGCAAGGTTTCTGAGGATGAATGGGAAGTAATGAATTCTTTGCCTGTGAAGGTGGGTTCTGGGCACTGTAGTTTACAGGTCTGCCTTGGAGGTTTCGTTCAAGAACTCTTCTTTAATTTTCCGTAGTTTGAATACGATCCTGCCTACTTAACATTTCTCTGGCATTTTCCTCAGTGTTTTCTTAGCCTCTTGGGTTTGTGGTCTGACATTAGTTTGGGGAAAGTCTGTCATTGGTGTTTCAAATATTTCTTCTGTTACTTCCATGATGTTGCACAGACATCTTCTGCAGCCCACAGTTGTTCGGAATTCTCTCTCTCTCATTTCCATTCGTGTTCTCGTTCTTTTCCGCTTGGGAAGTTTCTGTTGTCACGCCCTCCAGCTGCGGGCGTCTCCTCAGGGGCGATCCTCCGACAGGCCCCTGGGAGGCAGTCTTCCTCCACCTCAGGTTCTCCTCGAGCATTTCTTCTCGGCTCTCGTTGAGGATTGCCAGCTCTGTTGACATGCCATCTGTCCTGCCCGCTGTCTGTTACCCGTCAGAGCCCTTAGCATATGAATCATGTTGTTTTAAATTTTAAAAGTAACATTTGAAAGCATTATTCCTATGTTTGTCTAAGAATTTTACAGTTCCAGCTTTTACATTTAGTGTCTTATGATCTGTTCTAAGCTGATTTTTATTGAAGGTGTGAGGCAGTAAAACCATTTGCGTTGCTTGTGGGTGTCTGACTGTCCCGAGTCGTTGATGGAAGAGACTCTTGTTTTCCCATTTAATTGCTCTGGCGCTTTTGTTGAAAATTATCTGACCATAAAAGTAGGGGTGGTTTCTGAACTGTTTTCTTGCTGTTGACCCGTCTGTCTTTAGCCAACATCAGACGGGTCTGATGATGGGTAGCTTTGTGGCAAGTTTCAAGATCAGGAGGTACTGCTTCCCAGTCTTCTTGCTATTCTGAGTCCTTTGGGTTTCCATAGACATTTCAGGATCCATAGGATCAGTTTCTGCAGCGTCGTCCTCGGGGACTTGGGTTGGGATTGCCTGACTCTGGGTGGAGCTGCGGAGCACCATCAGGGTGACGGTGTTGAGTCATGGACACGGAGTGGGTTTCTGAATGTTAAGCCAAACTCGCGTTGCTGTCCCACTGGTCATCGTTCCTGGATTTAGTTTGATTGTCTGTTCTTAACGACCCGGGTAGTTTCAGAGTTTATGTCTTTGTGGGCGTGTTTATTTGACTAGCTTATTTTTTAAAGGACATATTTTTTGCACTTTCTTGTCCTACAGTCTTCTTTGAGGAGTTTTAAATACCCCATCATTTACTTTCTGGCAGATTTAGTGATCTCATTTATAAAATGATTCTAGGACCTAACCAATTAATTTTCAACTGTGCACATCTTTTGGTTTGTAGCAGCTTCCTATGTTTTTGATATTTCTCCGTGAACTTTTCAAAGCAGGGTATTTGTTATTGGCGCATTCAAACATACTTTTGCATTTCTTAAGTATTTTAAAAGAGGGATATCCATATTTTATTTTTAAGACACTTGACATTAAAACTTATACTCCTGGTAAAAACCCACCTTGATTACCTGGAGTAGAGAATTCTTTCTAATCAACCAAGAGTTAGACCCTGTCACATCTGTTTCAGTCGTTTTAGAAAATCTAAGCTACAGTCACTTCCTGTTCAGAGTCCCCATGCCGTGCCTGTGGAGACACCGTGATCCTGCCGCACTGAGCTGCTTTGTGTGTGTGCACTGGAACTTTAAACAATAGCAGCAGGAATTCCCATACATACAAGAGAAGTACCTGGGTTTTTAGGTCTTTACTATCAGCCCGGTGCACGAATGTGTGCACCTGTGCTGTCCCTCGGCCTGGCCTGCGGGATCAGGCTGAAACCGGCTGAGATCCCCTAGGGGTCCTGGATTGTGAGAGGGTGCAGCGCAGGCCGAGGGACACCACCGGTGCACGATCAGGGCCAGGGAGGAATGCGGGAGGTTGGCCAGCTGGGGAGGAACCATAGGAGGGTTCCAGGGCGTATCTGGCCCGTCTCGCTCCGTCCCAATCAGCTGGACCCCAGCAGCAAGCTAACCGACCAGTTGGAGTGGCTGCCCCCTGTATCATTAGCATATTATGCTTTGATTGGTTGAACTGACGACCAGACATTTAGCATATTAGGCTTTTATTATATAGGGTGAGAGAGAAAGTTGATGTGACAGGTTAAATGTCTGTCTTTACTTCAGAGGTCTTCGCTGGCTTGTTTTGTAAGACAGTGAATCACAATTTTGAGCATAATTATATCTTGTTTTGCTTAATTTTATACTTGATGTAAAGAACAGTAGATTTCGTTTTTAGTAATTCAGTCTACCAATGACCCAGTTTGATTTTCAATCTTCTTAACTTATTAGGCTGAAGTATTTAGCGGGGTATTAAATATAAAGAAGGAATTGTTTCTGTAGATAATTATAGAGAAATCATTCTGTTTAGTGCGAGAAATCTCAAGGAAGTGGCTTCGATATTCTCAGGAACACGTGGCGTTTCTAGCCTGTTGTTAGTGACCAGGCGTGACTGCCCTGCACTCGTGGAGGAAGGCCTGCCTGACTGGATTCAGCCTCTCAGAGGATTTTTAGTGTGTGTTTTTTTAATTTGTAGACCAATAGTAGACAATTGAAATGACTGTTCTCATCTCTAATGTTGGAAGTTTTGGTGAAGATTTGGTGGGTAGTGAGCCCGATTATGTCTGAGGATGTGATGGCTGCTAGCAGAGTGGAAGCATTTTAATTTGAAAAATATATTGCAAGCCAGGTAAAGTGAATAAAAGGGGTAATCTTTTCACTCGAGATGCTTAAAAACTACATTAAATAAATGATTGGACATTAAACGTTCTGTTTATAGAGGCATATTTTTTAATGTCTCATTTTTTCTAGGTTTTACACACGTTGGAAAGATTGGGAATCGTGGTATTCTCAGAGCTTCGGTTTACATTTTTCCCTGAGGGAAGAACAGTGGCAGGAAGACTGGGCATTCATCCTCTCTCTCGCCAGCCAGGTAAGAGCTGTGGCGCCTGCCCGTGAGCATCGGCCATGTGGCCAGAACCCCGGATGCTCCTGCGGAGCCACATGCGGTTCATTGACTCTGTGGCCATGGAGGTCCCCGCTGTGGAGCGGGAGTGACAGCTTCCTCACTGACGGGTGCAGGCTGTCCGGTGACGTCGGACTGGGATGACGAAGCACTGCGTGTGTGTGTTTAAGCACCGCGTGTGTGTAAGCTCCGTGTGTGTGTGTGTGTGTGTGTGTGTGTGTAAGCACCATCTGTGTGTAAGCACCGCCTGTGTGTAAGGACCGTGTGTGCGCACGTGTAAGCACTGCATGTGTGTGTAAGCACTGCATGTGTGTGTATAAGCATTGTGTGCGTAAGCACTGCGTGTGTGCGTAAGCACTGCGTGTGTGTGTAAGCAGTGTGCGTGTAAGTATTGCATGTGTGTGTGAGCGCTGTGCGTGTGCATAAGTACTGCGTGTGTGTGTGTAAGCACTGTGCGTGTGCGTGCGTGCGTGTGTGTGTAAGCACTGTGTGCGCGTATGTGTGTAAGCACTGTGTGCGCGTATGTGTGTAAGCACTGTGTGCGTGTGTAAGCACTGCGCGTGTGCGCGTGTGTGTGTAAGCACTGTGTGCGTGCGTGCGTGTGTGTAAGCACTGTGTGCGTGTATGTGTGTAAGCACTGTGTGTATGCGTGTGTAAGCACTGTGCGTGCGTGTATGTGTGTAAGCACTGTGTGCGTGTATGTGTAAGCACTGTGTGCGTGTGTGTGTAAGCACTGTGTGTGTTGGTGTGTATGTGTAAGCACTGTGTGCGTGTATGTGTGTAAGCACTGTGTGTGTGTGTAAGCACTGTGTGTTCGTATGTGTAAGCACCATGTGTGTTCGTGTATGTGTAAGCACTGTGTGCGTGTATGTGTGTAAGCACTGTGTGCGTGTATGTGTGTAAGCACTGTGTGCGTGTATGTGTAAGCACTGTGTGTGTTCGTGTATGTGTAAGCACTGTGTGCGTGTATGTGTGTAAGCACTGTGTGCGTGTGTGTGTAAGCACTGTGCGCGTGTGTGTGTAAGCACTGTGCGTGTATGTAAGCACTGTGTGTGTTCGTGTATGTGTAAGCACTGTGTGCGTGTATGTGTGTAAGCACTGTGTGCGTGTATGTGTGTAGGCACTGTGTGCGTGTATGTGTGTAGGCACTGTGTGCGTGTGTGTAAGCACTGTGTGCGTGTGTGTAAGCACTGTGCGTGTATGTGTGTAAGCACTGTGCGTGTATGTGTGTAAGCACTGTGTGTTCGTGTGTATGTGTAAGCACTGTGTGCGTGTATGTGTGTAAGCACTGTGCGCGCGTGTGTAAGCACTGTGCGTGTGTGTGTAAGCACTGTGCATGTGTGTGTAAGCACTGTGCGCGCGTGTAAGCACTGCGTGTATGTGTGTAAGCACTGCGCGTATGTGTGTAAGCACTGCGTGTGTGTGTGTAAGCACTGTGTGCGTGTATGTGTGTAAGCACTGTGTGCGTGTATGTGTGTAGGCACTGTGCGTGTATGTGTGTAAGCACTGTGTGCGTGTATGTGTGTAAGCCCTGTGTGTTCGTGTGTATGTGTAAGCACTCCGTGTGTGTGTAAGCACTGTGTGTTCGTGTGTATGTGTAAGCACTGTGTGTTCGTGTGTATGTGTAAGCACTGTGTGTGTTCGTGTATGTGTAAGCACTGTGTGCGTGTGCGTGTAAGCACTGTGTGCGTGCGTGTGTATGTGTAAGCACTGTGCGTGTGTGTAAGCACTGTGTGTGCGTGCGTGTAAGCACTGTGTGCGTGCGTGCGTGTAAGCACTGTGTGCGTGTATGTGTGTAAGCACTGTGTGCGTGTATGTGTGTAAGCACTGTGTGCGTGTGCGTGTGTAAGCACTGTGTGCGTGTATGTGTGTAAGCACTGTGTGCGTGTATGTGTGTAAGCACTGTGCGTGTGTAAGCACTGTGTGCGTGTGTGTGTAAGCACTGCGTGTGTGTAAGCACTGTGCGTATGTGTGTAAGCACTGTGCGTGTATGTGTGTAAGCACTGTGCGTGTATGTGTGTAAGCACTCCGTGTGTGTGTAAGCACTGTTCGTGTGTATGTGTAAGCACTGTGTGTGTTCGTGTATGTGTAAGCACTGTGTGCGTGTATGTGTGTAAGCACTGTGTGTTCGTGTATGTGTAAGCACTGTGTGCGTGTGTGTGTAAGCACTGTGTGTGTTCGTGTGTATGTGTAAGCACTGTGTGCGTGTATGTGTGTAAGCACTGTGTGCGTGTATGTGTGTAAGCACTGCGCGTGTGCGTGTGTGTGTAAGCACTGTGTGCGTGCGTGTGTGTAAGCACCGTGCGTGCGTGTGTGTAAGCACTGTGTGCGTGTGTGTGTGTAAGCACTGTGTGCGTGCGTGTATGTGTAAGCACTGTGTGCGTGTGTGCGTGTGTGTAAGCACTGTGTGCGTGCGTGTATGTGTAAGAATTTTGTGCGTGCGTGTGTGTGTGAGCACTGTGTGTGTTCGTGTGTATGTGTAAGCACTGTGTGCGTGTATGTGTGTAAGCACTGTGTGCGTGTATGTGTGTAAGCACTGCGCGTGTGCGTGTGTGTAAGCACTGCGCGCGCGCGTGTGTGTGTAAGCACTGTGTGCGTGCGTGTGTGTAAGCACCGTGCGTGCGTGTAAGCACTGTGCGTGTGTGTGTGTAAGCACTGTGTGCGTGCGTGTATGTGTAAGCACTGTGTGTGCGTGTGTGTAAGCACTGTGTGCGTGTGTGCGTGTGTGTAAGCACTGTGTGCGTGCGTGTATGTGTAAGAATTTTGTGCGTGCGTGTGTGTGTGTGAGCACTGTGTGCGTGTATGTGTGTAAGCACTGTGTGCGTGCGTGCATGTGCGTGCGTGTAAGCACTGCGCGTGTGTTCGGATTGCTTTCATCTGTTTCCTCTCAGAAAGGCGGCTCCAGGCCCGTCTTCCACGCCTGCTGGTGAGCTCCCGTCCTGTGTCTGAGGGGAGACCTCACCGGGTCATGGGGCTGGTAGTGGGCACGCTGGTGCTGAGCTCCCTGGCCCTGAGGGTCAAGTCGAGGTCTCGCTAAAGCCCCCAGGGAGGCTCTCTTCCTGTGACTGAGGCCAGAGAAGGTGCCAGAATCATTTCTTCGCAGCGGGGAGTGGGCTGCTAGAAGTGAGCTGTGGGAGTGTCTGTTCTACCTCTGCGACGTGCGCCTCCTGAAAACGTGTTGTCAGAGCCGTTGCAGGGGAAGGTGGGCCGGGGTGTCTGCAGTGAGGGTGCTGCCAGCCAGTGTGTAGGAAGGAGCCGCGTCTTTCCCCGCGGAGGCCCTTGTGGGCCGCACTCCGTGGGAACCGAACGGAAGGCAGTGTGAACCAGGGCCCCGGGCTGCGGGCCCCGTCCCTGGGTGTGAGCAGCCGGGTTGACTCGGGGGTGGGGAGGGGGTGGGGTGCCTACGCAGACTGGCTGTTGGGGACCCAGTGCTGCTTCAGCTGGACAGATTGGTTTTCAAAGAAATCGAGAGAGAGGTCGGAGGCGCCGCGTCGCGCCCTACGCGTCCCAGGGTGTGGGGACCAGTGTTGCCAGAGAAATGACTTCGCTTTGCTCTGCGCAGCCTGGAGCGAGCTTGGAGCAGACACACATCTTCGTGCTCGCGCACATCCTCAGGCGCCCGATCATCGTTTACGGCGTGAAGTTCTACAAGAGCTTCCGGGGAGAGACGTTGGGGTACACTCGGTTCCAAGGTGAGCCCCTGGCCGGGGGGAGGCCCTGCTCACTCGAGGACCTTGCTGTTGCAGCCGCAACTGCAAATCGGTTTGACTCTCTCTCCTCGCAGGTGTGTATTTGCCTTTGTTGTGGGAACAGAGTTTCTGTTGGAAAAGTCCAATCGCCCTGGGCTATACAAGGGGCCACTTCTCTGCTCTGGTTGCCATGGAAAATGACGGCTATGGCAGCCGAGGTGCTGGTGCTAACCTGAACACCGACGACGACGTCACCATCACCTTCCTGCCTCTGGTGGACAGCGAGCGGAAGTTACTCCACGTGCACTTCCTTTCTGCTCAGGAGGTAAGCAGCCCTGCCCTTCCGGCCACTGCGCGTGGGGACGCCGTGCCCCCACGCAGCGAGGGGCACTGGTGCATTGGGACTGGGTTGTGATGGTCGCTTCCTGGATGCTGGTCAGCTGCTGTGCAGGGTGTGCTGCGGGGACAGCATGGAGTGAGGACGGGAGCCCCTGCCCTTGGGCAGGCTGAGGGGGCCAGGCGGTGCGCGGGCGACACGGGGTTTCTGACTGAAGAAGGTGGTGAGGGAAGGCGTCACGAGGAAGTGACACCCGAGTCGGGAGCGGGAGGAGCTGGGCAGGAAGAGGGCGGCTCAGCGTGGCCTGGACTCGGGAAGCGGGGACCCCAGTGGCCAGCCTGCCCCGAGGAGGAGCCCGCTGCTCAGTGACTAGACCGTAGGGCAGTGGCGTGGGCAGGACCCCAGGCTGGAGGCCTGGCAGGTGCAGGGAGAAGGTGGTGTGGACAGGCCGGAGGTGGGAGGGCGTGCGGAAGCACACCTGGAAACCCGCAGGCTTCCGGAGGGAGCATTGCTGTACTTCACATGCTCATAAGCATCAAGCTTGTAGCGACATTGGGAAGGGACGCACAGAGCATGGTTTTTGCAGCGTCAGCCTGTCGCCGCGCGGAGCGACTTGCCTTGTGTTTGAAGCCGTGGCTCCTTCGCCTGCTCTTTGCCAGGGTTAGTTTATCAGACGGCCTTTGCTGGTATGTCAGGTCCCTCACGGTTTCTGCGAACTTCCCTGTTGATGTCGTTTCTGTTTGGCCGCAGGAGGCTGGGTTTATAAAACTGGTGCGAGGCTGAAACCCTGTGAAGACAGGGAGTTGCTTTGGCCTTTAGTTTGGGAGCCAGCGGAGTCTGACCTCGCGTTGCTTCCCTTCCCCCCATCGCTCTGCAGCTGGGCAACGAGGAGCAGCAGGAGCGGCTGCTGCGCGAGTGGCTGGACTGCTGCGTGACCGAGGGCGGCGTGCTGGTGGCCATGCAGAAAAGCTCTCGGCGGCGCAGCCACCCCCTGGTCACGCACATGGTCGAGAAGTGGCTGGACCGCTACCGGCAGATCCGGCCTTGCACATCCCTGTCTGATGGAGAGGAAGATGAAGACGACGAAGACGAATGAACAGAGCAGAGAGCGGGAGACCAAGGTATCGGCTCTGTGGTGACCCCCAGGGAGTGTGGTGCTCCAGGCAGAGGCATGGCATGGGCCCGAGCGACCGCAGGACATGCCTGGAGGGCTGACCCACACCCGACGGCGGTGGCGTGTCTGCCGAGCGAGGACAGAACTTGGTTTGGACTCCAGTTTGTAAAAACCCATTCATTCAGACAGAACTCTTCCTTTCCAGGCGTCAGTCTGTCTATAAATGTCACGCATGTGGTTGTGTAAGAACTTGTGTAATAGGAGCAGTTGTACCAGCATCTCCATGTCCCTGAGGAGTGTTCAGCATGGGCACCTCCAAGGGCACAGGCACACGGCTTTGTTCCTTTGAGATGTTTTTTTAAACTAGAACCTGGCATCCTCTTTCCATCGTAAAAGATCCATTTACATCGAGTCTCAATCGAGCTCCTTAGAGATTACAAACTTTTTGTACAAATTGTCCACAGCAAAACATAAAAATAAAACAAACTTATTTTATTAATAATTTAGTTCCTGTTGTGCCCAATAAAATCAAATCTTTAAGGAACAAGCTACAAGGAAAGTAAGAATTTTTATTGAATGAGCAGCTAGACGCTGTTCCCTCCTTTTGGTTTCTCTCACTCCGTGTGCTGTTCGTCTGTTCCTGTTGTTGCCGACACGCCCCTTCAGTGTTCGGCATTTGTTCGCTTGGAAGCGTGCCCTCAGTGCGGGCGCTTCTGCCAGACGCCAGGCAGCACCTCCGGGAGCGGCTTTCCCTGGACGCAGGCAGGGGCGCGCTCGCGCCTGCCCACTGGACGCGGTGGACAGCGTGTGCTCCAGCCCCCGTGGAGGCGCGGGTCCTGGTGTCTTGTATCCTCAGCTCTGCTTTAAGCACATTGTGTTAGAAGGCATGCCTTTGCTTGGGCTACTTGGGATAGCGGTTCAGTACAGAATAAAGATTTAAAATGCACAAGGCGGTCAGTGCATTGTCTTAATGAGTTTCGCAGTGAGCAGTCCGAGTCTGTGAATGTTGGTTACTTGTGGCCATTCTTTTTTTTTTTTTTTTAAAATATATTTTATTGTATTTTTACAGAGAGGAAGGGAGAGAGATAGAGAGTTAGAAACATGGATGAGAGAGAAACATCGATCAGCTGCCTCCTGCACATCTCCTACTGGGGATGTGCCCGCAACCCAGGTACATGCCCTTGACCGGAATCGAACCTGGGACCTTTCAGTCCGCAGGCCGACGCTCTATCCACTGAGCCAAACCGGTTCCGGCTCCATTCTTATTTAAAGTTAAAACTATCATCTCAGGTAAGAAGGACTTTCTATAAGTGTTCGGTGACCACTTCAGGTCTCCCACCCATTCAGACGGGTCAGGGTCTCAGACCCTCTCAGGCACAGACTTAGTGTCCTGACCAGTAGATGGTCGATGCAGCAGAGAATTCAGAAAGCAGCACCTCAGCCTACACACGTTTTCCTTCCTTTCGATGAAAAGGCTGTGAAAACATTGGAATTTTTGCTTATTTTCCCCGGAGTTCTGGTTAGGATGGCATTGGGCGTGCGTGAGCTTGAACACTAAAGCCAGGCGCATGCCCAGGGCTGGCTGGTGTGATTGGTGATTCAGCTCTTTCCCCCTCTGTGTCCAGGACCAAATGACCCCTTGCTGCACGCAACGTGACTCCATGAAAACGAATTCCGATACGTTACAGGAAAGGTGAACGTGCTGTTCTAAGTGGGTAAACCTTTATTACAAACTTTTTGTGGTTTGTTTTCATTTTGGTAATTTTTTTTAGCAGCTGACACTCTACGTAGTGCCAGCATCTCCATAAACGTCCCCCCATGAGCACGTCTTTATGGGCAGACCCTGGTGCAGCTGCTGTATGCAAACTGCCCTCCCAACTGCAGGAGCCAAAGCGATGCCTGAGGTTAAAGCATCTGGTCGCCATGGCCTCCCCGCAGCCGCACTGCCCCGAGGGTCCCGGCCCAGGAGCGTGTCTGGTCTGCGGGGGTTGCTTCCCGAGGAGCCTGTCACCTCCACGCTCAGCACAGCCTCTTCCCTGTGGGACAGGACTGTCGGTTCCAGGGCCCTGGGCTCCCCGTGGCCTCCCAGCAGGTGGCTGGAAAGGCCAGCATTTGGGGGGATCAATGCCACGTTCAGCTCTTGAACTATTCAACAGCCATATTTGTTTTCCCGAGAATGTGTCGCCCTTCCCGGAAGTCTGTGGCTGGGCCCGCTGTGTGTGCGCGTGCTGGCTGACTGGACAGTCAGACCTTGCCTGTGCGGCCTTTTCTAGGGAGGATACGGGGAGCGGTGTCTGGTCTAATGAAAACCCGGCGCACGTGGAACAGACCTGCCTTTTTGGGTGACTTGGGCTCATTGTGCCCCGGCCCGATCTGTGCAGGGAGTTCTGCCGGCCCCACTCTGCCCTGCCTGCCTCTGCCCTGCGGTCCCGTTGGACTGCGCTGCCGCTCCCGGACCCCGTCCCCGTGAGGTGGTGTCAACGTGACTGACCAGAGAGGCTGGCGCTGGGGCTGCACCTGAAAACCAGTCAGGAGGCTGATGCTTCTTACAGGGGGAGGGAGGGTGAGGAAGGGGCTCCAGGAGTGTGGGGCCTGGAAGCAGGGCGCTTGCAGATGCACTAGCACAAGGGCAGTGACTGCGCTGTTAACAGAAGGAATGGCTGATGTGAACCACTTTGCAACGTTTCTTTGTGAACCTTCCTTCCTGCATCAGGTGATTGTGCTTTTGGGTAAATTAAAAATCAGAACTCTCCAACTTGACCATTTTGTTTCTTGATTTGACTTAGTTCTCACCCACTGGTTCCTCTGACTGACACTGAGGGATTTCTGTGGGGTTTTGCTTTTTCAAGTAAACGCTCACACGCGGCCATTGTCAGCCCCTGGAGTCTGGTTGTGACATCTCAGTAGAGAAAGTGTGCACTGGTGAGATGCACGTGAATTTCAGAACTGAAATTTTTATTTTTATTGAAAACTGCACCGAGCGCTAAATGTCCACCTTTACAATAAACAAATACAGTAACGGCAACTCACACTCAAACAAAACATTTCTGATAGCCATTATTTTTCTGTTTGGGACAGTTTTAAAGGTTTTTGTCACAAAAACAGGAATGTACCTATACAAAGGCTCAAAATAGGCCATCTTTTAAACAAAAAGGCAATGATTCACAAAAGACTATGAATATAACATGTAACTAGTTGATACAAATCTAATAGGATTTGTTAAAATCAGTCACATCTAATAACACACCTGAAGTGTTCTTGTATAAAATATTACGTGAAGAAAAGAAGATTTTATCAATGTCTAAAAAAGTGGGTTTGTTCATAGACAATCTGACAAGTTACCATAAAAAGTGTTTCCTGAGACATAAGGAAATGCAACATTATTCTTCTTGAACCCTTTCAGTTCAAGACTTTCCACTCAATAAAATAGCTGAGGATCTGAACTGAGAAAATATATTTGAGTACAAACAGCTTGTGAAACTTAATACTTTTTTTTTTTTTTTTTTTGCATCATTAGAGGGTGTTACTGAACTCAGAACTGCTCACCCGCTCAGTATGCAGTTCTGGCGGGAGATTTCTGTCCAGGAGCGACTGTCTTCCATCCGTGCTTGCAGCGAGCTGTCTGACCCAGGCCAGCAGTCTCTCCCAGTTCCGTAGTAACGCGATCTCCCTATTAGCACAGAGGTGGCCAGCCCCGGGGACCAAGGGAGAGTCACAGGACGGGGACCGCCTCTTATTAATAGTTTTTATCTTGACGTTTGGAACTCTTGACGCAACATTCTCTACAGCCAGGTGTCTAGGACCTGCTGTGCCCCAGGGGCTGATAAAGGAAAAAGACCTATTCTTTGTGATTTGATGCACAGATGAAGAACTTAACACACAATAACAGAAGTTGGTCGTAATTAATCACATCTTAGTCTTTCTGGGCCCCCTCCGTGAGCAGAAGGCATCTTCCGTTTTCCCACGCCTCGGCTCCTCGCTCTTGTCATTCTAACGCTGATGTCGGTGTGTGGAGGCCCAGAACCAGTTAGAGCCGGTCCCACTCCCCTCCTCTGAGCTCCTCTGTCAGCGGTCTCTTGGTCCCAGGTTTCTGACCTTTGTCCTCTGCTACTGCTCGTTGGGGTGCTCTCGACTGTCCCCGTGTTTCGTGGGCTGGTTGGGAGAGGGCGCTTGGGAAGGGTGTGCCACTGTGGGCAGGTTGTGCGTCACGGGGATGCCTCCGGGGATGATCCCTTCCATGGCAGCAGGAAGCCCCCCCGGGGCCACGCCCACGATGCCTGGCGGGTATCTAAGGCGCACAGAGAAGGGCAGGTAAGTCCAGGGCAGGAAATGGTCTTTTATAATCTGTCTGCCTTCCTATCCCCAAAGCAAGGAGGAACCCGTGTGAAAACTAAAACACTGCTGTAAGTCACGAACAAGAAAGCCTCTTTGATCACAACACGGGGCTGCTTCTGTTGCTCTCAGACGACGGGAATACCCCCAGCTCTGCCCACATGCGGGAACCTGCACAAGATGTGATCCCCAGCAAAGCGGAGGCCTCGCCAACTAGATGTGGCCCTGGCTGCTGGCGTGTGACAGGCAGAGAGCGGGCCTGTGCTGGCAGCACGCGTCGTGTGAGGACACGGAGCACTTAGCCTCCAGAACAGGCGCAGGGTTCATAGGCACCGTGAGCCCAGTGTCATACTTGGAGGCAGCCATTTAGAACAGTGGTCGCCAACCCGTGGTCCGTGGGGTCGGAAAGGTTGGCGACGCGGATTTAGAACTGTTCTGTCACCAGCTCCTTTACGCTGGTTTTCTCCCTGCAGGAGCCACTCCCTCCCTGGCAGGGCTTTTCAGTGCCAACGCGGGAGGACTCGGGCACGGGGCCTGTGAGCACTGGAGCTCAGCTGGGCTGGGGGCCAAGGTCTGCGCCAAGGAGGGTCGGGGCCAGGGCTGCTTACTCCGCCGCGACCCCCACGCGCAGGGCAGGCCAGGACCGTGTGTCCCATGTCCTCCTGGGGCTAAGGCTGCAGCGCCTCCTTTATGGGGAGGACTTACTCCCAGGAACCAGCTGTTGGGGGGGAAGGGGAGAGTCTGGGAAGCCCCTGCCTGTGTCTGTGCACTGACTTCAGTCTCTGTGGACCCCCCTCTCCCTGGTCTTTGGCCAGAAAAGCGAAGTCACTAACGGGCTCAGTCCTTCTGCCGGAAACCTGGCTGTGAAGGGGCTTTGGAATAAAGGGGGCTCCCTGTGCAGTGCTCAGACCCCAAGGCCTGGGAAGAGTGGGGGGCAGAGGGTGGGATTCCCCCGAGGGAGGAGGAGGAGCTCCTGCAGCCCAGGTGGGGTGCGCTGCCCGTGTCGCGTCCCTCCCGCAGCCTCACCTGTACGTGGCACCATTGAGCTCTGGGTGAATTGCTTGCTGGTCAATTACTGACCAAGGAGCCGTTGTAACAAAGAGTTCCTTGTTCACACAGTTCCTTAAGCTTTCGGGGATGCGACCTGGAACGAGACGGTTACATGCTTCCTGAGGGGTATCGGGATTTAATATCAGACTCAGTAGCGGCTCCGGGGAAAGAGCCTGCGTGGTTTGTGCTGACAGATCTGACAGCGAATCTACTCCAGGGGAGGGAGCCTCTGGGGCCCTGAGCTCTCCAGCCCAGCGGCAGCCAGGACAGAGGCGGCCTGCTCCCTGGGGGAGGGCCCCGCCCGGGGTGCACCGGCTACCGTGGCCTGAGAGGGATCGGTCTCCTCTGAGTTCGTTGGGGACATGCACAACCCACTCAAAACTCAACCAGCCTGAAAGCTGATGTCTGCCCACAGCAGACCCCGTGACCCCTCTCCTCCGCGCATGTGACGGGATGAGCGGCCGCGCCGGGCTCACCTGTGATTGCGCGGCGGATCTCCGTGGCGGCGGCCTCCCGCATCTCCAGTGAGGCCTGTTCACTGTACCAGGCCGTGTGGGGCGTGCAGATGAGATTCGGCGCATCTTTCAAGGGCCCCTGAGCAAAGCTGGAGGAAGGTACAGAGCACGGCCCTGAGGTGCTGGCCGCACACCCGGGCCTGCTCACCCATTGGGGGGGGCCAGGGAGGCTGGCACGGCTGCGCTGTGACCCCAGGGGCAGGAGCAGCCAGGGACGCACAGAAGGACCAGCGAGGCCCGGAGGTCGGCCTGTGAGCTGCATCTGCAGATCAAGCAAACCACCCATTTCCCTGCCTCGTCCTTGGCCGATTCCCTTTGGGGACCTTCTGGCGCCTTTCCAGTCCGTGAGGACACACTACAGCCCTCGAAGGTGCCTGTAAAGGGCGTCTGCTTTCCTACCCGGGGCCTGTCTTCTGGGAAAGTGCCCCCAAGTGTGGGGCCAGGTGGACTCAGAGCTCAGGCGGCCAGACCCACCTGAAAGGCTCCGACTCATGCACGTCGAGGGCTGCTCCTCGTATCCTGCCTTCCTTGAGGGCCTGGGCCAAGGCCTTCTCGTCCACCAGCCCGCCGCGGGCCGCGTTCACCAGGAAGGCCCCCTGCCTCATCTGTGGGCAGGAAGAGCGTTAGCGCGGGCGGAGGCAGCAGGAGGCCGAGCGTGGAGCCTCATGTCTGCTTCTGCTGACCCTGGAGGGACTCAAGCGGGAAGCCTGGCTCTGTCCGTCGTGTTGGAGGCTGCCCCACCCCACGGGGGCCTCACTGCGGTGCCTCGGGGACTTCCCTGCTCCGGGGGCCCGTGGCCCATGCCCTCCCCTTCGGCTGCGACGAGCCGGGCCGCGGGCGCCCGCACCTGCTTGATGGTGAAGTCGTTGACGAGGTGGTGGTTGTGCTCGTTGAGGTTGCAGTGCAGGGACACGCAGTCGCTCTGATACAGCAGGTCCTGCAGGGTGTAGACCCTCTGCACGCCCAGGGACCGCTCGATCCCGTCCTGCAAGTAGGGGTCGTAGAAGATGACGCTGAAGCCAAAGGCCTTGGCTCGAACGGCGACCGCCTGCCCCGTGCGACCTGCGCAGAGAGAGAGCGTCCAGGTGAGCGAGGCTGCCCCTCCTGAAAGCACGGGCCTGGCCTCCACGTACGGAAAGGTTTTCAGGAAACGGATGGCAAAGGCGCAAAGAGCGACCCCCGGCACGGACTCGCACGCTGTGCTGGCCAGGACCTGCCACGGCCCCATCGAGGCCAAGAGCCAGGCAGCTCTCCTAAGAGCCACTCGCAGAGCACTGGACCTGGCGCGCCAGCAGAGGGCGCTGCAGCTCGGCCACCTGCCTCCCACGCTAGGGGGCCTGTCCACTCTGAGTGGTCACACCAGACCCAGAGCTGAAAGGTGTGTAGGCTCCTCCTACCTCACTCAGCTGTCCCCTAGGCCACCCCCGAGGCCTGGCCCTCAGTGACCAGGAAACTGCGTGCGGCGGGAGCCTTCTGTAGCCAGGCCTCGAAGGCGCTCACCCGCTCGCGTGCGTCACTCCCTCCCAGCTGACAGACAGGGGCCAGGCAGAGGGCAAGTCAACCCTCAAGGTCACGGAGCCCCTCCCAAATGCTCCGTGGGGCCCTACTTGAGCTGTGTGGCCATGAGCCAAGCTCTCCCTGGGCCAGCAGCTGTGTCGCCCTGGACAACCGCTGACCTGGCAACAGCTCTCCAAGCTGGTGGCCTGACCACCTTCTGACTTGGAGGCCTCCCGGCCCTGGGCTCCACTCAGCCAGCAGACCCTGTTTGAGCCCCACTGAGCACCTCTGCCCACAGGGCAACTGGCAGGCACAGGACCTTCCTGCTGCCCAGCCCCCGAGAATGCCCCCCCCGCCCCCCCCCTCCCCCCCCCCCCCCCCCCCCCCCCGGCGCGGACAGCAAACTCCAGTCACAGGACCGCAGGGACCCTCACCTCCCAGGAAAGGGCAGCTGCACGTACCAAAGCCGATGAGGCCCAGCGTCTCCCCGCGGATGCGGGCTGCTCCCGAGGCGACCTCCCGGATCTGCTCCACGCTCTGCACCCGCGTGCCTTCCCGCAGCGCCTGGTACAGCCACGTGTTCCTCCGGTACAGGTTGAGGATGTGGCAGAGGGTGGAGTCGGCCGTTTCCTCCACGGCTGCTGACGGGATGTTGCACACTGCGATCCCTGAAAGGAGGCGGGGCCGTGGGTGAGCACACTCCCCCCCACCCCCCGCAGCCCTGCCCCCGCTGCCCCCATCAGAAGTGGGAGACGGGCGGGGCCAGGGCTGGGGGCGCAGAGGCCAATGAAGCAGCTTCTGAGGGCACAGCTGCCCGGGCAGCATGGAGGCCTCGCTCACGGGGCCCTCTCAGTGCCACATTGGGGACCACAGGCAGGACCCCCAGGGCTGGGGGCCAGGCTTCTTCTCAAGCTGAGGGCGGGGCAGTGCCAGGGCAGCCATGGCTGAAGGGGTAGGACAGTGGACCATTCTTTCTTTTTTTTAATTTTTATTTTATTTTATTTTTTTAAAATATATTTTATTGACCCTTTACAGAGAGGAAGGGAGAGAGATAGAGAGCCAGAAACATCAATGAGAGAGAAACATCGATCAGCCGCCTCCTGCACATCTCCCACTGGGGATATGCCCGCAACCCAGGCACATGCCCCCGACCGGAATCGAACCCGGGACCCTTCAGTCCGCAGGCCGACGCTCTATCCACTGAGCCAAACCGGTTTCGGCAAATTCTTTCTACCACCCAGGAGGGCAGGCAGCTCAGTGCCAGGCACCAATGAGTACACGGGACAGAGGTCACCGAGACCTAGGCTGACCGCCTTGTGGCCTCCTTAGAGGGACCGAGCGCCGCGAGTAGCCGGACGAGAAGGCAGGGCCCGCTGCCGCCTGGGGCGATGGGCCGCTGTCCTGCGGGGGCTGCCCAAGGGCAGTGGGAAGGTTGTGCTGCAGCTCAGCCTCACCCAGGGACGGGCTGCTCCCTCGGGGGTGAGAGAACCGGGACCTGCTCAGCCTTCTCATCCCAACTCTGGAATGTCGCTCCCGCCCGGCGCCCGCAGGGAGCAGCCCGAGACCAAGGGCACCGCTGGCGTCACTGACCACCCGCCGACGGCCACACCCCTTCCTCCGGAAATGCCAGTCCTCACCACCCTCTGCGGGGGGAACTTTCCAGGTTGGGGCGTGGCCCCCTCCAGGGGATTCTCCAAAGGCCAGAGCCCCACACAGCAGCTGCTGCCCTGGGTTCAGCGCTGACCCAGCCAGCCCTCTGGCTGCACTCACCCAGCTCGCCGGCCGCCTTGATGTCGACATTGTCGTAGCCGCTCCCTATCCGCACGATCACCCTCAGCGCCTTGAACTTCTCCAGGTCCTCCCGGGTGAGGGTGATGGTGTGGTACATCATGGCGCCCACGGCTTCGTTCAGCACCTGCGGGGGGAGCAGAGCTGCAGGCCCATGTCCCCAGCGCCCAGCAGGGGGAGCACAAGGTCTGGGGACAGCTCCCCCAGAGGAGGGGCCTGCTGGGGACTCTGACCACACCGGGGTTGGGGGGGGAGAGGAGGTGGGCAGTGAGAGGGACCAGCCAGGGAGACCGAGGGTGGACCCGGGGACCCACCTTCTCGTGGATCTCCTGCGTGGACTGCGCGTCACAGAAGGCCACGGTGGCCAGGTCCTTCAGAATGGGCATCTCCACGGTGCAGTCGCGGCCGTCCAGCAGCGCCACCAGGGGCCGGGGGTGCAGGGGGCCGTTCATGATCTGGGGGCGGATACCTGCGAGGAACGGCAGGGCGTGGTGGGCAGACGAAGTGGCCCGTCCCACTCCATGGGCAACGTGGTGAGTACCCGGCGCCTCCACCCCATCCCCAGCCTGTGGGGTCTGCAGGGCTCCCACCGCCACCACAGCCACCTCCGTGGCCCTAACCCTTCCCCTGGGCTGACCACGCGAAGCCCTGGTCCGAGGACCACAGGTCACTGCAGAGCTCACGGGCGGTGCTGGGAGGCTGAGGAGACTGGGCTTCCACTGGAGCAGAATGCGGCCTTCTGGGCCCATCGGGGTGGGTCCAGACTGGGACCTGGGCCTGTGACCACCTCACACTGAGCTGGCAGGAGCACGTGGAGCTCACACCATCGCCTGGTGGAACTCGGGCCGAGGAACCTGGTCAAGGCCACGCACATCTCCGTGGCCCCGCCTCGCACCCACCGGGCTCATCACCACACGCTAAGAAGCTGGGCCCCGAGGTGCCCGCACGTCAGGCACAGTGGCCTCTGCCCGGGACAGAGCCCCAGGCACAGCGGCAGCCTGTGGACAGCGGCTGAATCCGGAGCAGAGAGAAGACCTTTGTCCTGGCCTCCGAGGAAGGGGTGGGGAGGGGCTGGGGCACTGGCACCTCTGGGCGGCTCTCAAGCAGTCACGGTCCCTCCCAGCCCGGGAGCAGCAGGTGAACACCAACTGCCTCCCAGGACCCGGATGCCCAAAGCGACGCCTCAGTGAGGCTGGGCCCCCACACGCCTGCACTGGGCAGGACGGGACTCCCACTGCCTCGCCCCCCAGCTGGCCCGTCCCACGAGAGGCCCAGGGGCTGTCTTCGGACAGGCCCTGAGACCCCAGCCCGGCCGGGAGGGAAGAGAGGAGCCATCAGTTCACGTGGAGCCACCTTCTCGTTTCCTTCACCACCACCCCCTGTAGCGGGCGAGGACACTGAGGCAGAGGGGCCAGGCCCTCGCTGGGGTGAGGGGCCTCTCTGCCGAGGAAATGGTGAGACGACCGTTCCCTCCCCTGGGACAGGCAGCCCTGGGCCTCGGGCGCCGAGCTCACGTGCCCCATGGAGTCCCTCCCAGGGTGGGGAGCACCCGGACTGGATTCCCACAGGAAGGAGGGTCGATGGGACAAGCTCTGCAGAGTTCACGGTCATGATAAGAAACCCACGTGAATGAAAAAGCAACCCCAGGAAGAGGTCGGCGGCACCAGGCAGGCCTCCGAGAGGCTGGGGCTGTCACCACGAGCTGTCCCTCCACAGCATCAGTGCGTCACCTCGTCACCCGGGAAACAAACGCCAGGTTGCCTAGCAATCTCCTCCCTCCCCGACTTGGATCCCCTCTTTGGTGAAACTCGGCTGGGCCCTCACCAGGCTGGGCCAGCAGAAGGCAGCGGCCCTGGGCCCAGCCCGAGCCCTGGACGGGGCTGCGCGGCTGAGCGTGTGCTGCTCTGGGGGCAGGGCTGGGTCGGCGCTGAGGGGACAGCTGGGTGGGTGGAGTCAGGTGTCCTGCGCGAGGACGGGGAGCCCCGGGGAGGGCTGCTGAGGACCCCAGCACGGAGGTGACTGAGGAAGCGTCGCTGGGCCACTGCCCGGGTCCACTTCTCTGAGGAAGGCGTGTGCTCCCCAGGCCCGGGAGGGTCCCTCCACCTGCCCCCTGGCGTCGAGCACGGCTCCGCGGAGGTGCAGCAGCTGAGGCAGAGGGCCCAGGAGACCCCGACATCTCAGCTCTGACCACCGGACGACTCAGTGCCCCGGGCGATCCGACACCTCGTGCGTCCAGGTCTGTAAGCAGGACAACAGCGAGCGAGACGGCGGAAACGGCCGCGGCTCGGGCTGGACCGCAGGGTGGGTGCCCGCTGTCTGTATCGCGGGGGATTTGGGGGAAATGAGTCACCAAAGTGAGGTTTATAATAAAAAGCGAGGCTACCAATTCCCAGACGCTGCTCCACCCGAAGCCCCAGGCCTAACGAGAGTCCTAGTGTCACTCTCACCCCCGTTCACAGCCAGGGAGGCGGAGCTCCGGGTGGCCACGCGCTGTGCCAAGGGGCACGCAGGAGTAGCGACACCCCCAGGGCCAGTGACACCCACTGATGAGGGTCAGAGGGTCGTGGTGGCCCTCTAGTCAAGCTGACTGCTCCCTCCGCCAGCACGGGAAGGCCAGCAGGACGCCCTGGCTGGGGCTGTGGGGTGGACAGGAGCCAGGTGCCCCGTCCTGCCGAGGCCTCGGCACCAGGAACTGCCCGCACCTTCTCCAGGGACGCTGGTCCGACCCGCCGCGGAGTCGCACCTGCACCGCCCTCGTCCGCGGGCTCCACTGCGAGTTGCAGGCAGCCTGGCTCCAGGTCAGGGCTCCCTGGGCCGGGGACACACCCCTGCCCCGCACATGCCCATCCAGCCTTCCGGGGAGCGGGCCTCACGGGCCTCTGAGCGCCCAGGGCACAGGCTGCTGGAGGCTGGGCCGGGAGATGGCCACCGGGAAGGCCCTGGGGGGTCGATCCGCTTCTTAAAGAAAACAAGGGTCTCGGGTAACAGGTGGACGGAACCGGCCAGGCAGGAAGCAGAAGCCTAGACTTGTGGGAACCACTGACCCAGTTCATCGAAACGCAGGACTTCTGCGCCTCCAGGAATACGAACACCTGCGCCCCTTTACCTGGTCCCGGAGCAACCCCGGGACCTGTCCCCGCCCCGAGCTCGCAGGAAAGGGGCAGGAACTTCTTTCCCAGCACAACTTCCAACAAAACCGGGAACCGGTCGACTGCTCCATCGTTCCGTGGCCTCACACTGGCCCCCGGCTGACGGGCGTCCCGGGGCCCCTCCTGCTGGGCGAGCCTCCCAGTGGCTCCTGGTGTGGAGGGTCTGGCCTCTCCCCACCCTCAGTCCCAGGGAGCCCCCCGAGGCCCTTTGCTCCCCGCAGGGTCGGCTGACCAGCACCCACTCAGACCCAGTGAGGACGGTCAGGAGTGCCCACAGGACACCGTCCACAGCAGAGCAGCCCAGGACGCGAGGCTCTGCATCTGGTTTTGGTAAAACGCTACTTCCCCCAAGGCCAGGCCTGCCGTGGGGGGGTGGGGGTGGGGGGACATGGCCGAGGAGCAGCTGGTCCCAGGAGTGGAGTCCCACAACTCCATCCTGAGGAGATGGGCGAGCGGCATCTTACTAGGAAGCACGGGCTGGGCCACGCCCTGTGCACCTCCTTTTACCAAAGGGCTCAGGCGCAGACTCAGCACTGCAGAGGGCACCCCGGGCTCTGGCGGCGCCTCCAGGCGTGGGGAGGAGCCGGGGACGTCCGCTGCCCCCGGAGCGCGGCGGGGCCACAGGACAGTGTCCCTCCAAACCGAGCCTCTCACCAGCACCAGGCACTCCAGCCGGACCCCGATGCCGTGTGCGCTCTGCTCCAGTCCTGCCCCCTCGTGGGGACCCCAGTACTGGCTGCTGGGGTTCCTTTTGTGTTTTTCTCAAATTCTAAAAACGTGCCATGGCATCAACACGGGATGCCTGAGAGAAATGAAATGGACTAGAAAGGAATGATGGCAGAGCGGGGGGGGTGGGGGGGGGGTGGCGGGAGCGGGGGCCACTGCTTGCCCTCTGCCAGCCAAGTGCTCCCGGCTCCTGGGGCTGATGGGACTACAGGAACCCAGGACCCCCAGTCAACCCACCCAACGCCACACCAAGCCTCGCCTACCCCGACCCCCAAAGTGAGCGTTTGGAGGGTCCTCGCATCCAGCGGGGCTTTGGCTCAATCTAGGAGGTTTGGGGGTGAACTTTTGGGTTCAGCAGGGCCAGGGAAGAGCCCCTGACAGACTAAGGCACCCCCACTCTTCCAAAGAGGACACCCCCTTTTCTTCCAAAGCACAGCAAGCAGCTGCAGCCAGCAGGGGCGGCCGCCACCCGAGTCCAGGCCTGCCCACCTGCGCGGAGCCCTCCTGGGCTGCGTCCCCAGGACCAGGGGCACCAAGGCCGGGTGCCCCGAGGAGTGCACAGGAAGCCCCTCCCAGAGGCCGCCTGGGCCCAGTGCCAGGAAGCAAACCCCTGCTGCTGCCACGTGGCCGCGAGGACCAGGTGGAGTTCGCGGCGTTTGGGGCCTTTCTCGTGTGGCCCTGAAACCAAGAAGGAAGGCCCCTCAGGACCCGGGCGGGCGGGCTGGAGCCAAGACGCGGCCTGACCCCGCACAACAGCTGCTCGGACGTCCCGTCCCTGTTCTCTCCTCTTTAACTTCTTAGAATCCTGAGAGGCCTACAGCGCAGGCCCAGGAGACAGCAGACCCACCACGACCTTCTGTTCCTCCCGGGGCTCCTGGCAGCACAGCCCCCGGGGAAGAACCGGCCGCTCACCTCTCCAGACAGAGTCCCTTCAACGGCCAGAACCCCGCTTCCCCTTGCACTGGGGTCCCCTTGGCAGCTTTAGGATTCTTGCCTCACGGGCTTGGGGACCTGAGAGTCTCCTGTCAGTACGGGTAGCTTTCCTCTTTTAAAGACGGTCTGCCTGCTTTAGAAGGCGGGCTGTCCCCTATCCCAAAGCCAGCCCCAAGGAACCAGCCCCAAGAACAAAGGGCAAAGCCAAGATCAGCTCCGAGGTCAGCCGGGAAGCAGCCAAGTGCCAAGTCTTCCGGGCTCGATGGCGGAGACGGTCATGCCTCCCGGGAACAGGAGTCAGCCGTGGCCGCCGGGGAGAATGAGAGCAACCCGTGAGCTTCCGGAGTGGGCAGGACCTTGGGGGGGGGGGGCGGGGGGGAGGGGGCAGGGGCGGCCACAGCCAGGCCTCAGCTGCGGAGCCGAGGGAGGCCCTGAGGACAAGGAACCAAAGAGCTCCGTCTGAGGCCAACAGGCTCAGGGGCCACAGAAGCAGCGGAGGCCTGATGTCTCTGACGCGGGACGGAAAGGCTGGGCTGCGGGCGCCCCAGAAACAGCCCCGGAGTGCAATGTGGACGGGACGCTTCGCCAGAGCGAGGAGGGTCCCTCCGGTTCCAGGGGCTGGCATGTCCCGACCTGGAAGTCAATGTCACCCCCAAGCAGACACCTGGGAGGGGGTGTCCAGCGAGGGCAGCGCAGCGGCGCCCACCCCAGGGTCCTCAGGCAGCACCCCCCGTGACTGGATGGGGTCCAAGCTGCACCTCATGAAGCCAGCAGCACCCAGAGAAGCGGCGGGGAGGGAAGGGGTGCTGAGGGAGTGGGCCTGTGGCAGCCCGTGCTCTGCTGTATTTTGGGGCAAAAACATGAAAACAGCTGCAGCACTGCTGTTTACATGCTGCGCCTGCCACCTCGTCACAGGGAGGCCCGGCACCTGCAAACCCTCAGCCCGGGTCCACACCATGCGATCGGGGGAGGGGCATCGCTGGTGACAGCCACTGCTGGAAGGTTCTGTGCTGTGCCAGCCACCAGGTCAGCATGTGAGGACAGCAGAGCCACCAGCTGTCACTCACATGGCCCCCTCGCCGCCAGGTCCCGGACTAGCAAACAGGAGCCCGTTATTTCTCTCAAGAAAGCCGACCAGAAAGAAGCAAGTTCAGGGCAAACAAACACCTGAAAACATCCAAAGTGTGAGAGAATACAACCAGGTGGTACCCCAGCCCCCACCCCCGCACACACAGGTGTCCCCGCCCCCGCAGCACCCCTGCCCGCCCCCTCCAGATGAGAAGGAAAAGGGGAGCCAGAAGGACGCCAAGATGAAGGACGCCAAGATGAAGTGGAGACCGAGATGAAGCATTCCTCATGTGGCCGTGACCCCAGCCATGACCCCAGCGGCTGAGGCAGCCACGTCTAGATTTGAAGATCACTGCCTCCCGTCCCGCTCTGGGCCTCCCAGTCCGCTCAGCTGGCGTGAGCGAGGTGGGGCTGCTTCGTGAGGTCCAGTGTCTGGCCCTGAGGCCTGGGTGCTGCTCTTCAGTGCAAATGCCGTCCTCTCGGGGCAAAGGGACCCGCCAGGAGCGTGACAGATTCCAACAAACCCCAACCTGGCTGCTGATCCTACACCTGCAAAATGCCTCGTGCACAGGTCAGCTCCCGGGGAGGCCGGGGGAGGGCCATGTCTACACGCGGCAGGGAAGGCTGGCGGCCAGGGCTCCAGGACAGGCCATTTGACAGAGACATTTATTTCCTGGCCGACTTCCGACTCCCCTGGCCTGCTGCCAGGCGGGAGAAACAATCAATATCCCTCGGTCCGCAAACAGTGCGCTAACCATCACACCAAACAACTCAAATGAAGAACACCCCAAACAAAGGGACGAGTGTCAGAGGCAGAGAAATTAACAGGAACAGGAGACAATCAGGCAGCGAGGCGGGTCCTTCGGCAGCAAACCCTTCCCAGGACGTCAAGGAGGAGATAATCTTTCTGTGATTATGACCAAACCCTCCCGTTGCTTAGCAACACATAATTAAGGAATATGTTTTCAGATCCGCTGTGCAAGCCCAGCCATTATCAGATGGAATTACTGGAGCAACAAATGTCATCGCCATGCAAATCAGTTGGTTGCAAAGAAAGAATGCGTGACCGGAGGGAGGAAGCGGGGCCTTGGAAAATGACCTGACTTTCCTCCTGCCCGCATTGATTTATTCTTTCAACAAAAGGCAAGTAAACTGTCTGTTTAGACTTAAAAAAAAATCCATACGTGAGACAAACACCAGAATCTGCAGCGAGAGACACAGGAAACGCCAGCCGGGCCCTGTCTCCCCAGCAGGCGTTTCAGCGGTCAGTGGCCAACATGCCCGCAGCCACTCCCGGGAGAGGAGCCTGACGCAGCGGCTCAGGGTCACGAGAAGGCTCCTGGGACCCACCGCTGTCTAAGGCGCATTTTCATGACACTGTCTTCACCTCATAATAGTTATTCTGAAAAAATAAAGTCACTTAAACTGGATTCCATTTTTAAAGATTACGTTGGGGAGGCAAGAGAGGAAAACAAATTTACAGCTGAAACTGTCGGTAATGTTCGGAGTTAAAAGAAAAACTCTGGCATCCCCCTGGAAGCTTACCCACAATGCCCTGGGAAACACCCCAATGACTGTTGGCTCACATCTGGATGAGAAGAGAACCACGGGGGGTCGTGGTCCCAACGAAGACACAGCCCCCACCGGAAGCAGAAGCCCGTGGCACCTCCAGTGCCAGCCTCTCGGCTTCTCAAACAGGGAGCTGAGGGCTGCACCCCTGGCTTGGTTTCTGCCCCTGACCAGGGCAGGCCTCCGAGGTGCGTTTCCCATAGTGCTGCAAGTCCTGGCCAAGTGAGTGACGTGGTCTGTGGGGTGCTGGGCAGCACCCCGCTTCTCCAGAGCCCCCCACAGGAGCTGGCAGTGGGTCTGTTCCAAATGATTTCTGAGTTTCTCCCAGACATGGCCACGTTTCAGCCCATAAAGGAAACCCACAGATCAACCTGAGCTCGACTGCAGGGTGGGAAGGCAATGGGCCCACGGGCGCCCAGGTCAACCCGCCAGGCTGGGCGCTGGCTGCGGTGCCGTGTGTGTGTGTGTGTGTGTGTGTGTGTGTATTTGCGCGTGCGCGCGTGCATGCGTGTGTGTGGTCTCTCGAGCTAAGCCCGAGAGCAAAACATGCCTGGACCCACTGTCAACCTCTGCCCTCATGTCCCCTGCGGGTCCCTAGGAGGGAGGGTTGGGAGGGAGGAGGGGAGCATTACTTGGTTCTGGAGCAAGCATGGTGGACACGATGATGGGGGCGCCCGTCCGCCGGGCCACCTTCTGGTAGGGCGAGTGAGGCATGTGGAGGCTTGGACTGGCTGGCGACAGGGTGGATGGCTCTCCGGGGACCCCGGGCTTCCGCAGGAGCTGGGCGCCGCTGTGGGGGCTGGGCAGGGGCGCCGCGTGCAGGCTCCGTTCCCGCTTCAGCAGCTCCATGGGCACTGTGTACGCTGTGGAGTAGGCTGTCCTGGGGCCTGGGTTCGTCAAGGCCACCCCTGCCTGTGGGGGGTACGTGGGGCCCAGCCGTGCTGTCAGGGCACAGGGGGTGGGGGAGCTGTACCCAGAGTTGGAGGGGAAGTGGGGGGTGTGGGCACCCACCCCGGCAGAATAGGTAGCCGTCTCCAGGAGGTGCTGGGAGGGCGCGCTGGAGGGGCGGCGCGCTGGGTCCCCGCGGGGGGCCGCCGCCTGCAGGGGACCCACCGGCTGGGGCTGCAGGGAGGACGGGTCCCCATGGAGCTCGCTGCGGTGGCTGAAGCTGCTGGAGCGTGTGCGGGGCGCGGGGCCCCCTGGACCCTGTCTTCGCAGCTGCATCTCGGTCCGGCAGTTGCTGGCCAGGCGGCTCAGGACGCGGGCCTGGCCCAGGTTGGGGGCAACGCACTTGATGTCGGCCTCCTCCAGCGTGGCCAGCACGGCCGGGCAATCGAAGCCCTGCTGAAGCAGCGCCCCCAGCGTGGCCTCCGCCACCCCCTCGGCCCGCAGCAGCGCCAGGAACTCGGGCTGCGCGCTCCTCCGGCCCGCAGGCCCCGGGAAGGGCAGGCCGGCCTCACTGCTCTCATAAGCCAACGTGGAGGAGACGCTCTCCTGTCCGTAGCCTCGGTTTAGGGGGCCTGGGGCCACCCCCGGGCCCCCTTCAGAGGCGGAGGCCCCAGTGGGGTCCACGACCAGGCATGTGGGGGCGGCCTGCCTGGTGGGGGCCGGGTCCACAGGCCTCTCGCCGATGTCATCGTAGCCCTGGCCGGCGGAGTAGGCGGGCGCCTCGGCCCCATACCTGCTGTGGGCCAGCTCCCCGGCGTAGCGCGTGGGCGAGGGGGCCCTGCTCTGCGCCCGCTGCCCCAGCGCCATCATTTTACCTGCGGGGTCCCGGTACAGGGGAGCCGCGTCCTGGGGGGCCGGGCCCCGGCCGTGTACGTGCTCCCATGTCACCCTGCTGCCAAGCACACCGTAGCCGGGCAGCGAGCGGCCAACCCCGGGATCCCGGTGGTGGCGCGGCTCCCTAGGCCCCTGGGCGGCTCCAGGCGGGTCGCCGTAGTAGTCCCGGGGCAGCAGGGCGCCGCGCGCAGACATCACCGCCTGCCTGCTGTCGTAGAAGGTGAAGTCGGGCACGGAGCTCTTCCTGCCAGCCACCGTGCTGTAGAAGGCCTCGCGGCAGAGGTCGGGCGCGGCCTCATACCAGGGCCCCGCTCTGCCCCCGTCCGTCAGCAAGCCGCTCCGGCCCGGGGCCTCGGCCACCTCCCAGGGGCTCTCGCACCAGCCGGCGGCATCCCAGCTCTGCGACCGCCCGATCCTGACAGGCCTGCTGGGCACCGGCATGGGCGGAGGGCGGCCCGGCAGGGGGGTCTCTGCACAAACCTTCAGTGACACACATCAAACCGACTGGCTGTGTCCGAGCCCTTCGAGCTGGCGGAGGCACCCAGGCGGGTGTCGGGTTGCAAAGGACAGGCTGAATTATTAATCCTCAGAACCCGAGAGGACAGGCAGCAGCGGCGACCGCCTGCCTCCGGAGGGCGGGGGTCAGGGCTTCTCCGTCCGCAGCCTGCCCTGCACGCACATGGCCCTGCTGCTCAGCGAGCGGATTAGGAGCTAAATAAACCCTAAGCTTCTGTCCCATGTGACATCCAGACTGCGGAGCTGCCGGCTGCAGGCCTCCGACCCGCATGGGAATGACTTCCACACCGGGGCTCCGGCTTACCTCCCTCGGCCTCGCCAGGGTACTTTCTGGATGAGCACCTCCCCCTCCCAAAGGGGCCCACCCCATCCCTGCCTCCGATCCCCTAACAGTGACAGAAGGAAAGTAGGAAAAGATGGCTTTAATGTCGGTCCAATCTTAATCCACCCCGATGAAATGTTAATCCATTGCGCACGGCTAAGAACAGCTTAAATGTGAACGGGCAGGCAGGCAGGATAAAAAGGCCCAGGTCTCCTGCAGTTCTAGGGCAGGAGGCGCCCTGAGAATGGCCAGGCTGCAGCTGATGCCTCGCCAACACGGAAAGCTGGCCCCGAGGTGCTTCCTTGGTGACGAACCCACTGAGTCCCAGAGCCCTTCCTGCCCCGGACGGGAAACCACCACAGCACAGCCACTGGGCGTCGCCTGGACCGTCTCCTTTAAGACGGCGGCAGAGGCCAAGGACTAGCTTCGGCCGCTATGTATAAACCAGAACGCTTTTTAAAAAGTATTTTTATTGATATCAGAGAGGAAGGGAGCCTGCCACCCAGGCCTGTGCCCCGACCAGAAAGGAACCGTGACCTCCAGGTTCAGAGGTCAACGTTCAACCACTGAGCCACACTGGCGAGCCACACAAAAAAAGCACAACACAAAAAAACTTTGATGTGAGAAACACTGCAGATTTCCTGTGGCGGAAGAAAGGGGCACAGACCCATTTCCAGGAACTGGAGGCGCACGGTAATGGGAACAGTGTTGAAGGGCAGCGCCCTGCCCGCCTCCCATTGCTGTTCGGTGTGCGTGCAGCTGTGGGACAAGCTCTGTTTCTCAACACTATTCCCCAAAGCCAGGGCTCTGGGACCACCGACCGACGGTTGAGGAATGGGCCCAAATCCTGTGTGGGGAAGCAGCCCGGGGACCCCAGTCTGTATTTGAATGTTGTGGCCCCTATTTCTGACCCCCCAAGTGCCAGCAAGGCCTCAAGGTAGCTGAGAAAACACCCTCACAGAGACCCCAACCCTCTCCCAACACCCTCCCCCGCCGAGGCCGCGGCAGAGAGGTAAGCACGGGGCACAGACACGCTGGGTTCCGGGCCCAGAAGCAGCCCGCGGGCACCAGCCCTAACCCCGCTGCTGGCCCGCAGGCCCGGCTAAACGGCCCGGCCACCCTCCAGACCATGCTTACACGTCTCACCAACAGCCCCGATGTGTTCACATAGAAGATACATCACAAAAGGCAGGCAAACGTAACAGAACCCCAACTGAACGGGAACAGCACTGTCTGGTTACAGCGGGTCTCCCTGGCACCGCTGGGCGCCTGGGGCGCTGAGGTGGGCAGGCCCAGCCTCCGGGCTTCTGTCTCCTGGGCCTGGTTCACAGGCTTCTCCCTCCCTGAGCCAAGGCTGCAGACACAGGCGGCCTCCCTGGTAACCCTTCCAGGAGGAACACGAACAAGGCGGGTCCACGTGGAGACGAGCCTGGTGCATCGCTCAGGACACGCCTTTGCCCGAGAAACACTGCCCCGAGAGCCTCGAGCAGCCAGCCGCCATCTCCTCCCGCCCCCAGGCTCGGACCTCTACGGCATTTAGGCCCCCGGGGCGGGGGGAGGGGGGGAGTCCGCCGCCACCCTCCCCTGCCAAGCACCCGGCTGCGGGCGGGACACACAGGAGCAGCCCCAGCCCTTCGGAGTGACCACAGGGCGGGGCATCTTTGACACCAAGCCTTTCCCAGGGGGGATTTAATGTTAAGGTTTCAACACCTGCTGGATGTCCAGGTACCAGGCCCTGTTGTAGGTGTTCTGTTCCCGAAGGACGCGACAGGCAGCTGTGATTCCGTCACACCCGAGACGCTGGGGACGGAGGAGGAGCTGGGACCTGCCCAGAGCTCAGGACCCAGGCCCAGCTCCAAAGCCAGCACTCGCTTCCAGAATTCCGAGCCAACTGGGGTTACCTTGCTGGGAAAGGAGAATCTCTGCCACTTTTTAAAAATGTCAAAACCCATAAATGTCAACGACTATGTCTCTGATAAAATTAACTACTTGAGTATCAGAAAGTAACTGCTCAGAGACGACTGCTCCAACCCCTCAAAATGGGGTGCCGGGGGCTCCTGTCAGGCCAGGCCCCGCCTTCAGCCAACACGTGGCAGCTCCTCAGCCTCAGTGTTAGCGCTCATGCCGTTTCCATTCTTCGTGCAATAAACACCCCCGACAGCAGGTGGCGATCATGCCCCCACTCGGGCAGACAGGTCCCTTCTGAGATGTGACCAGTGAGAACGTCTCCTGGTGGCTCCCCAGCCTCAGCGGAGAGAGTGTGCCCCCAGTGCTCGGAGGCAAAGCAGGACAGGCTCTGGGCCGCCTGGAGCGGGGGCTGGGCCAGGGCGGCAGACCAGCTTCGGGAGGCCCGGGTTCCGGACCCATCCCAACCCGTCCCCGCCTGGCAGCCGCCCCAGCTCCCTCGGCCTGGGCCCAGTCCCGCCGAGATGATGGGTGAAAACCCCTGGCCCGGGCCCACGCGGTTCAGCGCCGACAGGCCTGTGAAGAACCTCGTGCTGACTACATCCAGCACGACGGGCCAGCTTCCGAAAGGAACGAGTCTCACAGACGTCTCTTCCGCTTCTGCCAGGACGCCCACTACAGAAAGCGGCATCGCGCCCAGAGCCACTTCCCAACGCTGAGGCAGACACGGCCACATTCGCTTGCAGACAAGCCCCAGAGAAAGCTGCCCACCCCCCATCGCCCGAATGGCGACCTCGGGTTAGAAGCAAGACCTGCAACCAGCCCTCAGTTCCCTGCGGGGGGTCTCGCGGTCCCAGGAGAGCCGGGAACTCAGGGAGGGGAGACCCTGAGCCCGCCCTCAGGAGCTCAGTCCTGGGGAAGCCGCCGCGAGCGCGCCGGCGGCCAGAGGACGGAAACCCCTCGGATGGAAAGCAGGAGGGCAGGTCTGGGGTCAGAGCCTCACTCCTTTACTTAAAAAAAAAAAAAGATGAGCCGATGGTGAAACAGGCGAACCTGAACCTGAAGGCTGGACTCACGTGGCGGCCACTGGCCTCACTGTCTGTCCCCGACGCTGAGTGGCGTCTCCTTCTCAGGGGACAGCCGAGACCACCTCTGGGGGTCGTGCGGCCAGCCCTCCACTTCCTGGTCCTCCTCCTCCAGGCCTGGGGCCACGAGGCCAGGAGGCACGGCGCTGAGAGTGAAGGCGGGAAGAAACCGGGGCACCTCCCTGCGCCCGTGGAACGTGGGGTGCAGCGCCCACCCACTCGGCCTCCCGCAGGCGGTGGCTCCAGCGGACGGCGCTGAGGTTAGAGGGCCACACGGTTCCGGGAGTCCCACTTCCCACACGGCTGGTTTGTTCCTGGCAAGTGTCTCGGAGCTCATGTTTAAAAACAGCTCTGCCCTGAAATTGTTTGTTCCTTCTGTCCCGGCAGCGCGCCCAGTAGTCACTCACGTGAAAACCTGCACAAGAGGTGGGCACCCTCCCGGGTACCTGGAAGCAGCAGGCGCGGGCAGGTGGCAGGGGTGCGAGCAACGGGAAAGTCAGGAGAAGGGAGGAGGTGCCAAGA
This sequence comes from Myotis nattereri, assembly GCF_964212035.1. Classification (NCBI taxonomy): domain Eukaryota; kingdom Metazoa; phylum Chordata; class Mammalia; order Chiroptera; family Vespertilionidae; genus Myotis; species Myotis nattereri. The sequence goes on along the minus strand of NC_138088.1, from coordinate 59,930,713 downwards.
ATTCCCCGTTACCTCGCCAGGGTGCCGCAGTCATTCCTGCCCACCGGGGTCCGGCTCAGACCGCCCACCTGCAGGAGGCCTCCTCCAGCCACCCCGTCACTTGGCCCCCGGTCCACGAAGCCGGCCACGGGTCATGGTGACACCACCGTGCAGACAGCGCAAGGGTCCGAGCGCACAGCCAGCAGGTGGGCTGCACAGACCTCTGATCGCTGAGGGAGGGCTGACTGCCCACCCCCTTGGAAGAATCAGCTGCACTGGCCCAGGCGCGAAGGGGAGAGAAGGACCTCTTGGCACACACCTCTCTCCCGCGAGCAAGCCACACAGCAAGAGGGACAAAAGTGCAGAGACCACCAGCCGGGAGCCATGGATGTGCAGAAGGCACACCCTTCGCCCCCTCCCTGCGGCTTCCCAGCCCCGCTGGTGCGGAGCCAGTCCCTGCCTGGGCCTGGCAGGGGAGCTCGGGTCCCAGAGCCGCCGAGTCCCCTATGGGACCCGAGAGCTGGGCTCTGTGGGCAACAGTCCCCCCACATTTGGGACCCGCAGCAAAGAGCGGAATCCGGCCAGAAGCCGGAGTCTCATTTCTCTGCACCTCACTCCCAGGGTCTAAAAGGGAGGAGAGGCCGGCAGCAGTCTTGGGGTTCTAGCTACACAGTCACCCCAAACACCGGTCATCAGGTTGAGCTGTGGGATATGCCCCTGCCCAGGGACCTCCATATTGTGGGGGTGATGTGCTGTCTGCAGGTCCGCAGAGGCTGCACTGCCCTCGGGGCTCCTGGGATGAAGGGGGCCTGGCCCGGAGACGGGAACTGGCTCCTGGGAGGGAGGTATGAGGCCAGAAGGCGGACACTGTCCCTCAGAGGCGCAGTGACGGCCAGGCGCACCGAGAGCAGAGAGGCTGGGGACCAGCCAGGCAGCGGGAGGTTTGCTCCCAGACACTCCCAGGCAGGGGCGGGGCGCTGCCAACCTGGGCACAGGGGATCCCTGCTGGGTGGTGGGGCGAGAGCAGCAGCGGCAGCACAAAACCAAGACCGCGTCATCCCTCCCCGGCCCTCAGAGTGGACGTGGGGGTGTGGACACGGGCGGTGTAGACACGCTGCTCTTAGAATTGGCGAGTTTAAATAACCCGGCCAAGTGCAGTCAGAGCCCAGCAGCGCATCAACAAGAGTGGGGAGAAGCCTGAGTCTGCATTTCACAGACGCTAAGCAACAGAACGAATAAAACAACCTGATTCTCTCCTGCAGAAAGCGAGGGCCTGCACCTCCAAACTGACCGTACAGCCAAGAGCGGCGGCCAGGTGGCCAGGTGACCAGGTGGCCAGGCGAGGCCCACAGTCCCCTCCTCGCAGGTGACTCCGGGACGCTGCACCTTGACCGCCCCGTCCTTTGCTGATGTCCATCTCTGACTAAGGGCTCGGTTCCAGCACGTTCGTCTACATTGTCTAGCTGACTGTTGTATGTTTACAAAGCTAAGGTAATCACCACTAATGACGTAATTACTGGAAATGTGGATAATTGCCTGATCCAAACATACAATTATAATGTACAGCAACATTTACGAATCCCATTTTAAATATCCACATTTTGGAACTATTTGGAGATATTTATTACAAATGATTGTGGACTATAGACAGCCAGCTTCAACACTGTTTCTTTTTAAAAATATCCTCACCCAAGATATTTTTCCCATTGGTTTTTAGAGAGAGTGGAAGGGAGGGAGAGAATGAGAGAGAAGGGGGGCGGAGAGGGAGAGATTGATTGATTGATTGATGTGGGAGAGATACATCAATTAGTTGCTTCCCACATGTGCCCAGAATGGGGGTCAAACCTGCAGCTCAGGTGCATGCCCTTGACGGGAATCGAACCCGAGACCCTTTGGTGCTCAGGCCGACCTGCGCCGCTACAGCAGTGATAGATTAAAACCCTGACTGTCGCAGCCCGTCCGTCATGCCAGCAAACACCCAGAGGGAAACCAAGGCCTCGGTTACACATCCCAAAGGAGCCGCCTCTGGTCCTGAGCAGGCAGCTGCAGGCCCTGCTCCAAGTCACGCAGGACGGCTTGGTATTAGCATCACGATAAAGCAGAGAACAAATGATCCACATGCAAACAGGAGCGCTGCTTAAAGCAGTTACATCAGGCCTTCAAGTCACCGGCAAGACCACTATTCCAGCTGGTTTGGATGGAGGCCCCAGACCAGCCGGAGGAGCAAGTGGTACTCTGTCCTGTGCATGACCTCGAGCCCCAGCATCACGTGTGAAGGCGCCTTCACCTGGGCCAGATGCTCCATCGGCCTATCCAGGCAAGGAGCCCATGGAGATGTTCTGCAGCAGCTGGTACCTCACTAAACAAATGTGTGGGACCAGCCAGACATCCCTGACACCCACCTTGGAACCGAAACCTGGAGCTTTCTGGAACTGGAACAAGACCTAAATGGCAGCTCCTTTCCACAGGTCAACAGCATTTAAAAATCCCTCCCCAATAAGGTGAACCTCGGTTATGGGATGTTGTACAGACAAACTTGGCCCGAGGGTTTGCATGATGTCAATGCTTTTAAAGGTCAGAGGCCCTGGAATGATGGGAGATTATGGAGACCCAAGAGCCTGGAGGACTAAGCGCACTGTTCCTTGGCAGGTTTCACACAGGCACATGGAGTGGCTGAAGCAGGTGGGGAGGAAGTCTCTGGATCAGAGGATGTTGGCACGAGGCCCAGTTCCCTGGGCTGACTGGTGCAGTGTCTACGCAGGAAAGGATGCTAAAAAGAGATCCATGCCCTGGGCCTTCAGAGCGAACTGCTGCTCTCACAGCTCCGCTCCGAGGGTCTGGAAACGCCCATCCACTCCCTCTCACACATGGTATTTCTAGCTACGTCTCTACAGAAAGAAGCAGACAGCGAGTTATCCAGTGGGATACACAGCGGAAGGGACATCACTGTCCACTGGACCGCCTATCCATCTGTGAGCTTGAACATTTTTAAATGTTGATTTTTTAAAAAATGCACAAACCCCAACCTCTGCACCCTGCGGAACCCCAGTCGTGCTCTTACATTCTGGGGTCTCTCGGGGCTCCGCCACTCGGCAGGACGCGGCTCTGATGCCTCCATCCCCCGTGGCTGGGACCACGTCCACTCAGAGCAGTTCTATACGGACAACTGGTGGTGGGAGACGTGCTCCTGTCCGAGTGAGCGGGCTCCCACCATCGCCTGTGACCAGCCCTGGGTGAAGTCACCAGGAAGCACGCGGAGCTGAGCCACACCGAGCGAGCGGGCCTGGTGCCCGGGGCGGCACACGGCTGCTCTCGATTCCCCGCCCCTCCCTAATGAGGAGAGGGCGCTGCTTCGGCAACGTTGTTGAGTGCTGTCGCCAGGTTTCCATTAGACTTTAATCATGTTTGTTTTTCTTTCATGACTAAAGCACTCCCAGGCATCCTCGGAGACGCAGGGATGCGCACACAAGGGCAGCACTGGTTCCCTCAGGAGCAATGTGTAATCCATCCTTGCAAACATCTTAATTCGAAACAGAGCAAGTCCGGAAACTTCAGGAAGTAAAAAAGATGGTCCTAATATACTGTGTCTTTCATATGCAAATGATCTTAGGTAAGTGGAAAAAAATGGACCTTGAGGCCTACTTCCTCCCCAGCTTCCTCCTGGCCCACCCAACCGGAAGCCAGGCCTCAACCTCTCTATGCAAAGGTCAGGCCTGCTGATCACAAGGCCACGGCCAGAGGTGCCTGATGGTGAGAGGTGCTAGGGTCCAGGGGCCTTGGCTGCAGTGTGGGGGTGCGGTGCACCGTCTGACAGGGAACCAGGTCCCGACAAGTGAGAGGTGAGACAGGTGTCCTGGTCACGATCAAGGGCAGGACTGCGCGACTTTGGTTGAAAACCGCCAATCACGCTGGCTCTTACCTTCACAAATTCTGTCCAATCGCTGGCGCTTGACTTTGTGCTTATCCACAAGGGCCATTCTTTATCGAACTTTGCAACTCTGATTCAAAAGGCAAAGCGGTCCTCTAAGACTTAGGGGGACTGGCAGGAGGCTGCGGGCATGACGCCACTATGAACCCTGAAACAAGGAGAAAAGAGGCCTTACTCTCCGGACACCCGGGGCACAGGGCGACAGGTCAGTCAGGACGGCTGCTCCTCTCTAAGGGGACCTGCCGCCTGGCGCTCGCCCTCCGCACGCACGGCACAAGGGCTGCTCCGGGCCAGGGCCCATCTCCTGCCTGTGGCAGGAAGCACCAAACAGGCTCAGGCTAGAGCCCTCTGTCCCCACAGCTAGCCGATGGCATCGGGTCTCTTGCTTTTAACTTGAGGGAAGCGGAGTAATTTGTACTCAATGCCAAAGACCAAGGGACAGACCTTTGGACGTGTCCTGTGCATCTGTGACCCCAAGGGCAGAGCCGCAGGGGGTGGCACAGGCCCCGGGAGCACCTGGGAAACAGGTCCCAGGTTCACTGGCACTGAGATGCTGGCACCCACCTGCGACTACATGAGAGGCTCAAGGCCGTCTGCCAGGTGGTTCACAGGACCTTCCCATCAGGGGTCAGCTGCTGCTGCGGGCCACATGAGCCCTTGGCGCCACGGCAGAACGGACAGAAAGGCCCACACTCCTCTCCAGTGGGCACAGTGCCATCTCCCAAGCCTTCCTTGCATGTGGAGGGGGCCACAGAGCCATCCGTAAGGGTAGCGTCCAGGCAGAAGGGCTGGGGATGTGGGAGCCTCCGAAGGGAACCCACATGCCACCGAGGATGAGGAGGGAGTCTGTGGCCTCTCGATCTTGGAAGCTCCAACCCTCACTTCCTGCTCATCCACGGACCAGCCGAGAGCATACTGTTACCTGCACCCAGTGTCCCAGCTCTGAACTCGCTGCTGCAGCCGTAGCTGGACAATAACCACACAGAGAAAAAGGTGTCCCAGCTACCCAGCCAAGGAGGGACTGGAGACAAAAGCGAGGCCCAGGGTCAATAGTGGGGACTATCGTGTTCAGTGATCAGTTATGCAAAACGCGGAGTTCCTCTATCCCAGGTCAGCATGCAGGTGTGACTGTGGAGAGGCAGGTGGCTTATGGCCCATGGTGGTTAATGGCTAATTTCCCAGGAACGAGACTGAAAAAGCACCCCAAAGATTTATGGCAATAATTATGTGGTGTTTTCTTTAAAGAGCTGGGGAAAGGCACAATTTCTGATCCCATAAATAATTAATGCAACATTAATCCAAGAGCTACCCAAACTCTTCCCAAACCAGGGGAGCCCTCACACCAGGAACGGCCGAGCTGGGTTAGTGAGATGAAGGAAGGCAGCCCTAACGCAGCGGAAGACCTGGGTGGATGACGACTTGGTGGGCGTATCCTTTAAATTGCTTTGCTTTGCTGCGCTTATGGAAGGTCCATCATGCGAAGGGGGGAGGGGGATGGACATCACAGAGGCTAGGACCCCGGTGTGCCCCGGGGGCACTCAGCCTGCCCAGAGCGTGGGTCCCGGACGCTGTGGTGAAGCCAGAGCCCAGGCGCGAACCCGCAGAGGGTGAGAGGGGCGCTGGTGCCTGTTTGTGAAGCGCCTCAGAGGTGAGGACCGGCAGCATCACCGTCTGAGCAGAGCCCACACCCTCCTCCAATTCCCTGGGTGAGGCATAATCAGCCTTTTTGCTTCCTTTGAATTTTAATCTGTATAATTAGATGGCTTCCTGAAAAATTGATAAGCAGAACCTCAATTATGCAATCAAAGGGAAGACCAGGCATCAGCTTATACAAATCATCTGTGTCCTATTATTTAAAAAGTTTTTTAAAAAGCAAGTGACTTCTGCGGCCGGCGTTTTGGAGGGTGGGGAGGGGAGGTCCTGTGGCCGGCTCTCCTGTGGCTCCTCCAGCTGCGGCGCCCGCCCTGACCCAGGGCCACGCAGACAGCGAGTCTGGATGTGTGAGGTCTGGACTTGGTGGCAGTAACCTCTGATTCGTGTCGCTTCGATCCCCTTCCCGCAGTATTTCTTTTGAAGCAAGAATGTATGAAGTGTGACATCCGTCTCCTGAAGGAGCCAGCTACTGCAAGGACTCCATTACCACAGCCCTCCTCCGGGCGGCGCTGAGCTGGGAGCAGTGTGTCCGCGCCGAGGCCAGCACCCCGTCACCCGCGCTGGCCCTGGGCTCCCTCGGCAGTGCCTGCTGTGAGAGCCAACCTCCACCTTTCCTTTCTGCTGGTCCACACGCTTAAGCCAGAACTTCCTGCCACTGAATTGATCCCCCGACCACCACCTGACATGATGCAGTCGCTGTGGAACAGGTAAACAAAGGCCATGCAGGGAAGAGGGGGGCCGTGCTGTGGGGATAAGCAGGCCCCTTTCTGGAGGAGAGGGATCACGTGACCTGCATCCCAGAGTGGCTGTGAGGGTCAGATTAGGACAAACACGTGTGCAAGGGAGGACATGCCACCCCACCAGGTGCCACATGGGCACGTGGGTTTACTCTGAGCTGAAGGCAACTGAGACCCAGCAATCCTCCCACTAACCTGGCCTGAAAACAAGACCTCTCCCTGCGCTGCCTGAGACAATCTAATGACCCAGCCTCCAGCCCCAGCCGCCCGCCCCGCCCTGCGCCTCAGCTCAGGACGGCACAGGAGCCTCCACTGCCGGGCTTGCCCCTGGCTCTTATCTTTATGGGGAGCCTTTCCCCGGTGACTGTCTTCTGTCCACTTGACTATGAAGACCAGCCGAGAACCCAGGAGGAAGGAAGGAGAGCCTCTTCTCCCCAACGCAGAAGGCATCTGGTGGGAAGCAACAGACCATCAAGGACCGCTCGCGCCTTCCTTGGGAAGACACCCCTTTGGACACAGCCCCAGGCGCAGACTGCCCCCCACCCCCCGCCCCGGGAGGTGCACCTCAGCGAAACCCACGAAAGGTCAAAAGGCAAGTCAGGTCTTTCATCAGCAGGGACAGTGCCCCAAGGCCGAACCTTACAAACAACAGAAACACAGCTCTTCCAGGGTGTGACCTGGGCTGGAAGGTCTGGCGTCAGGAATTCACCGTGCTGAGCGGGGAAGACGCCTGGACGAGAAAGCCAGATGCCTGTTTACTGCTGGAAAGAGGCCTATTCCATGAAAGGGAAACCCGAGATTTAAGAAAACGGGGATAAAAGGAAGGAAAACACTTCGTTGTACAGCCGCTGCTGGGACAGCAAAGACAAAATGGAAACACCCAAAAGTGAGGGCAAGAGAATGGAGGCTCCCCTCCCCCGACCAGGTCTGAGGCCTGGCAGTTCACTTGACTGAGGACGACCAGCCGGCTGCCCTGCCTACGGGCCGGACCGGACCCACCACAGGGCGCAGAAACCCAGGCCCTCCCCCCCCTGCACTGGTACCCCGAGTTCATCCCTAAGGCTTCCCCAGTTTCTTTATTCTAGTTCCTCATCTTCACAAAGCTCAGACATCTGAAGGTCCCACAAAGTAACGGACATCTTTCGAATGAGAATTCTGCTAAACCAGGGAGACCCACGACAGCCTTCGATGCCCCTAAGGAAGCCACCTGAGCTCTGCGCTAACCGGGACCGGGCCTTACGCTTGAGCGGCTCAGGATACACTTCCTTGTTACACCACGGGGCAGGGTTCCAGTTTGGGAGGTTGAGATGATCCCACAGAAGTACAAAGGCTCCCAGCAGGCCCCGGGGCTCATGGACCCCTTCCAGAGCCTGGGATCCCTGGAGGGACACCACCACTCCAGGGTCTCCTGCACCACAGGCGACAAGGCCCTCTGATGTGTCAGGCTCATTCCCCAACCTGTGAGGGACCCAGAGGAGTAGCAACAGGCTGAACACAGGTGAGCCCCCTGCCCCCGCCCCAGCCATCGGCAGGACCTGCGCTCTAATAGGGCCTGGAGCATGCAGGCCGCCCTCTCTGACTCATCTAGTCCCGGCTCAGTCTTGGGTCCTCAGGCTCCTGAAAGAATCTGTCCCACAGCTCAGGTCAAGCAGGAGCAGCAGGCCCTGGGCCTGGGCCTGGGCGGACGGCAGGTGGGACCTCAGACAGGCAATGCGGTCTCATTCAGTAAACTGGATCCGAGGGACCAATTAAAATCCAGGTCTAACAAAACAAGTGTCCAGGGGCTCAGGGAGCAGCGAGGAAACCTGGCCTGGGGTTAAACAGCAGACTTAACACCACAGCTAATACAGTTACTAGAAATGCGCTTTAAGGGATGAAACGGAGCCCTGTGGAATGAGACTCATGGGCGCCCAGGAGCTCCTCCTGCCCCTTGGTTCCTTGCTCAGTAGCTTGCAGGCATATTGCTTTATTTTTTTGCCCCCCCCCCCCGCCAATGTTAAAAACAGACTTTAGACACCAAGTAGCAGAAAAAGGTGTGTAGGGCAGCCTCCCACCCCCAGTCCCATCCCTGCTCGGAGGTAAGCAGAGGACCCTTAGCCACACTCAGGCTCCACGCTGGCTCCCAGAGCCCGGCCTGCCCGCCACTCAAGTCCTGGCTGTTATCTGTCCCCAGGGAAGGCCCAGTAGCAGCCCAGCCCTCAGGCGGCAAGGTCACACCCTGGTCACATGCCCTCAATCGGCTCTGTGGGCCCCAGCCTCTGCTCCCGGAGCTGATGCAACAATGGCCTCAGACAGACGCACAGGCACATCGTCCACCACCCTTTCCCCCAGGCGCTGGGGTAAAACGCCACCACCGTATGGTGGGGAACCCCAGACCAACCACTAACATTTCTACACCAGAACACAGGCACACGCTCACCCGGCTGGATTAATGTACGCGTATAAAAACCACCTTCAACAATTCAGGGCAGGTCAAAACCCGCCACCAAGTGGGTGACCAGAGAATTCAAATTCCCTGAGCTTCTCGATGTGGGTGTCAGGTAAGGACTCGAGCCTGTGATCTCACTCCTTGTACCTGCCCCTCCCCCCAAGTATTCTCTGGGCTTTGAAGGAGACAGAAAGGAGCTGTGCCGGCCCATAACTGCCCCGAGCTCCTCCTGCCGGAGGACAAACAGAGAAAGCGAGTCTGAGTGGATGGGGGCCCGGGCCGGCGGGGTGGCCTGCGAGGTCAGAGGCCATCACAAGAGGCAGCAAAGGCAGGAAGCGCGCCGGACAAACCGGCGAGGCAGCAGGGACCAGAGCAGGAGCGACGCCGGCCTTTCCGAACAGGCTGTGCTGTGTGTGCCACAATGAGAATTCCGCGTTGTCTTCCCTGATGAGGAAAGCGAGACGCCCGTGGGAAGGACTTCCACACACTTTAAAAGCACTTGACTTAAAAATATGCTTTAGGAATAAACAGTTGTAATAAAGCATCCTTTAAAAATACCAGCGAAACAAAACAAAAAGGATAAAGGCAAGTAAACTCTCATCCGCACGGACAGGGAGGGTCAACGGGCCTTCCTCGCGCCTCGCATTGGGACTGAGGAACCAGGAACACAGGCTGGTTCTTCCGGCCCCGTTTTCCGACCCGTCCTCCCCTTGGGCAGGAGAGTGGCCAAGAAGACCAGCTGAATGGGGTCCACCCTGACCTTGACCCTGACCCGACAACTCATCCTTAAGCTGCATACAGAGAGCAAGAAATCTCTGCAGAATGCTTCCACTGAGCAAGGAAAGTGAACACCGCTCAGAGGACGCATCCAGAATGTGAGAGAAAGTTCTCAGAAAATGCCCTCAGACTGGCCTCCGCCACAGGGAGGTCCTCCAGGGCCCAGAGGTCACCCGAGGGTGGTATCTGCCGCCTGTGATACAATCGTGTAGCCATATGCGTCTGTTGTATGGTCCAGTGCGGAGTGAAACCACAGATGAAGCAGCTGATAGCCACTGAGGGCTGGGCCTGGGGGCCACACAGGCAGGAGCCACAGGAGACAGCTGTATGGACGCCACCGCTAAGCTTGTGCTAAACTTGAAAATACAGTCGAAGGAACGGGGGCGGGTGGGGAGTGGGGAGTAGTAAAAATTTAACATTTTTAAGGCAACTTTGGATTATTTGGCTTATTCTAACATATATGAATTATACTCGTATTTAAATGTCTAATAAAGACAATTACAGGAATACTAGTAAGTTGGTTATCAGCCCTAGCCAGTTTGGCTCAGTGGATAGAGCGCCAGCCTGTGGACTGAAGGGTCCCCGGTTCGATTCCAGTCAAGGGCACATGCCCGGGTTGCGGGCTTGGTCTGTCGTGCAGCCAACCAGTGATTTGCTCTCATCCTTGGTGTTCCTCTCTCTCCCTTCCTCCCTGAAATCAATAAAAATATATTGAAGAAACCTTTTTTTAAAAAAAATATATTTTATTGAGTTTTTACAGAGAGGAAGGGAGAGGGATAGAGAGTTAGAACCATCGATGAGAGAGAAATATCGATCAGCTGCCCCCTGCACACTCCCCACTGGGGATGTGCCCGCAACCAAGGTACATGCCCTTGACTGGAATCGAACCTGGGACCCCTGAGTCCACAGGCCGATGCTCTATCTGCTGAGCCAAACCGGTCAGGGCTGAAGAAACCTTTTTAAACAGATAGTAATGATGGATCTTAAGTTTTTAGAGACCCTAATGTCAGGCTTGGAAGACGCCTGCCTCTTGCTGGCTGCCCCTGGAATGCCTCAAATACTGCCGTCTCCTCGAGCACCGCCTCCCTGGGGGACACAGCTGCCCGGGAGACCAGCCCCCTGCGGTGGGAATCCGCAGGGAGGGCTTGTCTCTGCACTCCGGGCTGGCTCACAGCGTGTGTGTGGAGCTGGCTTCTGTTCCAGCCCTTCCCAGAGCAGGCCTGGTGCCCAGCGATGGGAACCTGTGGCCGGCAGAGGGCACTGCACGCCCTGCTTGGCCTCCGAAGCTGTGGGCCTGAGCTGCTTGGCCAGGACCCCCGCCCCCCCCCGCCAGCTCCTGTCCACCCCAAGTTGGCCTCTTGGAGAACCTGGAGCAAGAGTCCAGGTACCCCGGAAAAAAGTCGGGGTGGTTTCAGGATGACACACTGCATTTCCCCTCAGTCTCAAGATGCAGAAGGGACAGGCATCTCCCATCACCCTTACAGAAAACATGCTCAGGCCTTAGGAACACCCCAGCCAGGGGCAGGGGACCACAGTGGCGTCTGCCCGTGGCCTGTGCCTCAGGGCTGGCAGCGTGGTCCCCTGAGCTGGAGGCCTGCTATGGAGGCAGGTCATGGAGTAGAGGGGCTCAGTCCCCTGATGCAGGAAGGGCCAGAGGCCACCCTAAGGATGAGTTTTCATTGTGCCTGGGTGCCTGCCTGGTTTAAAGATCCGTCAACGAGGAATGAGCCACAGTGATGGGAATTGAAAGCAACTTGGCAGAGACACAGTTTACGAGGAAAGGGCTGAGGTGGGACTGGCAAAGGCCTGCCAGCGTCCCATGACAAACCAGCTTCCAGGCACAGGCACACCTGCCGGCCGGTGGCCGCTCAGTTGTCTCACCCCCTGGGGTGTTTGCTGCGAACCTTGGACGCCTCAGAATGCACCACCTCCCCACAGACACGCACTTGGAGAGGGAGGAGGGAGAGTGGATGTTCCAGGAGCTGATTCTGGTCGGCAGTGACAGCGGAGGGAGGGCTTTCTCTCCGGGCCCCTCCACCTGCCAGGCTGGCCACAGCAGAGGGGAGCTGACCACAGATGCAGCGCATCAAGCCTGCCCCACACCCCTGCAGAGCACCCACAAGGTTCAGGCTGGAGAAGGAAAGGAGGGGCCGGTCCAGTCCATCAGTGCTGAAGTAGGGGACACACATGTCCCGCCCGCCACAGGACCAGCATCCTCTCGGCACCAAGCAAAGCTAAGGTTGCCATAGCAACAGATGCCCCAAGGATATGGCTTATTCTTGGCCTGACTTGGCAGGTGACGCCTCTGGAAGGACCCACACATGGAGATCTGAGTGCCCCACCTGAGCTCTGACTCCACCTTCTCCAGGCCACAGGCTGCGGGAGCCTCTCTCTGCCCTTCCTGCTCTGACATCACAAGACCCTCCCCACCTTCTTCCAAACCACATTGGTGGGACTCACTTTGGCCTCTGTTCACAGCCCACTTCAGGGTGGACAACCCAGCTAGGCGTGTGGGCCACCTGGTAGGCCAGGGAGAGGCTGAGAGAGGCCAACAGGAAGGCCTGGGGTCAGAGGCGCCTGCAGGAGGGCCTTCAGTCAGAGAGCGCCTTTAGGCGTGTGGTCGAGATAAGTTATCAGAGGAAATGATGGCTGGCTGGGTTCTTGGTGCATTTTTAGAAAGCAAGTGTCTGGAAAGATGATCTCAAACACAGACAGCAGGAGAGCTCCCTCTAAACCAGCGGTTCTCAACCTTCTGACCCTTTAAATACAGTTCCTCATGTTGTGACCCAACCATAAAATTATTTTTGTTGCTACTTCATAACTGTCATGTTGCTACTGTCATGAATCGTCATGTAAATACCTGATATGCAGGGTGGTCTTAGGCGACCCCTGTGAAAGGGTCGTTCGACCGCCAAAGGGGTCGCGACCCACAGGTTGAGAACCGCTGCTCTAAACCCACCACCTCCTGAAGCAGCAGGGACCAGCTTTGGCCCCAGGTTCAGCGACGAGTGGATCGGAGCAGACAGGCGGGGCCCAAACCAAACAGGCTCCTGAGTAACGTGTTCAAAACCTGCAGGCCAGCCCGTAGCCCCCGGAGAGCGTGCCCACCCCTCCCCAGCACAGTCACCAGCCATGTCTGAGGGCCATTTAGGGCCACAAAACAGGAGTGGCTCTGTCTGCCTGGGGTGGCCCATCCTTTATTTCAAATGAGGTGCTGCTTGCACAACACAGGGTCCCCGCTGTGCGAAGTACAGCGTCCCATGAACACACCCGTAAGCAGACACGGCGTAAAGCAAAGAAGCAATTATTCATTTCCCAGAGGCCTGATGCACGAAATTGGTGCAAAGGGATCGGCCCTCGCAGCTCTGGTTGCCTCGTGGCCCCGCCCCCTGCCCACTGGTCATTCCGGAAGATCGTTCTGCCTCCAATCTAATTAGCATATTAGCTCTTTATTATATAGGATATGGGAAATTTTTTGAGCACTCCCACACCCAAAAATAACCCACCAAACCATAAACCTAACTAACACTTATGGACAGTAAAAGCAGGGTCGCCCTCACTCGGGCTCCGCTGACACAGTAACAGTTCACAAAACAAATGTTATTTCCACTTTTTACCTTTTTTGGTAAAAGCAAAAGTTGTCCGATTTCTTTCATCAGCAAAAGCAGGTATTCATGCAGGTCTTTTGTAAAAGCAAAGGAAGTGGTGTAACATGAACTTCTGAAAAGCTGGCCATGGTGCAGCCCCTCTCCTGACCCATCAGATTCACCGTGGCACCCAGAGGGCCCAGTGAACAGCAGAGGGATAAGCGAGAACACGCGTGGACTGCAGTGCCACCACGTTCCCATGCCCCACAGGACAGAGGACGCTAACGCAAGCCACCAATGCAGTAAACCCCCAGCCGCCTGCAGTGACGCCGGGCCTGCCATACCTCCTGCTCCGTAATCTCCCAGGAAACTTCTCCGAACATCAGCAACCCACAGGCATGGAGAAGGGTCATCGAGGTGCTGTTCACTCACCCGGCACTTAAGATACATCCCAGGGCTGTGCCCCACACGAAGACTAAACGGAGGCAACCGGGCCCTCCCTCGGACCCAGGCGCCTCCATAAACCCGGGACATCAGAGTCGGCCGGGGACCAGGCGCACGTTCAGATGAGCCCTCTAGCCGCCTGGTGAGTCGCTGGGGAACAGCCTCCCGCTTTCTGGTCCTTGAACGGCAGCGATCGCCGCGGAGCTCTCCCAGTCAGAGGAGAGGAGCCGGTGACACGAAAGCCGTCTGCTCAGTTTCAGAGCATAGACGAGCCCTTTCCCGCGACGAGAAATGACAGACGAGAAATGACAGATGGCCCTGAGATGCCAGGAACCCAAGGGCAGAGGGGCCTGGAGTGTAGCTGTGGGTGGGTACACAAAACCGCACGTGTGTGTGCACAGATGCACACATGCTTTTGTGGCCCTGGACGGCTTCCTGGAATCATGGCATTTCTGGAACATTTTGAGACTTGAGAAATTAACAAACCCAAACTGCTGCCCTCACAGACTGAGGCCCTAAGACACAACAACTCCAGGTCACTTCCAGCCCATGTTTCCGCTCATCCCCTAGGACCCCACGTCATCCCCTAGGACCCCACATCATCCCTAGGACCCCGCATCATCCCTAGGATCCCCATGTCATCCCCTAAGACCTGTCATCCCTGGGACCCCACGTCATGCCCAGGACCCCATGTCATCCCCAGCAGTTCTGCCAGGTGTTGCTGGTCCAGAAATTTGAAAGCCCAGAGCCAGCTTCAGCCATGCCATCCAGGCTGAAAACGTGCAGTTCCATCTCCTTGAGCCCCGCCCACGGCCCCTGAACCCCAACTATCACCCCAGACGTGGAGCCTGTCAGACCCGAGGGGGATGGAATACCCACAAAGTTGGCCAAGAGACAGGCCAGCAGAACAAGGAAGGGAAACGGGCTGGAATCTCACTAGAAAGCTTGCTCGGGCCACTGGCAGGGGCTCCCTCTGCGGGAGGGACTGGGGGACGGGCAGCTCTGACTGCGCTCCGAAGCTGGGATGTCCCTGCCACACGCACCACTGTCGCCACACTGGCGCACGGAGCGCTGTGGGCGGCTGCGTGCCTTCTGAGCGCGCACTCACCGGCACATGTGCAGGCGGCCCGCAAACACTTCCGCACCAACCAAAGCAAGGCGCCCGCACCTCGGAGAACACACCATCGCCCGTCTCGGGCCTCAAACCTGTTCTGGGTGAGGCTTCCGGGGAGCTCCTAGCCTTCCAGGCGCTCGTAGGGCAGAGGCGCCACCGACCCGCACATTTTCAGAAGGGGGAGCCCAGAGGAAGTCCACTCCTCTCACATAACATCACAGCCCAGGGCTCGAGGGGCAGGGCCAGGGCACGCACGCATTCCCTCGAGTCACTGCTGTTCTGGGTGTGAGCTTCAAGTGAAGGCTGGAGCACCACCCCTCTCCTTCCGCCTCCACCACACACAGCCCCTGGCCGGAGGGGGGTCTGCACTCAGACGAGGGGTGTGGCTCCAGAAACTTCCACAGGCTAGGACCTCCCATGCCATCACTTCCAGCCCACTTTGGGCAATGGCAGTCCGGGTCGCACAGGTGCCCTGAGGTATGCCTACTGGGGCCCACCTCCCAGTCCCTCCCCCGGGGCCCCCATTGTTTGATGAGTAGCGGTCCTGGCACAGAGTGCACCGCCTGCACATTCTGGGCAGTTCTCTCCCAGGAGGTGCTGGGAACTGCCCTGCATCCATGTCTGTGAGTCTGTCCTCGGGGCAGACTTCCAGTTTTCAGCTGTGGGCTCACCCCGCTCTGTGGAAACCAGACCCGGGTGGGCTCAGTCCACCCGCCACCAGGTCCAGGGGCCAAATGAAAACTGGGCAGAAGCAGGAAGCAGGGTGATCTTTTCTCAGAGGGGAGCTCAGGAAGGGTTAAACGGGTTTTTAGAAACAAAAGTTATGAAAATGGCCCCAATACAATTTGATGAGGTCAGCGCGCAGGGGCCTAGTGACACTGGTAAGAAAAAACATCTGTTGGTGTCGAGAGGGCGGCAGGAAGTGGGCGGGACTTAGCGGCTCTGATGGGCCGGACCAGGCTCCTAGAAAGAGAGCACATGGCTCAACTTAGCCCAGAGAACAACAAAACCCCCTTCAATTGTCCCCGCGCAGCCCCCGCCCCGCACAAGCCAAGCCCCGAGCCCCGAGCTGCGAGCCGTCTAGGACCCTGACTGGCAATCAGCTCTTTGTTCATTGTTCATGACAGGGCAGGGGCCTCCTGAATGAGCCTTCCCGGGAAACGCATTCTCGCTGTGTGTGCACATGTGTTACCTCTCCGGGTCACAAAATCTCCAGTTTTACTTCTTGGTTGGAAAACTACTTGGGTCACTTGAACAGCAAATGTTTCAATAAATCCATCATCACAAAAACCAAAAGACGTTTTTCTCTGGAAAAACAGGAAGTCCTGGTACATAACATGTGCGGCTTAAAATAGGGCCAAGTTCATTTGTTGACAAAAGCCCAGGCTTTTGGACCTGATTTGTCCCAGATCCAACTTACCTTTTAATCCTCCTTCAAGAGCGCATCCTGTTCTCTTGGCGACAGGCTGGCCTGGTCTTTGTTATGGCTCTGACAGGTCACAGGGCTGGGCCGGGGGGAGGGCTGGCCCGTCTCCCGTCCACCAGCCCCCAGCGGGGTCTTGGGGCAGCCAGCCCCACCACAGGGCAGCAGGAACCGCACACTGGGGGCCGTTCCAGCTTCTCGTCGGAGCCCCAGAAAACTCGGAGGCTTTCTGGAAAACTGCTGTTTGTTCTTCCCGAACAGCCACAGAGCTTTACAGAAGCCCCGCTGGAACTCCGAGCTGTCTCCCCAACTGAGCCCCATACAGCAGGCAAAGCAGGGCGCCGCTGCACCCAGCTGGAAGACGAGCCCCTTTCTTTGTCAAGACCAGGTGGGCACGCAGCCAGGAACTGCTTCCATTCTTCCCGAAGGCGGGCACTTACAGAGCACGGGCACGAGCGTCACAGACAGGTCCCTGCCCGCGCCGTCCCCACAGCGCTGGGGCCAGGGCTCCTCTGGGCGCCGCCCGTGTGCGAACCACTCCTCCCACCACCTTGCTTTCCTCACTGACCCGGCAGCAGGAGGGAGGCCCTAACACCGCGCAGCAGGCGAGCACCACAACTACACCCTGTTAAAACACGAAACCACAGTGCGTGGAGATGGGAGATGGGAGCCAGCCAAGTTCTGGGAGACGTCGCCACCAATGCCCACGTCCCAGGGCCCGGGGTCTTCTATGGCCCCCAGAACGCTCTTCTGCCACCGGGGAGGGAGGGAGGTTTCTGCACACCAGTCCTCAACTTTCCGGGGCAGCTGCTGACCCAAAGGGGCATCGCAAAGAGAAAGAGTCCAGGCTGGAGGCGAAAGTGCTGCTGCCTCAGGGTTCTGGAGGAGGCATGCGCTTCCATTTAAAAGGTACAACTGTGGACAACCGTAGTGAGACGTGGAGGAAATGCAGAGTGTGTGACTTCAAAAAACACCATGATTTCGGTGAGATGTAGCTTGGCCCCAAGACCTGCCTTCATGGACCCGCCCTGGTTCCCAGCTGTCCCGGAAAAGCCACGGCCTGCAGCCAGCACCCTGCCCCAGCTGGCTCACTGGGAGCCAGAGAGCCAGGAACAGGGTGCGTCGGGGAGTCTGTATGAGGCCTGGCTTGGCTGCTCTTCTGGGGAGACACTTAGGGTGAGGTGGGGTTCAGGATCGACCAGGAGGCCGTCGCCCCTGCGAACACGCTCCACAGCCCCACCCATGACCTGCAAAGCACGTGGCTGCTGAGAACCTCGAACCCAAGTCACTCTTCTGAAGAGCGCACGGCACGGAGAGCGGGAGCACATGGGGCAGCCTGAGCCAGGCGCACACGCCCTCCACGCGCCACTTATTTCAGGCACCGGTGCTACTTTTACCCCCCACCCCCACTCCACGGGAATCCACGACAGAAAACAAGGGGCCGCCGCCGCCCGGGCTCCGCCTCCCACCTCCTCACAGACCATCGCCCCGCACTGCCTGCTGCCCCGCCTCAGGGAGGCGCCATCAATAAGTCATTTGAAATTGTTTGAGTTCAAGATTTTTTTTTTGCCTGGCCAGTGGTCAGCTTGATTCTCAGTCAGGGCACATGTCCGGGCTGTGGGCGCAATCCCCAGTGGTTGGTATACAGGAGGCAGCTGATCAATGATTCTCTCTCATCATTGATGTTTCTCTCTCTCTCCCTTGCTCTGAATTTTTTTTTTTTTTTTTTTAAATAAGGAAAGGTTTCAAGTGGCTTTTAAATGGAAATGCAGTTTTTGTACCTCACCAGGACTGGCTGAGACCCCACGCCCCTTTCCCGTGTCTGTCTGCCTGCCTGTCTCTCAGCTCATCTGCAGCGACCAACCTGGAGCTGATGTGGAGGGAACTGGTGCTGCTCAGGCTCCGGAAGGAAGGCTCCGGAGTCCGGCCTGTGGCTGTACTCAGGTGCTGGGCAGGGCTGAGCGCCCTCTGGGAGGACAGACCAAGGAGGGCCAGGGAGTCAGAGATTTCAGATCGACAATGCAGCCTCACATCTGTAAATGTTTCCCCGGTTCTGGAATCTTCCAGCCTGCCCCAGTTGTGCCCAAGGGCACTCGCAGCCCCTCTCAGGTCCAGCTCCCACGGGGCCCCGCGGGGGCAAACCGCCCTTGTACGTACCCCTGTTCCACTCAAATGCCCGTCCTGGGCGTCCCAACGAGCTGAGCACACTGCTCCCCACCGCGGGCTTGGCACTGTCCAGGGATGTTTCCAGGACGAAGCAAATTGCTAGAGCAAACATCGTATTTCCATCCGCTGGGCCAGCCAAGCTCTAAAAACATTTCCTGGTAGGAACTGCCCTGGTGGAGGGGCCAGCACCCACACATTCCTTGGGGGTGGTTTCTCCTTGAGGAGCAGCCTGGGGGAGGAATGGGGGCCCCCTCTCCTCCTTGCCCCCAGCTCCCAGACACAGCACAGGCTGTTCGAAACTGAACACCATATCTCTTCCGCTCAGCTAGAGAGGACCCCTGTCCTGATTAGGGTGGCCTGGGACTCAGCCACCAGGAGAACAGGGTCTCTGAAAGCAAAGCCGCGGTAATGGCAAGGCCGGCACCCAGGCCCTGTGCCACTGCTGAGGTCCGGCCCCTCAGTAGCATCACGGAGAGCGGCAGCTGTCGCAGGAACAACTCCCAAGTTAAGCGTCCTGGGCACTGTGCTAAGGATGCTGTGTGGACTAACCCGCCTTCCCAACAGCCTTAGGAGCTAGGGACGGTGTGAGCATCATTTAAAACGACAAAGCTGAGGCCCAGAGCAGACAGGACGTGGGGGACGGAGGTGCAGGGTGGCAGAGCCCGAGCCTGACCCAGGCGGTGCCTCCCGCTCCTGTCACCCGCTGGCCCAGCGGGGCGGAGCCGAGTGGACGTGCAGGGAAAATGGGTGGCCAGGAGCAGCGGGGCCTGGAGTCTTCACCCCTCTTACAAAGAGACCTGGGAAGCTAATCACGTGCTCCTACAATTACGCAATCTGTAAGACACGTGCATGAGTACCACACGCATGTCCCAAGGTCCACCATGCCCCGGCGAGGCACAAATGTTTGCTCACAGCCTGGCGTGGCCACGTGAGGAACCCACGGGACGGCGAGCACAGAATCCGCTCTGGCTGCGGCAGGGCCGCTCCTCTCAACACACAGGGAACCGGGCGACGCTCTAGGCCCCGGCTCCCCGCCAGCAGTAAAATTCACTGCCACGTGAAGGTGCCGACTCTTACCAGGTCAATCTCCGCGATTCATCAACTCACGGATGGCGCAGCGCCGACGGCTGAACGACATCCCGAGTTACTGCTGCGTTCTGCATGGGCGACGGCTTTCCTGGAATTCACGTACAGGACCAACTTCCAGAGTAAACGAAGGCTCGAAGCAGAAACCTCCCCTGCAGCTGGGTCTCGGCTCTTGAAGCCGGACGTGTCTTCGAGGACAGGCGTGGGGAGGGGACCCGGGTGTTCACTGCACCAGCGTTGTCAGCGCCCTTCCAGGCACCTGAAACCTCGCACCTGAACCTCGCGCGCACTGTAATTTAATTACCCGACTCCCCTTCCTGTAGGAACAGAGTTATTTAAAATGTACCAAAAAATAAATCGCTGCCGCTTGCTTTTTTATTTCATCCAGGGCAATAAATGTATAAGTAGCTTAGATGGTGCAGCAGACACCTGGAGGGAGAGCAAGTCCGAGGCCGAATGACGGAGGAAAGAAGCACCATGCTTTTCAGGGTGGAAGACACCTTGGTCCCAGCTGGAGGCGCTGGCCTGGGAGTCTGGGGGACCCACTGCTCCCTGGGCTGTTACTATTCCTCACCCTAATCCCACGCCTGGTGGGGCTTTTCTCACTAGGCATGAACAGGTCAACTTGCTGAAAAAGCCACTTTGGGGTCACGCTTGGGGGCCGGGCATCTTGGAGAGAACATGCAGAGGCCACAGTCAGGCTGGTTTCCAACACTCAGAGTAGCTGGTACCAGCCTGCCTTTGCCCACTCTGGCCCCTCCCCACCCAGGGAGGGAGGAAGTGGGGACACAGCCCGAGGTTTGTGGTCAAGGTCACAGGAAGGGAGAGAAGAATGAAACCTTTCTGGTTTGGTTACTTAGCTCAAAGCTGGTTTTGTTCCTTTCTTCCGTCTTGGCCGAGTTTTGCATATTTAGGGTTTTAGTTTCACGAGAATATTCTTTAATGGTTATCTTAAATGCCCCACAGGGACCACGCTGTCGCTTAGAACATAAAATGCTCTGGACACGTGCGGCAGCTCTGCGTCGGGGAAAAAGGTTCGCACTGGAAATACACAGAACCGCCCCCTGCCCGGGCCGGGAACCGGTCTCCACAGGAACTGCGCCCATCAGGGACCACCTCAGAGAACACCAGCGATCTCACCAACTCACCTGCTGGCAGGAATGCAGGTCTCATGGCAAAACAAACAATTCACGCGGAAAGCCACTCTCCCTGCCAAGAGCTCTGACCTGAAATGTCCCGTGGCTCTGGGATGCGGTCCTTCCAGGAAGGCCAGTCACCATCAGAAACTGATGGAGGCCCTGCTTGTGCCCCAAACCCAGCAACACCTGGGACGTGCTGACCAGTCAGGGCCACAGCCGGACCCTCCGCATCCGCGGGCTCCACATCCACGGACTCAACCAGCAGTGGATCAAAAATAAAATGTTTTTAAAAATGCTACACTGTTGCTGGTGTACACTATGCAATCACATCTGTGGTGGCTGCATTTTGGTGAACGTGTACAGACTTTTTGGATCGTTATTCCCTAAACAATATAGTATAACTATTTATACAGTATTTACACTGTCATAAGTAATCTAAAGATGATTTAAAGTGTGTGTGTTGGGGGAGGGGGGTACACGGGGCAGTGTGTGTGTGTGTGTGTGTGTGTGTGTGTGAGAGAGAGAGAGAGAGAGAGAGAGAGAGAGAGAGAGAGAGAGGAGGTTCTGTTAAACACTGCCCCACGGGGGATTCTGTGTCTGTGGGGATCCTGGAACCAATGCACAGCAAGAGGCAAGCGCTACAGGGTCAGGATCCGCCCCCCAATAAGGTGCTGCAAACACCCAGGTCCTGGGCCAAGAAGGGCAGCTCCTAGGGTTTCTGTGCCCTCAGACTGGGGGCTCCTGGGAAGGGGCCGTGCTGGTTTCCCACCAGCCCCCACACAGAGGGCTTTGGGAGCCACTGCTCTGGGGCCTGCGTGCCAGGCCTGGAGAGGATGTTGGGACTACCAGCTTTGGGAGGTGACCCCTGCATCACCAACTCCTCTGGGACTCCGCGCCCAGGCTCACTCGGCCCAGCAAGGGAGGACCAGGCCCTGTGTATCTGCGTCCCTGTCACCCCGTTTCCCCAACGGCAAACAGCAGGCCCGCCCCCCTCTGCACGAGGCCTGGGCCCCTGCACACGCTGCTGGACCTTGGACCCATTTCATCTCTGGCGCTCCAGCTCCTGATCGGGAAGAGAAGCCGCAAGAATGAACTTGTGCCGCCCAGGAAGGCCTGGGCACAGCAGGTGCCGCCCCCTCCCTGCCTATAGCCTCGGGGCTGGTCCTTTCCTGCTAGATGCCCATGACCAAGGCTTCCTGGTCCCGCTTTGTCCCCGAGTGATGCCTCCATCCCCTGCCACGACCGCCCCCCCCCCCCCCCCCGGACAGTCAGGGCTCCTCTGCGGACCCCTCCCCCAGCACTGCAGAGCAGCCACACCCAGCCTTGCAGGGTTTTCAATCCCAAAATCAGGACCTGGGTGAGTCCAATCTCTAAAGCGCCCACAACAATGAGCTTCCTGCAGCGCGGACTTGCTCAGTTTCCATTCGCACCGCTCTGGTTTCCAGAGTTAGTTCCGCGCTAGGACCGGGTCCCCTCTGCTTAGCTGTGTAACCAGAAGAGACTTCTGCCGACGGAACCCCTTCAGTGCAGCTTCAGAGAGAATTTCGTTGTTTACAAATTTGCTGCCCTGACACCCCCTCCCCGAAAACTGAACAGAAACCAACGACGTGGAACTATTTCCTTCACAGCATCGCAAACACACAGAAACAACCCTTAAGAAATTAAATGATAAAGAAGGATCCAGTTACCTCTCTAAATTAACTGAGAACTTTAGTTATAGCAAATGCCTCATAACTATGGAGATACCCACCCAAGGGAAAATGGGCATATGGGAATCTTTGTATTATCTTCTCACGTGTTCTGTGAATCTAAAATTGTTCTAAAATTTTATCTAACAAAAGGCTAATATGCAAATTGTCCCCTCGGAAGTTCCACTAGGAGTTCGATGCTCACTATGACGTGTGCTGACCACCAGGGGGCGGCGAGGAACATGGCGGGCGACCAGTGGCATTGGTGGGGCGCTGAGGGAGCGAGGGAAGGAGGAGGTGGGGAACCTGATCGGACCTGACCGCTGGCCAGGCCTAGGAACCCTACCCGTGCATGAATTTTGTGCACTGGGCCTCTAGTATATCATAAATGTTAAACTAAAGAGAAAAAGTTACCACCCTCCCAACACTGCATTCCTGTAAAGAGTAAGCCCGTGTGCAGCCATTACCTGCGCCAGCCGTTCTGAGCAGCCCAGTCTGCGTGTGAAGCAGGGCCCCGTTGGCATCCAGGTGCCTGTGGGCTGTGCTGGGCAGCACCCTCCTGTGCTGAGGGGGACGGGGCAGCCATGTTGGCAAAGCCCAGGTGACGGGGGCTCCAGAAGGGCGGGGGCTCCAGAAGCCCGACAGCTTGCTGAAGGCTGGCAGTCCTTGGCACTGGATGAGGGCCACCAGGATTCAGGGAACGAACGGGAAAACCGGGACATCCACGCAGAGCCCCACGGCTGGAGGAAGTGGTAAAGCCGCTAACAAATCAGGCATTTGTGCAGGAAGCTGGAGCCAATGTGGAACAGGAAATTAATCCAACATGCTGAAGACTGCATTACTGGAGTGAGGCGGGGGAGCCTGCCCCCCAAGTGAGGTAAGACCAGAAAGACGGCAGGAACAACTTGCCAGACTCAAATGAAACAAAACACGGCCGGGGGGACGGCACGGGCCGGGGGCGGAGAACGGGCCGGCTGGCCGGTTCCGAAGGGCCCTTCCGCAGGCTAAGCGGGGAATCTGCAGGGAAACAGGCGCCTGTGGGTGACAGGGCGCACGTGGCCAAGGGCACGCTCCCCGCATCTGTGTTTTCAGAGCGACAGGACAGAAGTGGAGACAGGAAGGAAAGAACCACCCTGCCCTGGGCTCCAAGCTCCTGGGCCCAGAGAACAATCTTTCAAGCTCCTTGCCCAGGCCTGGCGCCGACGCTGCCAAGTGGCACACTGCACCGAGGTGTGCAGTGGGATTTCCAACAAAAGAGCTTTTTGGGACAAGTGGGAGCTTCCCCAGAAACATGAGCACCCAGGCAAGTGGCAGAAACCACCCAGGAAAGAGCCGTGGGGGGCGTGGCCGGTGCCCCACCCCATGTATGCCACAGTCTTCCCATCTCTGAGTTCATGCTCCGGTCACCTCGACGGCCTTTAGTGTGAACGGGTCACCACTGGAGTCTCCTCTGTCATTTCAACACTTGGTATCAATAGGAGCTTGGGTTTCGGCTTAAAGAAAGGGGTCTGGATCCAGACACAGGTGGATCCCAGACAACATCTGCTCCCCAGTCCACACAGAAAACTGCTCTGACTGCATCCCCAGGGTCCCCCAAGGATGAAGCAGAACCTTTCGGGAAGGACACCCCGGCTGGTGCTCAGATCAACAGCCCAGGGAGGCAGAGGACCTGTGTCCTATGCAAGGCCAGGCCCAGAGATCCTTCTGCCCGAGCTGTCAGAAGCAGGGTCTTACTATCAGTTATTACACATGTTGCGTGTGCAGCTGAACATGTGCTCACAGCAGACTCCATCACCCAGACAGATGTTCTGTTTCGGGGCGTTCTATAGCCGCCCTGAGATTCTTCTATTTCCACAGCTGCTTTAACCCCACCCACCTTGGCCAGGTCCCGACAGGTCACCCAGGGCGGATTCTAAATATCTGGGGAAGGTGCCAATGAGACGCGAGGACCCGGGCAGGCCCGGCGGGCAGCACAGTCGGTCACACGGACGCCATACCTTCGGGTCCTCCTTCCTCAGACTGAGACGAACACAGTGGCTGGTTTCAATAAGAATAAAAAAGCAATGACGAAAGATCATTTTCCAACAGCCCATGATGAATAGGAAGCTAAATCGAGCCCTGGCTCCAACAACAGGGCGGGCCGCGCTGCCCTGCGCCGTTATTGATTCTCCCAGAGAGAGCCGAGTGCCACTCACTCCCGGAGGGACACTTACTCTCCGTGACAAAAGACGACCAAAATATCTATGATGGCTGCTCATTTGAATAGAATCAGCTCCCAAATTAGGACTGTGTCGATGGTGAGGTTATTCCCAGGGCACTGTCTCAGATGAGACTGGAGCCGGCCTAGGAACCAACGAACCAGCCGCAGGCCTCCTCTGGGCTGAGAACCACGCGCAGGCTGGGCGCGCGAAGAAGCACGGACTGTTCCCGGGATTCTGAATGTTTCGGGCAGAATTTAAAAACCCCGGGCACCGCTCACTGGACCCGATGCTGCGCCTGCACGTCTGCTGATCTTGTCAGTAAGACGCTCTGAGTCGGTTCTGCTGTACATTCACGCACTTACCGCCGGCTCACTGCAGAGCGCAGTCATCGGGAGGGTGTGAGTGTGACTGCTAAGCTTCTCTAAGGAGCCCGTACTTTTTGGAGCAGATAAACCTGGCGCCTATATAATTTTACTTAAGGGAACAGCAGCCAAAACTTCCAAAGAGAAATACACCGCCCGGCTCCTGGGCTTAGGGGGTCTTACTATCAACTGTCAGCAGAAGTCCCCCCCTACCCCTCCCCCGCCCCACCAGCCCTTCCTCCTGACCGAGGAGGGAGAAGCCAGCAGCGCACCTGGGCCAGGGCAGGCGACGTCAGTGGCGCTGGATGCTCCGTGTGGGCCCTCCCCATGCCTCTGGCCACTGCTCCCTGACCATGATCCTAAGGAGAGGACCGCTGGGGACTTGAGGCCGCCCCTAAGCCACCCACGGCACCAGGGCTGACATCTGCTGTCCCCATCGTCACTGGAAACATGATCTCCGATGGGTCTTTTCTGAAATGAACTCCGGCTCCAAAGCCACAGAGGTCTCCAGATGCAAACACGCCACAAGAAAGTGGGAAAAGGAGACACCCCGCCCAGCAGCTGAAGTCATCCATTATTTATGGAACGGAGGGAACTTTAGCCACAGGCCATATGGAAGGGCCAGACCCGGGCCTGGAGCCTGCCCCGAAGGTCAACACTGGCGCGAGGCCGGCCTCTGAGTCCGTGGGCCCAGGGCGCCCGTCGGCCCAGGGCGCCCGTCGGTGTATTCCACCCACAACTAGAAATGGGCACCGCCACCCCGGCCCCTCCATCCCGACACAGGGCCCATCAGAAGGCACACAGCCGTGGAGGAGGGTGACTTGGGGGGGATGGAGGTGGGGAGGGGGGATTAAACCAGGAAGTAAAGAAATGCTCAACCAAGGATGGGAGACTTGTCAAAAGAGACAAGATTAGGGAGCCAGCCTGAAGAGGCACCGCTGGCCCAACTGAACCAATATGAGCACGAGAACGAACAAGGAGAATACAGGGCATAAGCCATGAAATGAAGAAAGCGGCCAGGACCCTTACACACACTACCTGGGTCCTCACTGTGCCAAGAGAAAAAGGGAAGCAGATGGAAACAGCGTGCACACAGGTGACGGCCCGGAAGACGCTCCCTCGGCAGCCCTCACAGGGCCCGACGCGGGGGAAGGACCCGGGCCGAGACCAGGGGAGAAGCCCGAAGGTCCAGCACAACACACCGCCTCAGGCGTCCTCCCTGCACCTCGCTCAGTAAATGCCGTGGGAAGGTAAGAGCTTCCCAGCGGAGGAAGCAGACTCTCAGTGACCACGTGGCTCAGGTTATCCTCACCGCACGGAGATCAACTGCCACCACGTGACCTCCGACAGGGCTGCCCAAAGCGTACAACTCGAGGCTCATCAGAACACCCGCGGCAGACCCGCCCGGAGGGACAGTCTGCTACACGTCCCGTCTGTTCTCAGAACACATCCCCGCCGGGGGACACAGTGCTCTGGACTGAGACGACCGAGGAGCAAGGCCACTAGGCTTCCCTGTGCGCAGGGAGATGCTACCGGGGCCGGCCACACCCACCGCAGGGCTGAGGATTCAACAGTGTCAGCATCAGGGTCAACCCTCATTTTGACACTTGGCTGTAGGAGAATGTGATGATATTGAGGAAAAACGAAATCCTTTACCTGCAAACACTTCTGTGTTTGAAGTAATTCTCAGAGGGTTCAGGAAAAATACAGTGCTTCTGCTTGTGTGCGAAGAGCAAAGCTAATGCGGAAATGGCCATTTGGGAACCAGACCCCCGTCCCATCTCAATTCAATCTCAACTCTTCCGTGAGCCTGAAACCACCGCGCAGAGAAGGGAGGTGGGTGGATGGGTGGGTCTTTCTGCCGTAGGACCCGCATCAGGGTGGGTCAGAGGGAACAGGGCCCCACCCGCGGTGGACCTCAGCCTGGGCTCAGTGGCCTCAAAGGAAAGGCAGGGCTCTGACAGCTCCCTGGCTGCCTTCTGCCTGAGCTGGGGCTGCTTCGAGGAACTGGCTCCTGAGTGGCCATCCTCGACCCACACTGCGAAATACCTGAACCCCAGTCCTGCAAGCCCCCCCGCCCCCCCCCCCCCGGGGTCCCTGGACCAGCCACCATTTGGCCTCATCTCTGACGTCAGCTGGAGGCGGTGTGAGGCTGAGGGACCTGAATCCACGGACCCTCTGCTCAGCCTCCACTCTGCACGGCCGATTCCACAGGCCACAGTGAAAGCGAGAACCAGCCCAACAGCAAGCCTGAGGCCCCAAGTCCTCCCTGGTGGCCAAGGCCAAGGCCTGGACAGGCTTGAAGCAACAGCGGCGTGGGCTGGCCACCTCCCCTGGCGCAGCAGCTCAAAGGCCCAGCCTGCGAGCACGCCCCACCTTTCCCAGGCCATCACCTGTGCCTTTCTCTCTCCTAAGCTCCAAGGGCCCTTCTTCTGCACCTGTGGCTTGTGCCCTGAGCCCACGCAGCCCAGCTGGCTCACTTCTGCACCTTCCTACATAAACTTTCTCTTACAATTTGAACCGCCCCCCCAATTCCTTATAGCTGACTGACACCCACCCCATTTAAATGCAGCCCAACTGGCCACCCTCTGGAGACGACAGCAGCTTCACAAAAATCTGTCTGTAACTAACCTCAACGTTCCATTATTCGATGGATTCTATAAAAATTTAATATACCTCTTGCCTCAGGTAACATTTTCAGCTAATTCTGTCTCCCTCTCCCCTGTGACCAAGCTGAGGTGACTGGGCAAGGCGTGCTGGCACACTGACAGTAGCCCCCCGCCCCCCACCCGAGGTCCCGTTCTCCATGGTCAACGGCACCTGAAAATATTAACATGGACATGCGCCAGCGTCCCGGTCTTGACCACGACCACCAAGACCAGGGCAGAAAACTCACCTCAACCCCCTGAGCTTCCCCACCCATCGCCCGAGCTGCCCACCGATGTGCCAGGAGGGAACGAGCAGACTGCAAACAGCTGCCGAGCCCCAAGAGTTATTCTAGCGGCTAAAGCGGAAAGTGGACAAAGGCACCGACATACTGTTTCACTGACAGCATAACCGTGCAGAGCCCGGCCTCGCACGCCCCTGAAGGCGGCCCAAGCAGCTGAGAGAAGGCGAAGTGAGGACAAGCCATTACGCAGGGTCCATCCCGTCAGCTCCTCTGACTAATGACGAGGCAAGAGAGCCACAAGGCGCGGCAGTCACAGGTGCTCGGTGGAGGAGTTAGCTGTTTGCGAGATCCCACCGACCACACACAGTTCCCACCTCAGACCCGGGGGGGAAGGACCTGCAGCGTGTCCGGGACACACCAGCCTCCAGCAAGACGTGGGCACTCCCGCCGGCCCACGCCACGGCCTGCCTCTGAGCGACCCCCTGGGGCGCCTAGAGGCCTCCTGCTTCTACTCCTGCCCCTTCTAAGCCACCTTCCGGAGAGACACCTTGGGGTCTTTTCTTCAAATCTGATCCCTGCAGCTCTCCAAAGAGCTCCCACCGCCTGAATGGTCAAGATCAGGATCGTCATCCTAATCCCGTAGTCGGCAAACTGTGGCTCGCGAGCCACATGCGGCTCTTTGGCCCCTTGAGTGTGGCTCTTCCACAAAATACCAACTTCTGCGCATGGGCCACGAAGTTTCAATCGCACTGTACGTGCGAGCCCGCATGTGGTATTTTGTGGAAGAGCCACACTCAAGGGGCCCAAGTGCCGCATGTGGCTCGCGAGCCGCAGTTTGCCGACCACTGCCCTAACCTGTTCCTGGTCTGCTCTGCCCCCTCCCGCAGCCACTGCCACACTGGCCACTGCCCAGGGGCCTTTGCAGCCCGGCACCCTCAGCTAGAAGTCCTTCCCCAGACCATCACGTGGCTGGCGCCTCCCACCATGGCAACCTCAACTCCTGCTCAGAGACCTGTTCTCCACACTCTCACCAAAGACTACTCAGTCCAAGACTGCGGGCGCGGCTACAGCGTTTGGGCAGGTTCAAGCCTTGGACTGAGGAGAGGGCACAGGCCTCTCGTGGCCACGTGCAAGTCCCAGCTGGAGGGCAGAGCCTTCCCAGCACAGTGATAGCCAGCAGCTATAGCTGAAAGCTTGAACCTATGGTCTGAACACGTGGCCCCATGTGCCTGAGTGATGTGGGGCTGAGAGTTCAGGTGCATGTAGTTGAGTAGGATCGAAACCCACGGGAATGTTGTGAACATCTTGATCACGCCCCTACTTTGCCTCATGGCATCTGCTATAAAATAAAGACACGGCTTGTGGGCGCTGGCGCTGTCCATCAGAGGGGCAGCGTCCCACCAAAACCCAGCTTTCATTCTCCTGTCTGTCTTTTCTAAGACCCCACTCAGGGTCACTGAACCAGGCTGAGCTGGCATGAGTATGCCATGGCCGTGCCGGCTCCCCACATATGGCGCCCGACCAGGGCCTGAGTTCGGGCTCTCCACACAAGACATATTATACTAGAGGCTACCGTGGAGGCGGCACAGGCTCCTGCCACCACCCCTGCTCTCGCCAGCCATGAGCCCAGCTTCTGGCTTTGGGCTGCTCCCCCTGTGGGCAGCTCCTGTGCTGAGCGCCTGCCCCCTGGTGGTCAGTGCACACCATAGCAACTGGCTGTTCCGCCATTCAGTAGATTTGCATGTTAGCCTTTTATTATATAGGATAGGATTCTCAGCTGGACGCACACACCCTGCAAGACAAGCTCACTCCTGGAACATAAGCTGAGTGCCAGCCTGCCCACTGGCACAGACACTGAATTTCTGAACGAATCGAGCCTGTGGAGTGTGAGAGCTGGCCACTTGAGGTTGGCCAGCCCCAACCTCAAGCCTGAGGAAGATGGGCTTGGGCAGGTCCTTGCCAAGGACAGAAGCATCCTACACAGGTTAAAAGAAAGAAGAACCCCCCTGGGGAATGTCCATTCATGCCGGGAACATGCGGGAAGGCCCCTAACAGGTGAGGTCGGTCTGTTGAGGACCTCAAGTCTTATAGGCGGATGAGTCCCATCACCCACACCTTGCACCCCACCCTCTGTATTTACTTTTCCCTGGAGTTTTTCTGTTTGACTACGAGTGGGATCCCACGTCTAGGACAGTGCCTCCAGCATAGATGTGTTTGACTCCAGAGCTTCTCTGGGGTGCTCCAATGCACACCCAATTTATAAGCACCGACCACCTAGTCCCCATGATCCCCCCAAGCAGGCACAGCTGTCCCTGTTTTTAAGGAGAAAAGAGGGACCCAGAGGACCAGCCATTTTCCCAGGGTCACACAGCTACCAAATGGCAGCTGGACACACAGACACTGATCTGCCAAAAAAAGACCCTCCAACACAAAACAAACAAAAACCCTCAAACTTAGGTAATTCACAGTAAATACACAGACGCCAGTACCACAGATCCCATGTCTGCGCACATGCCCTGAGATAACCGAAAGGAAGCGCTGATCTACTAGGTGGACTGGTTAATAATGCGGATTTTTTCCAATAGATGGAGTTACACGTATGTTGATATATATGCGATCTGATATGTATGCTATTTTGTTGTATTGACAACAAGCTTCAAAACTTCATGTCAAAATTTCTGAAGGTGTTAACATCATAGATATTTTTTACGCTTAAAAATGTAAAATTTCATGCCAAAAAAAGAGCATTTGCAGTAAGTTTTAATTCCTTACTTTACTTCAGGAAGCTTATGGTGAACACGCTCCATCTCAAGATCCCTGTGAGCGCGGGTTCAAATGCTTTAAATGTGACGATTTCCATGGGAAAGACAAAGAACGTCCAGGCCAACCGAGAAAGTGTGAAGACCAACAGTGACAAGCATCATTGGATGAAGGTGCGTGTCAAACTCAAAAACAACTTGCAGAAAGATTAACCGTTGCTCAGCAAACAATTTCCGATCGTTTACAAGCAATGGGAAAGGTTTTAAAGGAAGGAAAACGGGTGCCACATCCACTGAATGAAAGACAAATAGGAAACTGAAAAGTCATCAGTAAAATGTTGCTTCAACAGCACGAAAGTCTTTTTTGCATCAAATTGTGACTGGCGATGAAAAGTGGACTTATTTTGAGATCCCAAACGCACAAAATCGTGGGTTGATCCAGGTCAACCATCAACATCAACTGCAAGGCCAAATCGCTTTGGAAAGAAGACACTGCTTTGCGTTTGGTGGGACCAGGAAGGTGTGGTGTATCATGAGCTTCTAAAACCAGGTGAAACCGTTAATACTGATTGCTAGTGACAACAAATAATCAATTTGAACCACGCTTTGAATGTGAAACAACCAGAATGGGCCAGAAGACACGGCAACGTAATTTGGCTTCATGATGATGCACCATCACACACTTCAAAACCAGTTAAAGACACGTGAAAAGATCCTGCCTGGGAAGTATGAACCCACCAGCCGTATTCACCAGACCTTGCTCCTTCAGATGACACTTGTTCTGATCGACGGCGCACGCACTTTCTGAGCAGCACTTCACAACGTACGAAGAAGTGGAAAATTGGGTCTCTGAATGATTTGCCTCAAAACAAGAAAAGTTCTATTGGGACGTATCCACAAATCACCCGAAAGATGGGGGAAATGTGTAGCTAGTGATGGACATTACTTTGAATAAAGCACTTTTGATGTTTCTCTTGAAATTATCATGTTTTCTTTGATTACAAAATCCGCCATTATGAACCGGTCCACCTAGTAGGCACGATCTCGGCGACATCTGGGCATGCTCACTGTGAAGTGGGGGTACAGCAGGACGCTCTTTGGCCAGCCAGCACTGAGCACCTTGGATGTGGCATGTCCCAGGAAGAGCGAGGAGAAGGCCCTGGCGGCTTTAGGATAATTAGCATTATCTCTAAAAATTGCATTTTGTTGCTTGGCCTGCTGCCTCCCAGTCAGAAGCATATAATCCTGGAAACATCGAGATGATCAGCAATTTTTTCCCTATTTGAAAAAAAACAACACATATTCATTACAAAACAATGGGGCCAGAGAATGGAAAAACCCACCCTCAGTCTCCCAGCTAAAGATAACCACTGTGACACACTCGTCAGGCTCCCCCAGGAGTGTTTTCCAGGCCTTCCTGCCATAAATGTGCATTCAATGTTGGATCGTTCCCTCGAAGACAGCCTTCCACTTAGCTGGTTCCCCTCGTAAAGGCGCCGTTTTAAAAGGATCAGCTCTTCTCCACTCTCGCCATCCACACCATGTAGAAACTTCTCCCTGAGGTCACCGGGTGGGAAGGGAGGTTACTAGGTCAAAGGGCATGCATGCTATTTCGGAAGGCGGGCTGGTTTCCAAGTCCAAAGATTATAACTGATTACTTCATCGCCACTCTCTGACAGGATCTTACTAACCTTTTTTGCAGACACACGGACGCACATGTGTATGTCCACACGCATGCACACGGCAGCCGTGCTGCTGTTCTCAAGCCGGGGCTCTGGATGCCTTGGAGTAAAGCCGAGGCAGGGACAGCACCAACGGCGGGAGTCCTGCCACAGGAAGGGCTGCCCGGAACAAACCAGTTCCTTCCAGTAACATCGAGCGTCAGCTGTCAGACGTGGGCACAGCTTAGGCTCTGGAGCCAGGACACTCGAAAAGCACCTACCTCTACACACTAGGGTGACACTGTGAGATGCTCACACTCAGAGCGTGACGGTGCTGCCCTGCCTGGCACCCAGGGACGCCAGGCAGGGCACGCTGGGCTCTGTCCTGCCTCGGGGTCCCGGCTCCTGCCTTCTCCTCGGCTCCCTCACTGCAACTGAACAGCACCTGCGCACCTCTAACTGGGTTACAAACGCCCCAATGTTTTGGGAAAATGAGCTTCCCCGTGTCCTGAGATCTGAGAGCTGAGGACGTGCCTTGGGGCACATCCACGGGACCCTGTGGCCCACAAGGAAGGCAGAGGGCAGGCTCAAGGACAGGTCTCACCACCCACCAGAGGAGGCCCACCCTCCGCCCGCCCTCCCGGACCTGCTGGCCACTCCGTGGAGAGCAGCCCCGCCCTCGTATGTGGGACAGCAGTGCAGCAGGTCCTATTTTAGGCAGATTTTCCACATTAGAAAGCAAACTGGCGAAGATGACTGTACAGCACACCTCTACTCCTGACAGCCTGTTTAACTCCACGTCAAACACCAAGGCCGAGATTGGCACGTCGAGGTCACAGCCGGCCTTCCCGGGCCTGGGCCCCGCCCCTCGCTCCCACACAGCTGGGCAGGAACTCGCTGACCTAATGTTACTGGACAGACAATTCCTCCCCTCGGGGGAAGGCTGGCAAAGCCCATGGCACCTGCCATTTCCAATCTGTGTTTTGAAATGGCAAACAGGGGCCTGTGCCAGGAAGCTTGGGGGGCAGTGTGGACGCAATCCACACCCGGAGTGAAACTCCCCAATTCACCCACAGCCTCGGCGGAGGCCCCGCTTTACACCAGAAAACCGGCGCCGGCTTCCACCCGAATCATCTCAAAGCCTCTGCTGCAGAAAATAATTGAATTAAAGAGTTGCCATAATTCGTTCAAGTGAGATAGCAGCCAGCCAGCAGGGAGCAAAGACAGTGCTGCTCGGATCTGCCATCTTCTCGAGTGAGCAAAGCAAGCAATAGAATGTGGTTCAAAGGACAGATGGGACCTCCCTAATTGTCCCCAGATTCCTAGCAGCAGGGGTGGCAACTAAATGGTTTCAATTAAAAGTTAAAGGAACAGGGAAAAGCAGGCGGTGAGTTATGCCTGTGCCGATAAGCTCCTTGGGTCGAATCTGGGGGGGTGGCTCTGCCCCATTTCAAACAGACAGCCCAGTGCCCACGGCACATGAGCAGTGAGCCACCCCACCAAGTGGTCATGACCAGGGGACACAGATCGGTTGGTCAGATGCCCTGTCTTGAATGCCCATGTGAGTCTAATGGAGGCGAGGCTGGGCCCCAGCCCCCTCCCCACCGGACAGCAGGGAGCAGCACAAGCCAACATGGGTAGGGGTCACCCCTTCCCAGAAGGTGCAGAACCGCCTGAGGACGGACCTCCGTGCCACTCTGGGCTCAGCACCAACAGGGTTGGTCAATGTGGCTCGAGCACAAGGACGCCAGGCACGGAGTCAGCATCAACCTGTGCCCAGTGATCACTAGCTGGGGGTGGGATGTGTGTGTGACAAGGGATGGACCAGGCCTTGCTCCCCGCTGCAGGTTAGAGCCCTGTCTTGCCGGGCCTTCACCTCCTCACCCTGAGTCCTTCCCTCAGGAAGCTCTTGGAACAGCACACGCAGAGGCAAAGCAGGAGAATAAAGAGAGAGGGGGTCTTGCCCCCTAAATACCTGTAGGTTTGGTTTTTGTGCCCTGTGTGTGTGTGTGTGCGTGTGTGTGTATACAGTGGGGTCTTGACTTACGAGTTTAATTCGTTTCGAGACCGAGCTCGTTAACTCAAATTACTCTATCAACTCAATGCAAAAAATCGGCTGAGAGACAGCTGGTATCTCAAAAAACTCGTTAGTCGGGACACTCGTAAGTCAAGGCCCCACTGTATAGCAAAACCAGATAGTAATACACGTTTACCATGATAAAATATCTGGGAATAAAATTGCAATATTCCTTAATTGCACAGAACACCGTTAGTTAACTTTTTGTTACTGTACTTAGTATTTCCTGCTCCATCTTCTTTTCTGAGAGCAGGCACTGAACTCGGTTTAA
This sequence comes from Myotis nattereri, assembly GCF_964212035.1. Taxonomy (NCBI): domain Eukaryota; kingdom Metazoa; phylum Chordata; class Mammalia; order Chiroptera; family Vespertilionidae; genus Myotis; species Myotis nattereri. Next base: position 59,896,343 of record NC_138088.1, on the reverse strand, counting down.
AAGGCAAGAAAAATGCAAAATAAAACAAAATAACAGGGTGATCGCAGAATTCCTGCATGATTTGAGACCAGAGCCTCAGGCATCTCACACGGACGGATCCACAGTCCTTATTTCCCAGCACAAAGCCCACCCAAACCCACAGCCAAAGAAAACAAAGGAAGAACAGTTACTAGTCCCCAGAATGCAGATGAAGTCACGTGGCTGTTTGCGAAGCTAAGTGTGGAGAGACCTCCACTCGGTCAAGTTATCTAGACAGAGCTCTGCCTGATAAATTCTCATCTAAGATGACTCACATACATTAAGGTTAAAAAAGAAAGAAAAAGAAAGTTACTTCTATCTCAGGTAAGAAATACAGAAGTCTTCATAACATGAAACATCTCCCAGAGGTTTGTTTAGCGAAATTAACTAGCAGGTTAATAGGGGGGTAATGCCTGATATACAAGAGGGCCCCAATTTCTTCAGAGAAATTAACATTTCAATCCTGTTTTTATCTAGAAGTCATTAAACTGCACCATGAATTATTGGAACTGTAGGAGCGAATTAACGCTATTCATCAGCGGAGTCCAGGCCCTTCCGAGTGCATCCGTAATGGAAAAGCAGCCCCTCACTCCTATCGCTGCTCCTTAACGTACGCCAGCTTTGCCTCTCAGTATATAAAACTGTCCTCTCTTCCGTAATTTATATTACCACAAGCTGACTCACATTCTAAACTATTACACGCCTCCAATTAATTTTTGCAGCTTTTGCCGGAAATTTTAATGATAGTAGTGTGTGAACCTGCTGACTATGGACTGCGTGGGCCCTAACATTAATGTTGGCATAATAGCACGATCTGAGCCATGCTTGCTGAGTACCTGGTTGAGGGAATGGGTAACCAGGTCCACTCGTGGTCCTTTGAAATCCGATGATGAAACTGACTGGGGAGGGAGGAGGAAAAGGCTGCGCAGTCCAATCACCCCAACTCCACGGCTGTAACGTTTCAGCCTACAGTGCAGACGGGCAACTGTTTGCCTAAGACCTCCATTCTCTCCCTTGGGAGCTAAGAGATCGGTTGCACCCAGATGAGGACGGGGGTCCGAGAAATTCCTCACCTGGTCCAGATGCAGGTGCCCCCGTCACACATGCCACAAGCAGGGTCTGTACCCCCGTGTGTATGAGTGAGCATGTGTGAGGGTCTGCAGGGGTTTGTGTGTGAGCATCTAAGTGTGCTCGAGTGTGCAAGTTCAGTCAGAGATGAGTAGGTCCGGGTGCTGGTAACTCGAAAACAGGCTGTCTGCAGTGATTACCTGTGCCAAGGTGTCTACAGGCGCAGACAAAAGGAACCTGAGGCCACAGTGATGACAGCACAGCAGCCAGTAACCGCCTTCATACAGTGCACACGGAAACCTGGAGGCCACCCTGGCCATCAGTCACTGCCAGGGCGTGAGCCGGGTGTGCTCAGTCCTGGGAACAGGTGTGGGCCTGGGCAGGTTGCTCCAGAATCGCAGCCTGTTCCTTACTTGTCCCCACTCCAGCCACACCCTGCAGTGCCAGTGGGCCCGGAGCCGGTTGGCTTTTGCTGAACAGAGAGAGAGACACACACACAGAGACTCTGGGGTCTGAGTCCCCTGACCCCTGCGCTGGTCCAGCCTGGGGGCCTGGCTCCTGGGAAGTCCAAGATGCATGCCCTAGTCTGGGCCCACCCGGCTTGGTCTGTGGGGAATGGAGCTCCAAGCCCCACACATGCATCTCAACTGAGAGCATTTAGCTTGTCAGGAAGCCGCTTTCTAGAGGCTGTTTGTAAACAAGCTTGAGAGAGGACAGAACACCCATCAAGTCAACAGCCAATCAGGTGCCTTCAACATCAAACCTTTACCACCAACAGCGGAACTGTGTGGGGAGCTGGTAATGGAGCAGAGCATTCTGGGTGTGCGGGTCCAACCCAGACCCAGGTTCCGATCCTA